>NC_066385.1:6672345-7008518 GCF_013377495.2 Cygnus atratus | reverse complement strand
AATTTTGGAGTTTCCCCCACAATTTTGGGGTTCCTTTTCCCTAATTTGGGGCTTCGCCCTCCCAATTTTGGGGGTCCCCCCCAAAATTTGGTGTCCCCCACCCTCCTATTTTGGCTTTCCCCCCTAATATTAGGCCTAACCTCTAACCCCAATTAACACTAACCCCTAACCCTAACCCTTACACTAACCCTAACCCTAAACGCTGACCCTAACCCTAACCGTAAATGCTGACCCTAAACCTAACCCTAAGCCTAACACGAACCCTAACCCTAATGGTGGACAATAACCCAAACCCAAACCCTAACCCTAGCCCTTACCCCTAACCCTGACTCGGGGGTACCCTGGGGGTAAGTGCCTTGGCAGAGCTCTGCCCCTGACATCTGAGCTCCTGTCCCCGTTATGCCTCCCTTGAGGCTGTAGAGGCCTTGCTGAGAGATCTTGACAAATTAGAGAGCTGGGAATTCACCATCTGCATGAAGTTTAACAACAGCAAGTGCCAGATTCTGCACCTAGGACAGGGCAGCACTGGATAAACATACAGTCTGGGGGATGAGAGGCTGGAGAGCACCCCCACGGAAAAGGAGCTAGGGCTCCTGTTCAGCAGCAAGTTGAATACAAATCATCAGTGTGTGCTGGCAGCCAGAAGGGCCAGTCGTGTTCTAGGGTGCATCAAGCACAACAGTTAGCCGGCGAGGGAAGGGATTGTCCTGCTCTGCTCTGCATGGCCTCAGCTCAAGTATTGCATGCAGTTTTGGGTGCCCCAATATCAGAAAAAACTACTACAATATCAGAAAGAACTACTAGAGTGCCCAAAGGAGAGCAACAAAGATGGTGAAGGGTCTAGATGCGAAGATGTGTGAAGAAGCAGCTGAGGTCCTTGTTTTGTTGAGCCTAGAGAGAGGGGGACTGAGGTGAGGCCTCATAGCGGCCTGCAGCTTCCTCACAAGGGGGAGTGGAGGGGCAGGCGCTGAGCTCTGTTCTCTGGGAACAGCAATAGGAACTGAGAGAATGACATGAAGATGTGTCAGAGGAGGTTCAGGTTGGACATTAGGGAAAGGTTCTTTACCAAGAGGGTGGTCAGGCACTGGAACACGCTCCCCAGGGCAGTGGTCACAGCACCAAGACTGCCAGAGTTCAAGAAGTGTTTGGACAATGCTCTCAGACACATGGTTTAATATTGGGGTGGTCCCCTATGGAGCCAGGAGTCAAATCCAATGATTCTTGTGGGTCCCTTCCAATTCAGGATATTTTAATTCTGCAATGCCTTGATGGTATCTCTTTACTTCAGAGGAGATAAAGCCACCACGGCTTGCCCTTTCCTAGGATGTGCTGAAATGATTAGGCTGGGGAGGGCAGACAAAACTTACAGACTTCTCATGGCTCCCCAGAGACCCCCAGAATGGCGATGGCTGTGGCTCGTCTTTGACCCTGATCCTTTCCCTGAGTGTTGTCCCCATTTGCAATACTGGGCTTTGACCTGCTGTGTCTCCTGCCCTCTTCAGATCCCTTTGACCTGTGACACCCCTGGGGCCCTGGCTGAGGCCACTGTGCTTCTGGCTGGGGCTGGTGCTGCTGCAGGGCCCTTATGCAAGTAGCTGTCACTGTCTGATGGCTAAGTGGGCACCCCCAGCTCCCTGTATGATGCAAGGCTGCTGGGGCCCCTGGAGACTCTCCGCATCCCCTTTGAGCCCCTGTCAGGCTCAAAGTGGCAACTTCTGCCTGGGCAACATTTCTGAGGAGCTAAAAAGGATAGGAAGAGAGGCTGCAGCCTGCAATGCTGGGCAAAACCCTGCGGAGGGGGGTTATGCTGATGGTGTAGAGGGGAATTCCCCCATCTCCCCAGCATTGCTACTCTGCTTTAGTGTGGCAGTGCCATGGGTGTGCACCCAGACTTGTCCCAGAGCACTGCATTGCAGGAACTGGGTGACCAAGAGAGGTATGAAGGTGAAAAGCATTTGTGAGCAGAATGAGGTCCAGGAAAGTCTGGGATGGGCAAAGTGCAAGCCAGCACAGGGACGCAGATGGGGGTGTCCATTTTTACAGGGTACCCCCACACCATGGGACTGCAGCACTGTGAGGTCAGGAGTGGTGACAGGCTGGGAAAGCAGCATCCTAAATCCTGAACTAGGGTCCCCAAGCTGGGTGAAGGCAAGCTACCAGCTTGGTCTCTGCAGGGTGCAAGACTGGGACTGGTTATGGGTAAGATGATGCTAGGGAACAGCCTCTGTTGACAATCCTGCAGGGCACCCCAGAAAATACACCCTCCATAAAGGCTCCTTAGACTGTGCACTGGGTAAGAGGAAGGATTTATGGCAGCGGTTCCAGTTCCATAGATGCTTTCACAAACACAGGCATAGCCCCTCCAACATCCACCACCAGGCTCGGAGGAAAGCTGAGGCATTGCTGCCCTCAGGCGGCAGCACGACGCAGCAGATCAATGCCAGGCAGGCTGCGGGATCCCCAGAATGCCCTGGCTTTCCCCCTACCTCACATCCTGGGTACCTCCATCCTCTATGGAGGGGAGGGGAGAGGAGGGGAGGGGAGGGGAGGGGAGGGGAGGGGGGAGGGGGAGGGGAGGGGAAATTGGCTTGTCCATATGGTGGCAAACATACCCCCACCTTGCCCTTTTTGCAGTGAAAAATTAAAGTGCAGAGAGGTGGGGGATCTGCCTAAGGCTGGCTATGAGCAGGAGGTGTTGGTGGGTAGGTGTGACCCACCAGGCAGCCCAGGAGTTAGGCCTGCCTTCATTCTGCCTCACTGCATGAGTCCACATCCTCACCCCCCCCTGGGTGTATGATCCCTGCAGCACAGCGTGCCATGGTCCTCATCCAGCGCTGTTTCAGCTCCTCTGTGTCGGCCAGGAAGGTGTAGACCTGCTGGGACTGTTCCAGCTGGAAGAGGTGTCGGGCGTTGCCCTGTGGCAGGTCCCTCACCTGGTAGCCCAGCAGCGGAATGGAGGTGTGGGCTCGGACATCCTGCCAAGAGAGAACACAGCAATGAAAGGCAGGGAATCTAAGCACTGGTCTGTCCCTTGCAGATGGAGCTGAGCCCAGCCTTACCTGGGGGGCTGCATAAATGTACAGCACAAGGGGATCATCCCATGGGATAACAAACCAGCCCCTCATGCCTCCCTTGCCATTCCTGTCCAGCAGCTGCAGGGAACTGCACAGAAGACTCCTGCCTGATATCTCTGCGGCTCCTTTCTGCCAAAAAAAAAAACAGCCAACAAATCTCTAAACACCCAGTGTTAGTGGAGGCAGAAAGGGCACTGATCAAAGGACTGGGGATGGCAGCAGAGCTTGGAGGAGCAGGGCACAGGGAGGATGGGCAGAGAGGGGTACAACTGACCTCCAGGATGCCTTTGTGCTTCCACTCCTGGTCCTCCAGCACTACATGGCCCATCAGGAAGACATAGCATTCCTGACATACACGGTTTAGGCGGTTCCCATCATACTGCAGCTTCACCTTGTGTTCTGAGCAGCGAGCGCACACCACCTACAACCATCAGACATGGACACTGATGGGGCTAGGGTAGGACTGGGACATCCCTATGACTCCATGAGGAGCTGAGGGCCAGGAAACAGCCCCAAGCCCAGGTAAAGGGGTGCAGAGTGTACAAAGGCTGCATTCCTGGCCCAACTGCTCAGGCCAGAAGGGAAGGGAGGAGTTGGGGGACAGGGTAACCCACGTATCCACAAGCTCTACAGTGGTGTCTGCGGCGCATGATGGCATTGAAGGGCTCCTTGCAGCGCATGCACATGGTCACCAAGTTGTCCCGCACCCACTGTGGGGCTCGGCGGCCCAGCTCTTCTGTCTGAGGGTGGGAAACGGCATCGCTGGGGCTGGCTAGCCATGGTCAGGGTGGTCCTGCTCACACTCCTTTCAGCCTCCCCAGGCCCTCTGCACTTACTCGTCCCTCCCCAGTCTGCCCCCACTAGTCCTGTAGGGTTTAGCTTAGGAAACTGAGGCACAGCAAAGTGTGATCTCCCTGAGCTTCAGCGTAAGGGGATGCTGGAGACAGACAGGACATGGGAAGGGCAGGAGGGTTACCCTGAGTGTGGCGTTTCCTGTCTCCAGCCCACGCACAACCATCTTAAAGCTCTCACTCCTCTTCTCCTTCCTGTCAATGGCATCCTGGAAAGCCTAGAAGGGAAGGCAGGGCTGGAAGGACAGATAGGGGGGCTATCCAAACACTGACAGGTAGGGGATCAGCACCCTTGGGGACCCAGGCATCCAGCTGGTGTGAGATGTGCCACCTCTCAGAGCACTCAGCAGTACCTTGATCCAGGCATTCATTTCCTCCCCAGACCTAAGTGTAAAAAGGGAGATGGATGAGCTGGCATCCCTCCTCCCTGAGGAGACATGGGGCCATCACACTTTCCCTTACCTGGCCTGCAGCTCCAGCGTCCGCTGCTTTCCCGAGACCAGGAAGGTGTGAGGGAATTGCATGTCATTCAGCTCCCGCACCTGAGAGACACCAAAAGAACATGGGGAGCAGCTGAACAAATGTCCAGCTCAAAGGGACCTCCATCTGTGAAGTGAGGAACAGGGAGTTCCCTCAGGCAGAAGCCCTTCAGCCCCTCAAATCCATGCATGACATTGCAATGCGATCCCACAGGATCAGACTGCAACCAGTCCCCCTCCCCCACAAAGTCATCCCCGGCTCCAAATTCTTCCTTCCTTCCCAGGAAGTACAAGGCACTACACCCCAGAGAGGGCTGCATTTGGAGGAAGCCTCTGAAACTGTTCCCCAGGGCCTTGGGGAAAGCACAAAGACAAAGGGCTTGTCTGACCTTCATGCCATCCATGTCAATGCGGAGGCGGACCTGGAACTCAGCGCCCACCTGAATGACCTTAGGCACGCAGTACAGCAGCATGTTGTTGAACTGTGCAGGAGAAGGAGAGTGTGGGTCTGTGCCCAGCAACCTATCTGCTCAGGGCTGGGGGGTTCCCTAGGATCAAGGGTCCCTCAGACCCTAGGAGCTGAGCTGGTCCCTGGGAAGGATTTGGAATAAAAAGTGCCTACTTCTGCCCCAGCCCTCTCCCACCCTGCAAAGGCAAAGCACTCCAGGATTCTGGCATCCCCCAGGGAATCAGAGGTTCCCAAACACATGGAGCCCTGAACCAGGGTGTTCAAACCCCCCAGATCTGAAATAATCCCTTCTATACAGAGATGAGCCACCAACACCCCTGGCCGAGCTGTCTGCCCCTCTCGCCATCCCTATCCCACCTGCTCCCTGCCCCTTCCCCCTGGAATCCTGGCTCCCACCAGGAACAGGTACTTCTCCGATGTGCTGTTGTTGCGGGTTGAGATTTTTTGGACTGGCCCCTCCTTGATCAGCTCGTTGGAGGGATCCACAATGTCATCTTCAAGGCCCAGTCTCTGGTAGACCTCCCAGAGGTTCTGCAGCCGCTCCTGGGGGAGGCAGGGGGACCTGTCTGGGAGGGAGCTGAACAGCTACCACCTTGTCACACCTGGGTCCCCTCCAGCCCCAGCCCAGCTGCTGAGTACTGGGGGAGATGGCACATCTCACTCACCCCAGACTGACCTTCACAAGCAGCTTCCAGACTGGAAACAGCCTGTCACAACACAGCTGATGCTACAGGCATTACTTCCCCAGGCTTGGGGAGATGGGGGTCAGATATCAAAAGCAGAGTCTAACCTCCCCGGCTGAACCCTGCCCCATTCTGGGCAGGGTTTTGCTCTATTCTGAGTTGCACAGCAATGAGGCCATAAGGAAATCTGGCAGAGAGCCAGCACATCACCATGCCATGACTTGCAAAGCACTGCCAGCTGGGACAGGCACTCACCATCTCGGCAATAGCTGAATTTGAATGCTTGGCCACCATGAAAATCATCTCCAGGGCCTCTGCAAGGAAAAGAGAAAGGAAGAAGGGTTAAACACCTGCTGTGGAGAGGTAGGAGAAAACTCCTGCATCTGTCCTCACCAGGAACCACACATGCAGTGGCTGCTGTCCTACCCTGGACACCATCTGAATGGCCCTGAGCCTGGGTCCAGCTAGACTGTGCAGCAGAGACAGTTGTGGGGGGACACACACAGTGCTAATTTATCCTCCATCCCAGCTGGACTGGGAACTGCTGTTATCCACATGGTTGTGATACCTCCCCTGGTCATCGCAGATCTCCCTGCAGGGAAATGCTCTGCAGCAGGGCACCTTGTCCTGAAACCATCACCCACCTTTCCCAACAACTTTCACAAACCCTAAAGGGGTCAGAAAAGGGTCAGACTGAGAGGTTTATCCGAGAGCATCTGTTGAGAGGGCCCAGGTAGCCTGATGCCCATGTACAACACCAGGAGCTGTCAATTCCCCTACCAACCCACCCTGCTGCTCAGGGAGCTCTTACTCTCTGCATCATGCCGATCTGGGGACTCAGGCGGCAGTTTTTGGACATAGTCTTTCAGGAGGAGTTCATAGCGTGGGATCCTCTGCACTGGTTCCAGCATATGGTGCTGCAGTGTTAGGTTAGCACAGACCTTCCTCTTCTGACCCACGCACAGAGAAAGAAACAGTAAACACAGCAGTTCCTACTCTCCTCTGCTTCCTCCCTGGAGGGAGATTTTGGGAAGCATTGCTGTGGTCCCCCCACACTGCCATGGCCTATCACCTGGATGTCAGCAATGAGCTCCTGAAAGGGCAGTGACTTCTCTGTCCAGACAGTTATGAGCTCCATAGCCTTGTTGAAGTTCTTCACATATTCACCGTACATTTTCAGGAATGGTGCAAGCTTCTGGATCACATCCCCGATCCTCGGGTGGGAGTTCCTGCAGTAGGGAATCGCAGCTTCCTCAGACCATAGCGAAGATGGACAGCAAGAGATAAAAAAAGGGGGGCAGTTCGTGCATGACAGAGGACAGAGGTTTATGGCTGAGGCCTGCTACATCCCCATACACCTCCCCACTCTCTAGAACAGGTACATGGCCAGCCAGCCTTGGCATTCATTCCTGAGAACACCCCTAAGCCACATGAGATGTCACTCCCCTTTTCAGAAATAGCTTAATCTGGGCTGGACTGTTTTAAGGAAGTGCTCTCCAGCACAAAGACGTCTGGAGCAAAACAGGCTTGAACTCTCTAGTCCTATTGGGAGGCCAAATTCACCACTACTCCCTTATTCTGGGAAATTAACCCAGGCATCCTGCGCCCTCCCCTCCCACAGCTCACCAATCCTCCATGCGCTTCTGCAGCTCTGGCAGGAAGAACTTGGCATGGAACTGGTAGATGGAGGAAATGTTGGAGAAGATCATTTTTACCACCTCCTCTGGGACTGTCTTCCCATTTTTGGCTTCTTTCATCAGCTCTGTATAGAATACCTGGAAGAAAGGTAGGAGAAGATCACATTTGAGATCATCCAAGGAACCTGAATGTGCACAAGTCCAAGGGACCTGACAAAATGCATCCACAGGGCCTGATGGAACTGGTGGATGAAGTTACTAAGCCACTATCCATCGTATTTGAGAAGCTGTGGCAGTCTGTTGAAGTTCTCAGTGAGTGGAAAAGGACAAACTTAAACCCCATCTTTAAAAAGGGAAAAAAGGAAGACCCAGGGAACAGACCTGGCAGGCCAGTCAGTCTCACCTCTGTGCTTGGCAAGATCATGGAGCAGATCCTCCTGGAAACTATGCTAAGGCACACAGAGAACAGAGAGGTGATTTGTGACAGCCAACATGGCTTCACTAAAGGCAGATCGTGCCGGACGAAATTTAGTGGCTTTCTACAACAGAGTTAAAGCATTGGTGGATAAGGGAAGAGCAACTGATATCATCTACCTGGACACATGCAAAGCACCTGACACTGCACTGCACAACATTCTTTTCTCCAAACTGGAGAGACATGGATTTGATGGATGGACCACTCGGTGGGTAAGGAATTGATTGGATGGTCGCACTTAGAGTTGCAGTCAACAGCTCGATGTCCAGGTGGAGACCAGTGACGAGCGGTGTCCCACAGGGGGTCGGTATTGGGACCGGCACTGCTTAACATCTGTCCTGGTTTCAGGTAGGACAGAGTTAATTTTCCTCCTAGTAGCTGGCAGGGTGCTATGTTTTGGATTAGAATGAGAAGAGCGCTGATAACATGCTGATGTTTTAATTGTTGTAGAGCAGTGCTTACACCAAGTCAAGGACTTTTCAGCTTCTCGCTCTGTCCTGCTAGCGAGCAGGCTGGGGGTGCAGCAGGAGCTGGGAGGGGACAGACCCAGGACAGCTGACCCAAACTGGCCAAAGGGGTATTCCATACCATCTGACGTCATGCTGAACAATATATAGGGGTGGCTAGCCGGGGTGGGGGGCCGGCTGCTCGGGGATAGGCTGGGCATCGGTCAACGGGTGGTGAGCAATTGCATTGTGCATCACTTACTTCGTACACATTATTACTATTAATACTATTATGATTATTATTATTATTATTATTATTATTATTATTATTGTTATTCTTTTCCCTGTCTTAATAAACTGTCTTTATCTCAACTCACAGACTTCACTTTCCCGTTTCTCTCCCCCATCCCGGAGAGGGAGGGGGGAGGGTGAGCGAACGGCTGTGTGGTGTTTGGCTGCCAGCAGGGCTAAACCACAACAACATCTTTGTCAGTGACATGGACAGTGGGATTGAGTGCACCCTCGGCAAGTTTGCTGATGAGACCAAGCTGCTTGGTGTGGTCAACACACTGGAGGGAAGGGCTGCCATCCAGAGAGACCTGGACAGGACTGACAGCTGGGCCTGGGCAAACCTCATGAGGTTCAACAAGGCTAAGTGCAAGGGCCTGCACCTGGGTCGAGGCAATCCCAAGCACAAAGACAGGCTGGGCGATGAAGTGAAAAGAGACCAGCCCTGTGGAGAAGGCCTTGAGGGTACTGGTGGATGAAAGACTGAACATGAGTCAGCAATGTGCCCTTGCAGCCCCGAAAGCCAATTGTATCTTGAGCTGCATGAGAAGAAGTATGGCCAGCAGGTCAAGGGAGGTGATTCTCCCACCCTGCTCTGCTCTCCATGAGACCCTATCATCTGCAGTGCTGCATTCAGCTCTGGAGCCCCCAGCATAAGAAAGACATGGACCTGTTAGAGCTGGACCTGTCCAGAGGAGGCTCATAACGATGATCAGAAGCTGGAGCACTTCTGCTATGAGGACAGACTGAGAGAGTTGGAGTTGAGTTCAGCCTGGAGAAGAGAAGGATCCAGGGAGGCCTTATAGCAGTATTCCAGTACTTAAAGGGGGCCTACAAGAAAGCTGGAGAGAGACTCTATCAGGGAGCACAGGAATAGGACAAGGAGTAATGGCTTTAAGGTAAAAGAGGGTAGATTTAGATTAGACGTTAGGAAGAAATTCTTTACTATGAGGGTGGTAAGGCACTGGAACAGGCTGTCCAGAAAAGCTGTGGATGCCCCATCCCTGGTAGTGTTCAAGGCCAGGCTGGATGGGGCTTTGAGCAACCTGGTCTGGTGGAAGGTGTTCATGCCCGTGGCAGATGAGTAGGAACTTGGTGGTCTTTGAAGTCCCTCCCAACTCAAACAATTCTGTGATTCTATGACTCTATGATTTTGTGATTCTCTGGCTGTGACGACCAGCAACCCAGCAAGGCTCACATCTGCACAGACTCATTCTTTCCATAACCTCTAGGAAACAGTTCCTGGCCTGTGCACACACTGAGCTGAGCCCAGGCACTGCCACACTATCCCAGCCCTGTCAAGGAGCACAAGACAACTGCTAACTGTGGCCCGTGCCTTGGTCCTGCCTGGTTTGTCAGCATGGGCTGCCCAGGCTGTGCTAGTGGGGGCTGTCACTTCCCAGGCTTGCATGTGCCTTTCCACTCCCCAGCTCACCTGGTCAAGAAGGTGGAGGCGGTTGACGTAAGCCTGCTCTGTCTCCAGCAGCTCCAGAGCGATTTTCTTTTCCTCTGGCTCCTGCATGAGGAGAAGGGCTCAGTCTCATGGGCAGTGATGTGAGCTGTCCCTAACAGCCTGAGGGGATCCAGCTCTGTTCCGCAGGGTTCAGAGCCCACAGTCCAGCTGGAAGTGGACCTTGCTCTGGGTCAGGGCAAAGGAAGGGCTTCAACAGTGTGTGAAAACAAAGCTGTTTGCGGGCTGTGGGGAAGCTTGGCTCACATTCTCACAGGTCACTCCTTTCTCCATGCCTGTTTCTCCTAGGGCAATACAGGCCTAGTGATCTCATACAGTAGGGCAGCGTGGGGAGGGTTAACCCCATGGTCTGCAGTTCCACCAAGGCATCTGAATGAGACCTGCAGAAATGCATCTGCAGTTGGCACAGGTGACGCTGTGGGACCAACCCAGCAGGGCCCACCTGAGCATCCGACCCCCATGCTATAGTTATATCAGAGCTAGAAGACACAAGCTCTGCCTGGATCTATCTGACTACAGGGAATTTGTGCCCAAAGCACCAGGAACAGGGCCACTTCTCCGTCGCCCCCTGCACCAGACCTTGAAGGGGCAGTGACTTGCTCAGCAGAGACCTCAGCTCTGATCCAGCACACACAACTGGGTGCGGGCACCCACCAGCTTACCAGGAACCACCTCCGGAGCTCACCTTGCTGCCAGCTTCGAGGCCTGGATCCTGCTGCCTCCTCCAGTTGTCCCCGCTGATCTTGTGTCGGAAAGAACGAAGGCATTTGAAGCTAAGCCCCTTCTGACCTTGCTGCTCTTTTTGCCCTGCTGCTG
The DNA here is from genome assembly GCF_013377495.2 of Cygnus atratus. Classification (NCBI taxonomy): domain Eukaryota; kingdom Metazoa; phylum Chordata; class Aves; order Anseriformes; family Anatidae; genus Cygnus; species Cygnus atratus. The sequence goes on along the minus strand of NC_066385.1, from coordinate 6,997,829 downwards.
AGGCCTTCCTCTGCTGCTGTTCCTCCTCCTCCTCACTCTCTTGCTCTGCTTGGTGCCTGGCAGCCATATGGGAGAAGTTCTCGCCCTGGCTGGCTGAGGATGCTGGAAGCTGTTGGGGCTGGCTGGTCACAGGACAAGTCTGGCCATGCAGAGAGTGTTGGTCCCTCCAGGGGAATTTGCCAAGCCTGCAAGGGGGGGAACCAGTATGATCAGCTGCCCCAGCACAGTGCAGGCCTCCCGGCTCCCAACCCATAGGCTGGCTTTCCCACAGCACTGCCCTGAGCTGGCCTAGGATCAGGCTACCATCCTCAAGCAAGGTGGCAGGAAACGTCAGCACCTCAGTGCTGATGCTACCCTGCTCTGCCACAACCCTGCTGATACAATCCAGTGTCTGAAAGCCTATATGTAGTCTGAGGGTGACATGATCCAGTCTCTCCTCTCCTGGTTCCTCCTGCTGGTGTGGTTAATCCCCATCCTGCTCTGCAAGAGCACAGCTCAGCCATTTATCCCATCCACAGGCAGCATGAGCCATCTTAGCCTTTCAGACTTGCACAAGTCACATGTCTCCTTGGCACAGCCCATCACTTCCTCTCAGGCATCACTAGGTGGGAGCAATCTGAAATCTGAGGCTTTGCTGGGTTTCCTGCCCTGCCCCAGGCTCTTCTCCTCCCCACTCCTGATGTCTCCTTGCAATTGCACACAAACATGTCACCATGTTTTGCTGAAGGTTTCCAGCCAAAATTCTGGGATGCAACAGACCACCTGGACGTTTTCCCCTCCCACTTCAGTGTTTCTTCCCAGAGATGTGTCTCTGCCAACTTGTTCCCCATGTCTCCATATGCTTGACTTGGCATGGTGCTCTTCAAGCCACTTCCAGTCTGGATCTCTAGTTTAAAACTCATTTTACTAATTGTGCTAGGACCTGACTTGGGAAACCTGACAGCCTCTGAATGCCTCTCACCAACTCAACAACTTTCAAGACAATGCCAGTCCTTGATCATCCCAGACTTTATCCTTTCAACCTTCCTCCCCAGGGACATGACAAATCCCACATGAAGACCACTTCCATCTCTGGGCTCACACCATCACTTCGGATTCATGTCAGACAAAGCTTGACTGTATTTTTTATCCATGGAAGGGCATCATCCCTGTTCCCAGCAGGATCCTCTTCCACTTCAAGTCCACGCCATTCAGCTTTGGTGCTAGCAAATGGCACATCTGGATCTTTGCTTGCTCCCAGCTGTTTAATGCCCAAAGTGCAGACCTGTCATTTGCAGCACTGGAACAGCTCTGGCTTTCTGTCTACTGCTGCCGTGGAGCCAAAGCAGGGAACCAGCTGTCCTGGGCACAAGGCTTTAAAAGCCAAATAGCCAAGAGGTCTCAGCCCTGAGGAAGGTTTGTGGTTTTGCAGAAGGGTGATCTTTTAGTGACTTTCTCTCTTCTCTTTTCTGGCAAAGACAAGGAAGACAAATCCAGAGCAGCACCTTGAAGATGACGGCAGTGAGCTGTCTGTCACCTGAGAGCTGGTTGTTTAGTAAATTCCTCCAGGCAGAAACTAGTAAGACATCCAGTGGTGGCCTGCAGACAGGAATGGAATGAGGAGGAGAAAAGCAGGATGAAACTGGACATAAAACCATGAAGTTGCAGACAGGAAGTGACTCAATAGCAGACACTCATCTGAAGAGGAGGACAGATCTATCCCCACATGGACCAGCATGTGTCTGTGAGCTTGTGAGGGCATCCGCAGCCACGCACACCTGTCCTTGGAGGCAGTCATAGTCCTTCATGTGATAGAGATGCTTTATCCATCACTCCAAGTGCCTCCCAGACCTGTGTCAGTCTAAATCCGCTGCTGAGATCCAACAGGGAACTTCTCTCTTTCTATTTGCAGTATGACTTGTGCTGACTTAGGCTAAGCTGTTTTCTGTTCCAGAAAACTTGTTTCCAGGTTCTACAGCTTCCTCCAAAAGCGATAAAAGTTACTTTTATTTCCCCTAACTCAAACACATGCAAACAACAAACACACTGCAGCAGCAAAATGGGGATAGATCAAAGACCACAAGTGGTTCCAACACAACATCACAAGACAAATTGTGACTGTAGGACCATGGGAACAACCATGCTACTCTGAAGCCATCCAGAGCACAAAGGTCAAGCAAAGCACACAATGCAGGCAAAGCACCTGGAGCAGAAGGAAATCTTATGTCTCGCCATCTTTAGGAAGGGCTGCAAAACCAAGGCTCACTGACAGCACCTCACAGATATAAGAAAAGGCAAGATTTGGTATCCCTATTTAGCAGATAGGAAAACCGAGGCACTGACCACAAACACGACCCACCCCAAGCCTCAGAACCACTTCACTAGGGCAAGGCACATCACCAGCCCTGACTCTGGCCTATGCTGTTTGTCATCCCGTGTGATCTGCAGGTCCCAGCTCATGCTTCAAGTGAAGATGCTGTTTTACAGAGCAGCCACACAGCCTGAAAGGCATTCACTGCCCCCCCACACACACTCCCTTGCAAGATGCTTTCTGTTCCCCTTCCTAGGGGTCATACTGCTGCAAACAACTGGATGTCTGAAGCTGGTGTCTGAGGCTTAGGCCCTCCTAGACACTCAAGCAGCCGATTTCCAAGGACTGCAAAGTGCCCAGCTGTCTACCTGCTGGCCCAGAGCTCGTGCAGCTGCTCTGGTCAGAAGAGTTGCAGAGGAAGCTGGAGGTGTACTGGTGGAGCTATGGCAGGAAGCGTGCACACCTACCGCCCCAAGCCATACTTGTCACTGGGTGAGAACTGTCTGCATGTTTGCAAACCAAAATCCTCTTCTCCAGAAGCAGCAGAAAAACAACATTCAGCAGGCAGGCTAACTGCAAAGGTACTGAGCCTAAACCTGATCCTGGCACAGAAACCTCCAGCAAAGTCAGTCACCTCCTAGCTGAGGTTTTCAGACTTTTCTCCATGACCTGCAGCACGAGAAAAGCTGCAGGGCAAATCTGAGTGCTAAAGAAGAACAGATTACGCAATCGCCTTTCCCCACAGCCTCCAAACCACCTCCACCACGGGTCTTCTTTCCAAAACCCACACTACGTGGAGCCCTAATGCACCTGCAGTGCCCCTGACGTGTGCTCCTTACCCACAGTCTTCAAACACAGCCACCAGGTTCAGCACGCTCCGCTCACTGCCCGCCTCCCCCCTCCATGGCACAGGCCGTGTCAGCTGGGAGCAGAGCCCGGTTGTATCGATGGAGCTGCGGGGGCAGGTGACTGTGGCTCCCTGCCACGGCCCTGAGCCTTTCCCTCCCTTACTCCGCTTCGAGATGTCCCTGGGACCCACAGCACGGACCAGCTGCTGTCGCTTCTGCAGCAGATGAGCTTTTATCTGGGGTGGCCTCAAAAAGGAAAAGGAAAGAGGAAGCGCACCAGGTTGCGAGGAGAAGCTCTCAGAAACACTGGGAATTTGTTCAGCCCGGCCCCAACCTGGCCGCGGCACCAAAGGCAGGGCAGCAGCAGGGCGGCTGCAACGCCACTAGCCCGCTTCGTGTGCCGGCCCGCGGCAAGCCGGCGGCGGCGGGGCTGTGCCGGGGCAGCCCCCACGGGGCCCGGCACTGCGAGGGGCCGCGACCGGGCTGCGAGGGAGCGGAGCTGAGGCTCCTTGGCCCTGCAGGGCTGCCCTGGCGCGGGGGGACACGAGCCCGCGGGAGAACGGCGCGCTGGGGCCAGCCTCTTGCGGAGAGGCACCGTGCCCTCGCCCCGCCGCAGCCGCCCCTGCCCGGCCCCGTCACGGCCTCCTCGAGGCCGCACCTACGGCGCCAGCCCCCCCCGCGGCGCTGCCGGGCCGCTGCCGAGCCTCCGCCGCGTTGCCCCCCCCCCAGCCCCCCCGCTCCCGCCATGGTCCCGCCCGCGACCCCTCCGCCTCTCCTGCCATGGTCCCGCCCGCGCGCTCCCCCTCCCCTCACACGTCCGCGCGGCGCAGGCGCGGTGGCGGCGGGGCCATGGCGGACGCGGCGCAGCTGCCCCCGGAGGCGCAGACGCCCCCTGTCGGCGGCCCCGGGCCGGGGCCGGGGCCGGGCCGGGCCGAGGGCGCCGAGGGCACCGAGGGCCTGTTCGTGGTGCTGGGCGCCGGGCTCGCCGCTGCCAGCCACCCGCTGCTCTACGTCAAGCTGCTTGTCCAGGTCCGTGGCTGGCGGCGGGGCGGTGAGGGGCGAACCCCCGCGTGGAGGGGTCCGAGGGGGGCCTGTGTGAGGGGGGGTGCCGGGCCCCCTGTGTGGCGGGGCAGGGGGTGCCCCGTGCACCGGGACCCCCGTTTAACGGGGCAGGAGGGACCCCCGACACGGGGGGATGAGGACACCCCGTGTAAGGAGGGACTGCGCTGTACTGACCCAGCGGAGACGTCTGTGCGACGGGGACCGCGGTGTGAAGGGGAGCGGGGCGCTGGGTAGTACCTGTGTCGTGGCAGGGCGCTCAGCGAGTGCCGCGGGAGGGCAAACCCCGCGTGTACCAGGGTTATAACGGGACCTCTGTATGACAGGGGAGGGGGACCGCTGTTTGACTGAGGGGATAAGGGCATCTTGTGTGTATAGTTAACCTAGATAATGGGGGAAAGCGGCACCTGTATAATGGGGCAATGAGGGGTCCCCATTGCCCAGGGTCCACCTGTATAGCAGAGGATGGCACCCTCTCTAATGGGGATCCCTATGGCAGAGTGGGGGACCTACATATAATTGGGAGGATGAGGGTAGCTATAAAATAGGGAGCCTTATATATTAGGAGGATGAGAATACTTTCAGTGACAGGGAATAGAAAATCATATAGAATGGAGGGACAAAGACCCAAATGTGCAGTGGGGACTTCTTTAAAAGAGAGGAATTGAGACCTCTTTATATGACAGCAGGTGGGGACCCATATAAAATGGCACAGATGAGGATACCCATGCAGTGGGGACTCCTATATAATAAAAGATGAGACGTTCCTTTATAATGGGGGGTTGAGGATCCACAGTATCCTGAGAACCTCTCTGTAATGGGAACTCCTATAAAATGAGAGCGATGAGGACCCCCATTCTCCAGAGACCCTGTTTAATGGGAAGGGGACTGCCCATGTCATGGGACCCCCATCTATCATATGGTAACTGAGTGGGACATGGCCCTTCAGCATCTCAGGAAGATGGAATCAAGGCCATGTGGTCTGTTAGGTTCAGGAATGCCAGAACTGCTTTGGGAACCTGCTTATGGGGTTTCTCCTGCAGGTTGGGCATGAGCCACTACCTCCAACCATTGGAAGAAACGTGCTGGGAAAGAAAGTACTGTACCTGCCTGGCTTCTTCACCTATGGTGAGTGTTCCTCCAGGCCAGCCCACACACGCTGAGTGCAATGCTGGACCCAGCCTCCAGCTGCTCTTCCACCTTCCCAGCTGCACCCTTGGTCTCATTCTGAGGCTGCATTGAGACATTATATGCTACCACCAGTTGCACAGCCATCAGATTTATGTACCTGTTGTTATGAGGACAACAGGAGACAAGGAGGTGGTAGCCCAGACTGCATCCCCCTCCTTTGGCATGTTGCACTGGCTTGTTTCCATAGCTGAGGGTGCAGTGGGGGTTTGTGTGGTGGGGGTTTGTTGGTGGAGGGTTTTGCATGTATTAGAGATAGTGCATTGTGTTTCTTTTCTACAAAACAGCACTGCAATAACTTGGCCTCCTGCCCAGCTCATTTGTATTGTAGGTGGAGCCCTAAAGGGACAAAAATACCGTGAAAGGGGAAGGTAATATATTTCTCTCTGTGGGTGCAGCATGGGAGAGGCAGGTGAATACTGCCTGAAAGTAGGGCCTACTTTCACAGGTGTGCGGAGCTTTGGGGAAGGTGAGCCCTGAGAGTCAAATGGGGCCAATCCCAAAATCAGACAGCAGTACTTGAGGGTGAGGAGCCAAGAGCAGGAGCAGTACAAAAACACTGCAAGCTGGGACACCCAGAGCTAGAAACTCTCCAGTGCTGTGCTTTGGAAGATGATGCATTTTCCAAATAGATTTACAGCACTGGGTGAGGGAGATGGGCACTGCCTTCACTCGGGACAGCAGAAGATGGGGAGCAGGAACAGTCAGTACCTGCAAACTCACGGTGGGTTGTATTCCCCCCTGTTATACCAGGGACAGATCGGCTCCTTTGGCTTTTTTTTTGTCTGGAAACCTGTCTGGGAGAAGGTGACAGGGCAGGAGCGGAACCTGGCTTTGCAAGGTCTGTATTTACCCTGACTCTGACCCTTCAGGGCAGAGGGAGAAGGTTACAACACACAACACAAGAGATTATCCCACCCTACCTTAGTTCAGTCCAGACTGCCGTGTAGCCATTTCAGGTAAGCAAAAACAGTCAAAGGATGCACTCATCCTTCCAGTTTAGACAGATGTGACAAAGAATAGTTAAGGTTTCTTTGCAACCTATAAGAAATTTATTTAGAGCTTTTATAATAAAACATTTACGGCAGGACTGCAGAGCAGTTGCTGTGACTTCCAGAGGTCCGGCGTGGTTTCAGCTGAATACTGAAGTGGGGCAGGGTGCTCTCCACAGGTCGGCTGTATCCCAGCTGACAGCAGCCTGGTCTTTTCTTACCCAGCCAGACACATTGTGAAAGTGGATGGGAGAAGAGGCCTCTTCCGTGGTCTTACTCCTCGCCTCATCTCAAGCACTTTATCGACCATCACCAGGGGGAGTGTGAAGAAGGTAAAGGTCGGCTTCTCTCTCCATAAATCATCTTGCTGGGGCAGACAGTGCTACTGGAGAAGAGCAACAGAGCCTGCATGTACTTGCACCCAGCCATGACTGAACATGGAGGATTAAAGTACCCATTCCACTCCACCACCTGATGGCTCTAAATAGTCCTCCAGGACAGAAGGAAAGCAGTGCCCGTATCCCCAGAACTTACTTTCTAAAGAATCTTACTTGAATTTGACCAGTCACTTGCCTTTTATTTTTCACAAGCAGTCTCATGGTAGTTTTCCTCTGTTTTACTTTCCATCCTTCCTTCTGCTGTCTTCCTCCTTGCCTGTTTTTCTCCTGTAGTTTAGAGCACAACTGCTCATGGTTTCCTTCCAGTCCTCAGAAATCAAGGGCTTGTGGGTCAGCATCTCTATCAGTTTTGGCCATATGTTTCTTCTCTCCTGCTCAGGCCTTTCCACTGGAGGATATGGAGCATGTTTCTAACAAGGATGATATGAAGACTTCCCTTAGGAAAGTGGTGAAAGAGGTGAGAAATGGATATTGCATGTTAATGAGTGATTAGGGAGATCACACTGGGAATGTGCCCAAAGAGCAAAGGAAGCTTAAACTGTGGCTTGTGGGTGAAATTACTTGGAGGGAAACTCTGGGTAAAAAGACTGAAGTATTTAGTAGCCATTATGTCCAGATGTGGAATATTTCATAGAAATAGAGGTTTACTGTGAAAAACAGATTTAAAAACAGGTCTGGGACCTGAAGTGAGCTTTCCTACACTAAGGGAAAGGGCCTGATCTGTGCAGGTGGAGCTTTTCACACAGCTGTGGCGTTTTCTCCCTTTCCCAGACATCTCACGAGATGATGATGCAGTGTGTGTCTCGGGTCGTGTCACATCCACTGCATGGTGAGTCCTGTCCCTCTGCCTGGCTGTCCTCTCCAGATTGAGGAATCCTTCCCTGGCTGAGGATCACTTCCAAAATCCTGTTTCCTTGATGTGGTTTTCTATTAGAAGTGGCTTTGTATGAAACCACAGAACAGATGTGGGTCCCAAGTGGTCTCTTGGGAAGGCTGATACTCGGACTGGCCTTCAGGGACCAACCCAAATGAGCAGTGAGGTGGTCTCTTCTCACTCATCTTAGAGTTTGTCATAGAGGTCCCATTGGGGTTGGGGCCAGAAATCCCTCCCTCCACTTAGAAACTAAGGGAAAGCACTGTTTTCTAATGAGCCTTGCAGTGATGAGGACCACTGAGAGGAGCTGATTTGAGAGGAGAAAAGGGGTGGCAGAAGGATAGGGTTGCATTTTCCTTCACCTCCATCACAACTCAAACTTGATTTGTTTGTCAGCTTATGTTTTTGTTCTCCTAGTGATCTCTATGCGCTGCATGGTCCAGTTCATAGGCCGGGAAGTCAAATACAGGTGAATGGCTGCAGCACTGAATGAAGAGTGTGGGCACACAGAAGCACGAGTCCTGGAGTCAGGCATGCCTGATGTTCCCACACAGTGGGGGATATGGTGACCCAGGAGGTTTGGGAGACTGAAAAGTAAATCTGAGCTGTGGATAGAGGTTGGATGAGCATGGGGTGAAGGGATGTGGGAAGGCTGGACTTTGTCCCTTCACATGCCTCTCAGTTCAGCCTTGTGCCAGTGGGTGTTTTGGTGGCTGCAGTGCACCTTGCTGATTACTCAGTGAGCTTTCTGCCTTTTTGCTTTATATGTTAATAGAAGGGGAAGCCATCAAAAAAACAGAATAGGGTGGAATACATAATACAAAGCATTGCTGCAGCCCTCCTGTAGTCCGCATGATTTTTCCAAGCCTTTTTCAGTAGTACCTGCCCCTCTGCAGGGCAGAACCATACATGCAGCCACCTGAAAGTGTACTGGGCACAACTGCAGCTAACACGTGTCACCAGCTGTCACCAGTTCCCAGGGGCACAGCAGAAGAATCAGCCTAATCAAAGCACTTTACATGCCATAGTTGTGGCACACTTACCCACTCACACAAAGCCAATCACAGCTCTTCTAGCTTCAGCATTTAAACATAGATGTCAGCAAGTTGAGTACCGGAGTTATTGCAGATTGGCAGAGCACAGACACTACCCTTCTTCATGAGTTGAGGATCAGAATGATGCTGCCTGCTACATTGATGGCAGGGTGACTTGTGGGGGGGACTCTACTATGGCCACATGAAGCTGTGCAGGACAGAGATGGAGCAACCTCTGCAAGCTTGTTCTTTTCCTTTCTTGGCAGCGGTGTGTTCAGTGCCATCGTCAGGATATTTAAGGAAGAAGGGATTCTGGGATTCTTCGTGTACGTGAGTTGTTTAAATACCGTCTCCTGTAGTCAGAAGATGCCGATGGCTCTCCTGGCTATGATTCCAACTTCACTGAAAGGAGTTGTGCTGAGCTCCCTCCTCCCTGAAACCTTGTGTGACTGCAGGACTCTCACATCACTCCCATGAGCACAGATTAAAGCTGTGGCTTTGACAGAGCTCCAGTTGGACCATTAAGTTTGCCTCAGACCTTATCTTCAATCAAATTTTCAGAGCCCAGGGAAAACTGTATTTTTTCTTACCTTTCTTTTTCCCTTGTACTTCTATGTGTTTCAGTGAAGGAGCGTTTAAAGCATTTGTTTGTGCAGCAGGCACCAAGATCAAGTGCAACAATGAGGCCCTTTGTTGAAATAAAAGCCAGGCCCTGGATAAGAAGTACATTCCTCAGCAGAGCACCATGGGTGCTTGTAATGAGTTGGTGCTTTGCTCTGGCAACAGGTTTGTCTGTACAGCAGGAGCAGGACACTGCATAGTGCGGCAGCATTACTGCCTGTACCAGCTTGCCTGAAGGAGCTCAGACTGCACTTAAAAAGCGTGGTGAATTGACAGCATCACTAAAGAGAAAGTCTAGCAGACACCTTTTTTTAAACCCTTTATTAACACTTCTTGACTTTTTCTCACATCTATATAGAACAGAACTACCTGCTGCCTCTGTTCCCAGTGGAGAGGTAACTTGCTTTATTATGTCAATAATAGTAAAGGCAGCTCCAAAATTTCAGGAGGGGCTTTCAAGCCTGAAATATTTGGCTTTGGAATCACAAAATCTGGGCTTCCAGATTAAATATAAATGCATCAGGAAAGGATGAGCAGTCACAGGGGGTCTCACTCTGTTCTTCCCCAAGGGGAAAGGGCCAGAGGTCTGTAGAGACCTTGTCAATCAAGTGTCACCATATCTTTTGTGGTCTACAGCTATTCTTCAGGATCTGCAGCCCCAGATCTCCATTAAATACAGCTTCCTCCAGGATGTTCCATGTGCTCTTGCTGAGCTCCTCTTTCCTCCAACTCCCTAGAAAACAGTCTGTGAAAAGAGCCAGCTGTGTTCTCTTCCTCCGTATAAAATAAACACTTGGTAGCCTAATTAAACTTAACAGTTAACAAGAAAGGCTTTAACATAACCCAGAATGTCTCAGGAGGGCTCTGAATTTATACATGCTCTGCAACTCAGCTAGGTAATCACACTACAGTAAGAGGAACACAAACTACATTTGTAAGACCAAACTGTTGCTGTTCTGCTCTCAGCACTTCTAATGAAATCCAAACACATCCATTCCCTTAAAATCATTGAGGAGCACTTATTTCTCATGGTCTGACAACCTCTACACAGCCATAGCACAATATTGGCACATTCTCATTCTGGTTGCATGACCAGCTGGAGAAAAAGACATTTCAATGAGTGGACTTCTTAATTCCCCTGATATCTTAGCAGTCTCCTGCAGCCAGCAGACCAGAATGATGTTCTATGGACTCTGAAATGGGCACTGAAATTGCTGCACATGGTCAGTTCAAAGATGGCTTGTCCTACCCCGCCCCACACTGGAGTTTCTCCTGCTGGGTTGCATGAAGCAAGTAGGTCACGTCACTGTACATCATACAGGCTTCCTCATTGGTCTTCTGCTCTGAGCTTTTTAATGACTTGCTGTCTTCTAAGAATTTGTTCCTCATCCAAATGTCCTTGGACATCTCATCAGGTGTGAGAGCTGTAGTGCAAATTAATTTCTTCTTGGTCCCCTTTTGCAGCTCTCAGACCCCTGGTCTCCAGCCATCCTTTAAGCACAAACCCAACATTCATCATTACTTGGATGACTGGGGATAGAGAGGGGTATGATTCTTATTGCAAATGGAACAAGTGGTCTGATTCTGTATCAACAGATGAGTGAGGCTTTACTTACAAGCCTGGCATGGCACAATCCTGGACCACCCCTCTGTTTCTGGAGTTGCTTAAGTCTCTGTTGTATCAGTGGTAGTTCAGGAATCTTCTTAAGACTTTACTTTGAGTTAGATGAGGGATTTTTATTATTTTTTGTTGTTGTTACACAGGCTGAATGCAAAGCAGACAATCCCTGGGACCAGACAGCTTTGATTTCTTTGTCCTGCCTTTTGCTGTCATGTATCAAGTCTGACTTAAATCAGCAGATCTTCTGTTGAACATGTGTGCTGTGCCTGGCCTCAAGACCTTGGTTGCATCTCCAGAGCTGCCTGGGCCTTGGCAATACACAGGTTGTCTCCAAAAACTGTAAAAACCAAGCAGGCGGAGCAGGCTGGTTCAGAGCATGCTGTCCCAATTGCTGTTCTTCTGCTGCAGCAATCAGAGCAGGAAACAAAATTAATCCCCTGCCCCAAAGTCTCTAATAAGCCCCTATTAGACTTATTTTGAGAAGAACTGTCTTAATACATCTGGTGAAACACAGGTTTAAAACACACCTGGATCCTTTTGCAGTGTAACAACTGCAAAGCCAAAGCAGGAGGCCTGAGGTTTGGTGAATATGCTGGCAGAGCAGATGCTGCTGAGGCTCTGACAAACTGTAGAAATGCTCAGAAATGCTTCATTAATGTTTTAGTGCCAGAAGCTGGGGGTGCTCATGCTGCTGGGATCTCAGTACTGGGTTTTGAGAGGGATAAGCCAAAGCAGCAAGTCAACCCCTGTCTCTGTGCTCCCAGGTGGCAGCAGGGACCCAGCCTGGACTTGGAGACTAGGAAGATCAGAGGGGCTAAGGTGCTGCCCCCAGTTAATCCCACTTTGCACTAGAGCAGACTTGGTAGGAAGCCCCTCCCCTCCCCCCCCCCCCATTTTAATTTCTAAAAGGAGAGGGAGGTGGTCATCAGAGATGACCTTCTAATTCTTTATCCAGAAGAGCATCTGCAAAATGAGCTTAACAGGAACCTGCTCCATCTGTGTTTTGCCTGGGTTTCAGAGCAGGAGCTGGGCTGAGAAGGTATTTGGGGTAGAACAAGGGGACTTGGCTGAGTCATACCCCAACAAGAGATCCAAAACTTCCTAGTCATAGCATCCCCTGGCTGGAGCAGCTAGCAGCACAAACAACCGCTTCTGAAGGCCAGGAGAGATCTTCCCTGAAGTCTCTCCTTCTCCCTAAATAAAGATGCATTATGGGGAGCAGGGTTCCTTCATGCTGGTAGAGGAAAGGAGGGCTCCAAAGGCAGCACTTGGACCCTTCTGCACCTCATTCCCATGTTTTTGCCATTGCAGTGGTGTAGTCCCTCACATCCTGGGGGATGTCATCTTCCTCTGGTGCTGCAATCTCTTGGCTCACTTCATCAACACCTATGCAGTGGACGATAATGTGAGTGGAAGTGCCCAATGGAGGGCTTGGGGGTCCGTACAGAGCACTCGGAGTTGTAAGGAGTTAATGGGGAGGGGAGACTAATTTAATACAAATAGACAGTGGGTTTAGGATAAAGCCCTGTAAAGTGCTATATACGCCATGTCTAATCAGGGCACTGTTCTAGCTGCAGTTTGAGGTTCAGGTTTGATAGCAAATGTCTTCCCTGAGTCTCAACAGGGATGTAGTGTGGTTACCCCATTGCTTTCTGTCTTGTTCCTATGCCCCAGGCTCATCATCTCAGGCTCACAGAGATGTCTCATAGCGACGGGGACAGCTTGGTGGCATCTGCCTCCTCCACAATGCTTTTGTTTCTCTTTCCAGTTCAGCCAGGCATCGGTGATCCGGAGCTACACTAAATTTGTGATGGGGGTATGTAGGCAACTGCCATGTCATTGCTTTGCTTCCTGCTATCTGTGGGGTGAGAGCTCATGGTCTGAGGACAAAGGCAGGTGCGTTTGAAGTCTGTACTTTGTATCCAGGATAACTTTGCTAACACACAAAAGGTAGAACTACTGTTTTTGGCATGAACATGTAGAGATGCTACCAGTTTTTTTGTGCTTTCAGATTGCTATGAGCATGCTGACATACCCGTTCCTTCTCGTGGGAGACCTCATGGCAGTGAACAACTGTGGGTATGTCTGTCACACTGAGATCTAACTCTATCCCTTCCTTTCAGCCCCTTGTTGTCTGAAGCCTCTGCTAATGATTGTAAAGCTTTCATGCAGAACCATAAACTATATGGTTTCCTGTCTCAGATTACTTAAAATTTTAGATCAGAGGGCACAGACAAGAGCAGGATAAAAGCACAAATGGAGAGGAATAGGGAGAGTTCTGGTGGTGCAGCCTGATCTAAACTAGACCAGAGGCAGAAGGGATCAAAGAGAGGATGCTGACTCCAGGGAGCAGCATGAGGAAAAACAAAACTCTTAATGCAGCAAGGGAAGACAGGCACAGGTGGGGCAGGACCAGACAGTAATACCTCCTTCACCCAGCTTGCTTTCCCAATTCCACTGCTGCTTGTGTCTTCCTATGTATGTGCTTATGGGAATGGGACTGGATCTGACCCACTGGAATAAGGCTGTCTTGATATCTGCTCCTTCTTGAAGGTATAGATACAGCCCATAGTCCTGCACTCTTAATGTATCCAGGTAATGCACCTTGTTTGTACACTCCAGGGGTAATTAAATTACAGAATCACGAAATGTTAGGGATTGAAAGGGACCTTGAAAGATCATCTAGTCCAATCCCCCTGATGGAGCAGGGACACCTACATCAGGTCACACAGGAATGCGTCCAGGTGGGTTTTGAATGTCTCCAGAGAAGGAGACTCCACAACCCCCGGGGGCAGCCTGTTCCAGTGTCACCCTCACTATGAAAAAGCTTCATCTCAAATTTAAGCGGAACCTCCTGTGTTCCAGCTTGCACCCATTGCCCCTTGTCCTATCATTAGATGTCACTGAGAAGAGCCTGGCTCTGTCCTCCTGACACTCACCCTTTCCATATTTATAAACATTAATGAGGTCACCCCTCAGTCTCCTCCAAGCTAAAGAGACCCAACTCCCCCAGCCTTTCCTCCTAAGGGAGATGCTCCACTCCCTTAATCATCTTTGTGGCTCTGCACTGGACTCTCTCAAGCAGTTCCCTGTCCTTTTTGAACTGAGTGGCCCAGAACTGGACACAATATCCCAGATGTGGTCTCACCAGCACAGAGTAGAGGGGGAGGAGAACCTCTCTCTACCTACTAACCACACCCCTTCTGATACACCCCAGGATGCCACTGGCCTTCTTGGCCACAAGGGCACGGTGCTGGCTCATGGTCGTCCCGCTGTCTGCCGAGACCCCCAGGTCCCTTTCCCCTACAGTGCTCTCCAGCAGGGCAGTCCCCAACTTATACTGGTGTCTGAAGTTGTTCTTGCCCAGATGCAGGACTCTACACTTGCCCTCATTATATTTTATTAAATTTCTCCCTGCCCAACTCTCCAGCCTGTCTAGGTCCTGCTGGATGGCAGGGGGACCATAAATGACATGATCTGCTGCAGTATAAGTAACAAGCTGATGATCTGGCCTTCAGCCCAGTGCAGACACTGTGTACTCATTTACATTCATCACTGCTTGTTTTATCTCTGTCTGGATAACGTGACATCTGTACAGACCATCTTGGCTATTTCTCTTTGCCATGCAGGTTGCGTGCTGGCCTCCCTCCCTACGCTCCCGTGTTCACGTCCTGGATCCATTGCTGGAGGTATCTCAGTGCCCAGGTGAGGGAGTGGGGTACACACAAGGCTTTGGACTCCCTCTGCTCTTTCCTGAGGGCTCTGGCACTGCCCAATGAGTACCTGTGCTGCACCCTTTATGTGCTTGGTAACTATCTCCATCCCTCCAGTTATGGCTCTGGTACCAGGCGTGACAGCACTTAGTGTGCCTGTGTTACCTGAGCTTGCAGCCTGCAATCTTTTAGCAAAGGCATTGCACACAGCAAAGCCCCATGGCTCTGCCCCTCTCCATCAGCCATCCTTGCTGGAAGTACCTGACCTCAGTGCTCATGAGGCTGAAGGCCCACTTTCTCCTTCTTAGCAACCAGGGGTGCTAAGGGTTTGCAGCCATGCAGCAGGCACAACTCTGTCCCTGCTAGTCTAGCAGTCAGGCGACGCTGCGGCTGCCCTAACCCCAGCGCTCTCCTCCTCAGGGGCAGCTGTTCCGTGGCTCCAGCCTGCTATTCCGCAGAGCGCCTGTGCAAGCAGCCTGCTTCCCCGTCGACTGACTCCAGCTTGCAGGGAGAGGCGATGAACCTGGATTCCTCAAAAGACCCTAAGATTTTTCCATATATATATATATATATATATTTGTTCTTTTTGATCCAAAGGCTGTGGTGCCAGAACAAGACACTCTTCAGCAAGGCCTGCAACAAGTTGACCTGCAGAGATCTGGCTTCAGGCTCCAGCTTGATCAAAGTCCCATCCTCATGGCTGCCTTGACCAGGGCGCATAGAAGAGTTGTTTGTTTGGTCTGGGCTGTGAGTCTGGAGTCACTGAGGAAGTCTGGGAAACCAGAAAATGCCCAGGTACTAAATGAGCCTGAGATGCTGGGACAAAAGACTGCTTTGTTCTGCCTGAGCTGAGAAGCAGCAAGAGATCAAAGGCTGCCTTGCTGAGAAGGCAACAACAGCACAGCCAGCCTCCTGTCTCATCTCTTCTGGAGAGGGCAATTATTTGTTTGGCAGGTAGCTTATGCTGGGCAAGGTCAACCCTGAAACCCATACTTAAGGTGTTGAGGGTATCTGAAAACTAGGGAGTACCCCTGGAAGGGAAGTAATATCAAAACAGAAGAGAGAAACAGCCCCACTACAAAGAGCAATGCAGTCCTTAAGAGACAGGTATGACTTATCTCAAGGACAGTGGCAGAACTTGAACACGGAGAAGGCACTGGGGGAGGGATGTTCACTGTACATGCTGACTGCTTTGGGTAGGGCACATTTAGGATACATCTTCCAGCTGGCAGGACTCCTGCCAAACCTGAGCATCACCATGTCTCTGGTGGACACAGAGCCATGTGATAGCACTGGGTTGCTGTGTGGCATTGGCCTGGTGCTGCAAATGTAAGGGTTTGCCTTTTTTTCACTGTGGAGTGAAGGAGTAAACCTGAGGCTGGACAAAGGTTTGCAAGGAGTCAGGGGTCATGGACTCCGCACATGCAGGGCTTGCCTTTGCATATCAGAGTTTACCTGTGACAGCAGCGCAAGATTCATTCTCAGCTCCCCTTTCAGAGGTTTTGTTGGGGGGGGGGAGGTTGCTTTTTAACCAGTCTGTGCTGCTACCACAGCCAGGTGGATTTCCCCAACTCCAGCTCCCCATGAAGCAGTCTTTTGCACAGTTCAGTGTGTTACTGCACTCCCTGGGAAGAGGTTTTGGGGCCCTAAGCAAGCTCCCATGTGCTGCTGCTGCAGCTGGGGTGTTGCAGCCCACCCTGGTCCCTTCAGGATGTCAACCTGCTGTTGCATGGGCATTTTCCTCTATCAGAGGGGCTTGATCCGTACCTCGAAGCTGAGGCCTGCAGGAGGAAGGGCCAGCACCAGTGCATGTGGGACCTGCAGTCCCCAAACTAGCTCCCTTTGGTGTTGTGGATTCAGTCCTGTCTGTCCTCCCTTCCTCATGTACAGTTTTGTGTTACGTTAACAATACTCAATGCATGGCCCTATCTCCTAACACCAGAGATCATCTCAAAGAGTATTTAACTATACTCCAAAATACAGCTATAAAACATCTCTTCTTGATTGATTCCTTTTTTAGAAGTGTTGATTTCTTTTGTACAGTAGGATCCCTCACTTGGGAAGGGCTTCCAGTTAAGATAAGCAATCCTCTCCCCTCCCCTCCCCCCAGAAGTAGGGGCTGAAACAGCTGTTGCTAACTCAGATTGCCACTGATACTTCTCAGCTCCATGGAAGGTCAGCAATTTTAGGCTGAGCAAACTGCATTGGGTGCACCTGGACCAAGGGTGGAGACAGCAGTAGTCTTCCCAGAATGACAGAATGTTAGGGATTGAAAGGGACCTTGAAAGATCATCTAGTCCAATCCCCCTTCCAAAGCAGGAACACCTAGATTAGGTTACACGGGAATGCGTCCAGGTGGGTTTTGAATGTCTCCAGCGAAGGAGACTCCACAACCCCCGGGGGCAGCCTGTTCCAGTGTTCTGTCACCCTCACTATGAAAAAGCTTCATCTCAAATTTAAGCGGAGCCTCCTGTGTTCCAGCTTGCACCCATTGCCCCTTGTCCTATCATTGGGTGTCACTGAGAAGAGCCTGGCTCTGTCCTCCTGACACTCACCCTTTCCATATTTATAAACATTAATGAGGTCACCCCTCAGTCTCCTCCAAGCTAAAGAGACCCAACTCCCCCAGCCTTTCCTCCTAAGGGAGATGCTCCACTCCCTTAATCATCTTTGTGGCTCTGCACTGTTTAGCTGTCATGGCTACTTGAAACATGATAAAGCAGGTGTTTGTAGTTAAAATTGTCCCTGAGCATTTCTGGAAGGTACAGAAACCCTTTGCTCCTGGTCTGAGCTCATCAGGTGGGCTCAGCCCCTCTATCCTCCCCTGTGTTGTTTACAGGGGCCTCACCCTCCTGTCTTAATGCGTTAGTTGGTTTCTTGCCTATTGCAACATTGGGCACTGCATCCCCTAGATCACACAACACCTGCTCAGGAACTTTATCCTTTATCCTCAAACTTAAGGCCACCATCTGCTGATGATATACCTCTAAAACCTGTAAAAGCCTCCTACACCTACACAGCCTGGTTGCAGTCACTGCACTGAAAAGTACGATTTCCATTAACCAGTTCACCTAAATCTGCACTAGAGCCAGCCTGCTATTCCTGCTCAGTTCACTGAGCCCCCACAACCTTTGCAGGACACACAATTCTTACTTGGTAAGGCTTTTGGCCAATTAAATGAAAACCAGGTTTCAAAGGCCCAAGGTAGCACATACGAGGTAATGCAGATCCTCAGGCTTACCTTGGAGCAAGGGCTGTCATTCATACAATGATTAAATGTTTCCTTACTTCCTCTTTCTAACCCTAGTTTTTCTTGTCCTTTGCTTCGTTTGAGGTGTCCCACCACAGGGACAGTGCCTGTACCAGGAGCAGGCAATGAGAAAGCTCTGGCTTGGCACTCGCACCCACCTTTAACTGCTGCCCTGTTGGTGGGTACCCAGCCCTGCAGCCATTGCCACTGCAGCACAGCTCACAGGAACTGGGGCCTTGCTTCTACAGGAGAGGGGCTCAGGGGTGAAACCTGCAGTCAGGAGAATAAATGAACTGGCATGGAAAGAAGCTTGGGTCCAGCACCCAGGATGGAGTCAGGCACTTGCCCATACATGGTCCTGGCACTCCCCTATCTAGCCAGGAAACAAACCTGTATTTAAATATTGACACAGAAAGGGGATGGGTGGAGGTTGCAGCCTCTCTGTGCCTTTGCAGTTTATCAGCCAACAGTGGAAAGCGGAGATTGACGGGACTTTGCCCTCATCTGCTCCCAGGTGTCAAGGGGAGAAGGGAAGCAGGGATCACAGCTAGGAGAGAGAAACTCAGGTGAAAGCTGCCCTAACTCTCCTTGTGGCCTGGATGTGTGGGTCTTGCAGGCTTTGCGAAGCAGTGAGGTGCTAGTTAAGCCAGGGATGGCGCAGCTCAGTTCAGACCAGCTGCAATGATTTTACCTTCCTTCTTCCCTTGCCCCCTCCAGAGCTCTCCTGCTCTCCTAAAGACCCTTCAGTTAAGACAAAGCTCCCACCCCGGTGTTGCTCTTCCCACTGTGGAGCCAGGAAGAGAGCAGCCAAGCACGCCTCTCCTAATGGCTGTACAGTGCCCTTCACCCCTGTGTCAGTCAGTAAAGTGGCTGCCAGCTCCATATAGGCAAATAATTATTTAAAAATAATAATAATAACCCCAGCAGAGCCAGCTGGTGCTTCTCAGTCCTGCCAGGAAAGGCTCACTATGGGGACTCAGACCTAGCCCAGGTGCAAGTGGCATGGTGGCCCCTGACTTGTCCACTGTCTTAGCTCAGCTCTGGTTGGCACGCGGACGGGGAGAAGCAGGGTAGCACTGGCAGGGCCTTCGCCCAAAGCAGGAGGTTACAGAGAACATGGAGCCAGGTCCTGCTCAGGGTGCAGGTGGAGCAGGCAAAGGTTGTAACGGGCAATCCCAGCAGGCAGTGAGGAGAAGAGACCACAAACAGCACAGATGGAGTCTTAGGTAAGAAAGCAGGTAATCTCTGGAGCTGTGGCCTGGCCTGCCAGGCTGGTCATGGTGTCTCCATCCATGGCTGGAAGCTTTGAAGAGGAGGGGAACTGCATGTGGAACCTTGGCTGTCCTGAGCAGGTGCGGAGCTGCCTTCCACACTTCCTCTTGCTTTGTGCAGAGCCTTTTTAGGGAAAATCCATGGACTGGGCCAGCCAAACCACCCCATTCTCTCCTGTATGCAAGGTCTGCAGCTGTGTTTCATCCCCTGTGAGGAGAACCTGGGTCTCAGAGGAAGAGGCCTGGAGCTGGCAGCAGTGGCAAAGGCTTGCCTGCGCAGACAAGACGCCTTTTTCCGCAGCTGCCTGGATCCACGTGCCTTCCTCCCACCCTGCTTACATGGTGCTGTGGCCCCCCCGCCCCAGGGGGAGGAGGGGCACTTGGTGAGCTGAGATTGTTAAAGTCTTTCCCGGTTTTGATTCAGCTCCTCTCCCCCCAGTATGGCCCCACAGTGGGGTGATGGCACCGCCGTCCATGCAGCCGCTTGCACGGGCGCTGTCCCTCCCAGCCACCCACTGGCAGCCCCTTGTAGTCCCTTGATTAAAACATCCTAATTCTCTAATCTTGGTGAATTGAGTTTCTTCCTTAAAAGCCGCCTGTGCTCTCCGATCCAGCAGCGTGGTTCTTGTCACGCTGCCAAAGGAGGCTGGGAGCAGCGTCACATGCCGCAAAGTTTTACAAGCCAAGCGAGCTGTCTCGGAAGAGGAACGCGAGAGAGACGGACATACACAGACGCTCAGCCGTGCATGCCGAGAAACCTCCTCTGGGCTCCCTCTGGGTTTATCTGAATGTTTTGTGTTTTTTTTTTTCTTTTTTTTGGAAGAACAAAGACTTTGGGCTCGGTTGGTGTGTTTGTTTTCCAGAGCCTGTGCTGGGGAGGGGGAAAGGAGGCCAGAGGTAGAGGGGGGAGCCAGCAGCTCCAGTGTGAGAAAGTCCCAAATTGCCCTGGCCAAGTTGCAAAGACCTTGCCGTGAAACTTGGAAGAGGAAAGACAGGGGAAAAGGAAAAATACATATATATGATGACGTCACTTCGAGCAGGGGTGCCTTTCCTGCTGCCTGTCAGATGTGCTTGAAAAGAAAAGGGCAATAAAACAACAGCTGCCTCTGTCTCCCTTGTTAAACATGGCAGTAATTGGATGTTAATTTCTCTTTGCTCTTCTCGCTGCTCAATTGTGAGGATTCTGCCTCGCTCTCCCCCTCGCGCTTTCTTTCTTTTCTGTTGCAATGCTCTTGGCAGCTCTGAGGGACTCTGGACTGTGTGCTCCCTCCCGTTCATGGACTGGAATAATTCAGGAGCTGAGAGTATTAAAAAGATGAGGCGCAGGGGCGAATGGTTCAGAAACAGGGCGGGCAAGATGGATTTTGAGAGCTACGCTAATCTCCCCGTTTCCCATGCATTGTCCTGCCGATGTGAAGCTATTCTCTTCCCATTTGATTTCTTCCCCCCCTTCCCCTCATGTTGGGTCCAGGCTGCTGGGCAAAAAAATACATGGTCACAAAAAAAAGCATGATTCAATGACGACAAACCCCCAAACCTCCTCCCAGCTCCCCCCCGTCTCAGCGCACTGCATGGAAACAGGCATTTTAGGGAGCCGGAGCAGGAAGTTGTTGTTCTCAGTGTTGCCCAGGTCATCCTTAAAGGGTATGTGTGCAAGAGCGGGCGTGCATGCGTGTCTTGGCCAGCGGCCCCGTGGGCACCCGGCACGACGCGGAAGAGGCGAGTGGGACGCACGGGTCTGGGGGCGCGCTGGGCCTTGGGGGCAGGATGGGTGGGGGAGTGGAGGGAGGGACGGGAGTGGCGGCAGCAGCAGCAGGGGAAGCAATGTGGGAGTCGAGTCCTACCTGGGATCGGTGCCAACTTCCTGCAAAGGGTTACAGACCCGCAGCTCGGAGAGCCCACCAGAGGCGAGTTGGCTCTTGTCACACGTCCAAGGCAAGATGAAGACAGCGGGAACAGGTACCGCGGAAGCTGAGTGGCCTTGTTTGCCCGCCGACTGGGGTGGCTCAGCCGTTTGTTTTGATTTAAACATGCCGAAGGGAGGCTTTGGCACACCCGGGGGCCTCACCAGCCCTGTGCAAGGCCGATGGGTGCCAAGGGTGGGGTGTACAGGCCGGGGGTGGTTGTGTGGGGGGGCTGGCGCTGCTCACTTGCCTTCTTGCCGTTTGGATTAACATGCAGAAGATGTGCCTGTCACTTTGCTTACTGTCAGCGCCTGCTCAGGGATGGGTGACGGCTTTGTTCGGAGCAGCCGGGGGAGCCGTGCCAAGACGGACTTGGCAGGCATGCCCAGCCAGGAGGGCGCGGGGACGCAGCCGAGGCAGCCGCAGAGGGCTGGGGCTGCAGGCCCACTGGGGAGCACAGTGGCTGCTCAGCAGTGTGCATCTGCCGCTTGCCCCTCTACCGCCAGGCTGATGCAGGCAAAATGAAAACGTGTTTTGTTTTGTGTTTTTGGCATCTCCCCAGTAGTGCTACCAACCTGTCTGTCCCACCTCCCCACTGCCTTACCCGACCCACTGTGACTCCCTTTTTGTAATCAGCACAACCCATGTGCTCACAGCAGCAAAAAAAGGCACAAAAATATCCCCTGCAACCCAAACTACCCACAGTCTGCCCCCCTGAAGGCAACTGCTCCCAGGCTTCCTCTGTAGTGGGTGGGTTGTTATCTATTTTCTTTTTTTTGCTATTTTATTTTTTTCTCCTGCACTGGGTCTCTCTCACGTTGGGTGTTCGAGTCCCTGTTCAAGCACCCATTGCCTCCCATCATGCCAAACCTGGGCAGAAGGGCGCCCAGGGCTTAAGCTGTGTGGATGTGGGTCGGCGGGTAAGGGAGCTGGCGACGGAGAGCATGAGGCAGGAGGATTGGGTTGGCGGGGGGGAGGGGAGCTAGGAATTATATCCACATCCCCAGGCCTTTTGTTTAACCTGCATCGACATGAAGGAAGGTCTTAGCTTTTTTTTCGTCCTTGTGCCCCTTGGGGCATTTTGAAACCAAACAGGGCAACTTTTCAGGGTGGGCAGTGTCGTCAGCAATTTTTCGGAGTGGCAGGCAAGTGGGTGTGTGGCGCCAAGTGCAGGAATTCCTGCCAGTTTGCCTTTGTGCCAGCCTGGCCTTTGGTGTCTTGTTCGGATGGAGCCTGGCATCCAGGCACCGCCCATTTCTTGGCGTTGAGCTGAGAGGAGAAGGAAAGGGGAGAGAGCGAGCAAGAGAAGAGAAAAAAAAAAAAAAAAAAAAAAAAAAAAGCTGTCTCACTCAAACTGGCCTTTCTCGGAAAAGGATCCTTCCCCGATGATTGTCCGGATAAGCAGAGCTAAATCCAGCAGCCACTCCACAACAAAACCACTCTCTTCCACGGTGCGTCTCTCTTGCTGCCTTGGTACGAAATCGAACCTCACTTTTGATTTGTTTTTGGTTTGGTTTGGTTTGCTTTTGTTTTTTTTTTGGTTGGTGGGTTGGTTGGTTGGGGTTCTTTTGCCTTTGATTTGAAATAATATTTAATTCCTCCAGCCACTCAGTCGTTTTGTTGTTGCTGTTAACCTGTCTTCTCCCCGAAACCCCTTTCCTTTGAGTCCCCCAGCCCTTGGTGCTAAAACATCTGACTATTAAATCGATCTAGAAAGAGGGATGTATAGCAGACATGCATCCACCTATGGGCAGTGCTTGGAGCAGGACTCGAGGTGTTTTTTCCTGCCACCCTAACCCTACTGCCTGGGACACGGGCATCCCCAAGAGCCACTCAGAGCTGGGTGTGTGTCACGCGAATGCTTTGTGCTTCCAAACCACCGAGGGGGGGAAAAAAATATGTTGAATCATGTCGGATTTGCAATTCAACATGGCAGCCGCAGCAAACGTGGTAGGAGCCTGTGCACTGAGCCCCAGCAGGCATGGGTGTTTTGTGCTGGCCACACCAGGCAGGCAATTGGCACAGGAAGAAAGAGCCGGGTGGGTGCCCAGGCTGGGGTGGAGGAGAAGATTTTTTTATTTTTTTCTTGTGGGTGGTGAATTAAACCAGGAGTGATCTGGGAATGAGGGAACCCCTGCAATCTGGTTTTGTCAGTGTTAACCGTTTAGCAGCCAGCTCGTTTTTTTTTTTCCGCTGGCACAGTGCGCTGGTCTGGGCGCACGGCCAGGGCAAACCCAGGAGTGGGGTGTGAGGCTCCAGTGGCTCCAGTGGGTAAAGATGGATGAAGTAGTGCTCCAGTGTTCTCTGCAGGGAGGCTGTTTGTCATGCAGTGATGGTGGCCTTCAGGCTTTGGAGATGGCTTCAGCTGGGCACCCTTGGGAAGGAGCTGCTTGGCAAAGGCACGGGGTGGTTGGAGAGGGCAATTTGCTTGACCACATGCACCCTCACAGGGCTTCATACCTCTCCTTGGTTGCCCAGAAAGGTTCTGCACTGCTGCAGCAAAGCTCTCCAGGTCTGCCTGAGCTTGGGGGCTTGTGCATAGTGAGTGTGAATCTGCCCTCTTTCTGTCAAACTTAATTTAGGCCTATTTGGGATGCAACAAAAGCAGCTTGTTTGCAGGTCAGAGTTCCCCTGCCTCCTCCACAGCTGCTACACACTACACAGGTGCTTGGGAGCCATGGAAACCATCCCTCCTCTTTCACCAAATTTTTCCTCCTCCTTCCTTGCTCCTGGTTTCCTCCCTCTCCTCCCTTGTCCAAAAAAAAAAAAAAAAAAAAAAACTCTTTCAGCAAGTGACATGCAGCTCTACAGCAAAGCCTTTGAACTCAGCTTTGCCTCCATGAGCTGCTGTTTCAGCCATGCTCCAGGGAACATCCCCAAGATTGTCTCAGTTACCACTCACCTCCTAGAGATGCTTCTCCGGCTGTTGGGTGTCTTGTGGGCCTAGCAGCAATCTTTGTGGCCCTGTGCACGGGGGTTTGGACGTTGGGATGCTTGGGTGCAGTTCTGAAACTTCCCATTCACTTGCCATTTGACACAGCCATAGTGTGGCTCTAAGGCAAAGCATGCAATGGGCCAGAGCAGATGTAGGAAGATGCTGACAGGGGTTTTGAAAGCAGTTACTGAAGACCTTCTGGGGTGAGTGCAGCCCCACAACGCCTCTGCGAGTTGCAGACCAGTGTTGGGGCCCTTGCCTGCAGATCTCATTTGTGAGGCCACTTCTTATGTGTCCGTGGCTCTCATGATGCACAGCAGTTGGTTTGGGAGTTGAAACGCCCACATTGCCATTAGCAAAAGCTCAGGGCAGTCAGTCATTCTTGGGATCTGGCCCCAAAATGTTTCAGGATGCCAACTGCAGTGGAGCTCACTTACACAACAGTTTACATCCAGACCTTTAACGCTAATGAGACAGGAACACTTTTTTGCTCATCAGTACAGCTTTCTCCTTGCATATTATTTACATAAATAGGGGCTGGGGTAGAAGCAGACCTTTCTTTCCTTCTCTTCTCTTTGCCCACAATCTCTATTGCTTCAGGTGGAGTTGCTGGCAGCGGGCTGCTACCAAAAAAAAAAAAAAAAAAGAAAGAAAGAAAATTGCCAAAGCCGATGATGTGACTCCAGTGACTGCAGTGGGCAGCCTTAGAGCACAGAAAGTCTGAACTCAGGAAGGACACTTCTGATGTGTCCTAAGCAAAACATCTGGCACCTCTGTAAGAGCCATCCAGCCAAGGGACGCAGCTGTTTTGTTCCACATGGCTTGCAGAAAAATAGGGCTCAGGCTTCCAGAACATGGCTCAGCAAAAAGGACAAATTCTTGAAACTGGGAGGTGGATCTTTCTGCCACTATTGCCTTTGAATCTGGAGCTTGCTCACTAGCTCTTCTGGCTTGAGCTCTGTGCCATCTCAGGGGGGAGACCAGGAGCTTTTCTGCAAAGCTCAAGCCTCTCTTGGCTTCTATAAACGCCCCCCCAACAGCCAGCAGAGCTGCTCTGGATTTGCATTGACATTCCTGAGAGCAGGATCAGGCCTCCAGGTTTGTCAAGTGTGGCTCTGGGAAATTTTCTTTCCTTAAAAGGGCTAGGTTTGGCCAAAGCAGAGTTTGGACTGTGTTTTCCTTTTCTTTTTCTTCTTCTTCCCCTCCTCTTTTTTTTTTTTTTAATTATTTTTCTTATCTTGGAGCAAAACTTGCACAGGTGAAAATTGCCCAATCTGCAGTTGCAGACAGTGCTGTGCTCTGTTTGTGCACAGGCCGGCCCTGTGGGGACCAACATCCCGCAGTTTGCACCATCCATGCAACCCGCTTCACCCCTCCAGTGACCACTTCTGATGAAGAAAAAGGGTGTAAAAGGCAGGGAGACTGAATTAGGTCTTTGTGGACTTCATCCTCAGACTTTCCACTAATTGCCAGCTTGTTCCAATGGGTCTGTGGGGCACAAGCCTAATGGGATCCTGGTAGAAACACATCCAAGGGAAAGATGCTTCATGCACCATCGGGGAACACGGACTACCCAGAGGTACTCAATGCTGGTTCACCCCTGTACCACCCCACATCTGGTCCTTTGAAGAATCAATGTCATTTATCTTCCTTGCTGCAGATTTTACTCTCTGTCACCTCTTTCATTCCCTATTTTCCCTCCACATTTTCTGTAGTTCTGGGTTGTTACTGTGGTGTTGCTCATGGCTTCTGTTTCTCTTTGATGTTACTTGGCTGCTGTGAAAGGTGAGGTCTAGGAGGACAAAAAGAGGCATATGGTTTGTTTTTGTAGGGCTGCTTACAAGTTGTGTTGTCTGGGTCTGCAGTTGGAAAGCTAGTGAGATAGGCAGCGTTTGGCACCATAAGATCGCTCATGAGTTACTGCCAGCTGCAGAACATGTAAGAGAAGAGGCAGTCCAGCAAAGGATATGGTCATAATATGCATGCCGCATAAAGTGAGGTTTGTGGAGACTAAGAGTTAAGTATTACATTATTGTGACGATAACAATGACAAGTCACCCCGTATGTAACACCCCATGGTTTGGTGAGGTCTGTACCAGGCAGCAGGGTGGCAGCTTCACGAGCATCTCCCCCGGTCATGCCCAACCGTGCTGTTGTGTACTGTGGCTGCTGCCAGCACATCAGAGTCACTGTGCTGCTGGGCAGAGGGACAGAGGAATAGCTCAAGAGAGCTGTCCATACCCTGCAGGGCAACCCCTGCCCATGGGAGACAGGGCAGGAGGTTTCTCCTCACCTGCAAGCACCTGTTGTGCTTCCTCCTTCCTCCTCCTCCTGGCTGAAGGGGTCTGTGCAGCAGCTGTGGCCACATTCAACTTGGTTGACTGCTCAGCCAGCATTTCTAGGTTATAATTTAAACTCGCAGGATGGCCTGTGCTGATGTTTTTGTGCGATGTTTATGGTGACCTGAAGCAGCTCTGCATGGGCAGGGAGGTTCTGGGATCTACACCAAGAATGCATGGAGTGGTTCTCCTTTCCTTCAGTCTTGGCTTGCTCAGCACTGTGCACCAGCTCTGCTGAGAAGAGGTCACAGGAGAACTGTGTAGCATACCTGTGAACAAAGCCAAGATGGCTTGGGAGCTGGCTGATTTGCTTGTACTGAGTTTGACAACACAAGTCTGAGGGCTAAGAGTGGAGTCACCCACAGCATGCAAGGATAGAGGGTCCCCAAAAGCCCCACTCAGAGCAACAGTTTGGGTTGTAACATTTCTCAAGCAGGCTACACTCCTCATGCACACCACCAAAAATGAAGGCAGGTGCTGATAACAACATGATCAACAGCTTGAATATCTGTGCCTCTGCTCCCAGGGTTCCTGTTTGTGGGAGAAGGATTGAGTTGAGGCCCTGAGACCTGACTGACCCACAGGGAGGACACCTGAGACCATCCCTGCAGCCGTGCTGCCTTGGGAGCATGCCAGTGTGGTTGAAGAGAGCTGGGATGGATGCAGAGGGACAAAGATAAAGGGGTCAAGGAGGTTTTTACTCCTTTCTTCAAGGTGGTGCTGCTAAGATAAGCAGGCTATGAAACCTGACCACTCAAGATCCTTCAATCCCACAGAAATAAGATTGCAGTTAAATTCTCCAACATCATCACCCAGTTCAGTCTGACAAGTCATCAGACAGCCTGCTAGGGGATTACTTCTGATGTTTTAAGTCTACTAAAACACCTTTATTCCCTGGCTTCACTGGATATGTGCCATTCACACACTGGACATCACCTCAGAAGTGGCTGCATCTCAGTGGAGGACATGGTGGAATATAATGTACTTATCCCCAACACAATCTTTGTTGCACAGCTTGCTCTTGTTTGACCTGAATTCTTCCCTGCTCTTCAAAGAGGCAGTGGAGGAAGAGTCCTGCAATGAGCTCCCCAAGCAGAGAAACGTATGGCTGGCTATGCCGGAGCTGACAGCCAGGATCGGCCCCTGGCCTGGGCCTGGATCCAGCCACAGCAGCACTGTGGGAGTTCCCATCTGGATGTCAGCTTTGCAGTCTGGGCCTAGGGGATTAGCTGAGATGTGGTTCCCAGAGCAGAGGAAAAGGGCTAATGAACACAGATATGTTAAAGAAGCAGGTAAAAGCTTTCTGTCCTTCAGAGCTGAAGAGGAAATCCTGCAGCTGGTCAATCTGGATACAATTAGAGTCCATTTCTCCCTGTGTAGTCAACCCATCTGTCTATCCCTGTGCATCAGCAGTGCACACCCCACTGCAGGCAGATATCTCCCAGGCACTGTTGTTATCTGCATTTGCTGTGGATGCTCCAGGTAGCCCAAGGACAAGGCTCGCTCTGAGCCATGGATCCAACAACTGCACCTGTTCCCTCTGCCCTCCAGGCTCAGCAGGATCTCTGGGAGAGCTATGGACAACAAACCAGCTGCGATCACCGCAAATGGGAGGATCAAGCACAGGAAAAGGCTCTCCAAGAGGATGGTGGGTGGGTGTCTTCTCCAAAGTGCTTTACACTTTCTGGAGTGATCTTTGTAATGTACTGATAACTTCAGTTTTCCAGACACTGCCTACTCCCCTGAGCTCAACCTTATTGTAAGCAGGTAACGGTAGATTACGTTCAGGTGCCACACTGAGCTTGTAAAGTTGTGTTCATCACATGGGATCCTGAGTACTGGTTCAGGTGTCTGTGGTTCTGGTGTCCTGTATCCTCAAACTGTATGAACTTGCTCTTATATTAGCTCTTGCTTGTGTCGCATTTTGTCATCAGAGTGTCTTGAGGGATCAATCCACTGTACGAAGTGCTGTCCACACAGAAAATAAAGATGGTCCCAACCTGAAGCAGCTTACACAGTCAGCTCAGATCTCTCCT
Source organism: Cygnus atratus (assembly GCF_013377495.2). Classification (NCBI taxonomy): domain Eukaryota; kingdom Metazoa; phylum Chordata; class Aves; order Anseriformes; family Anatidae; genus Cygnus; species Cygnus atratus. The sequence continues at coordinate 6,969,456 of NC_066385.1, read as the reverse complement.
GTGTATTAAGTGATACAGGCACCTAAACTTCTGCCACTTGCACAGAGAGACAAAACATCTTTACCAGCCAGAAACAATTTGAAGTATGCATCACAGGATTAAACATCTAATTTGCTTTCAAGGGGCACTTGTTGCTTAACTTCTAAATGCAACCTATTGTCATCCTCTATTATGTTGTTCAGGATTGCAATTTGGGTCCTAAATCTTCTGATTTTTATTTGTTTTCCAATGCACTGATTTACCAATAAGGAATAATGGAAAAGCAAAAGAAAACAGCAGCACTTGCTTGCATAGGCCCTACATTGTTCTGTGTTGTGCTGCTACTCAAACAGAACCAATAAATCCTACTCCCTGGACAGAGAGGGGGTTTGGGGTGGTGGCTGAGTAAAAACAAGGCCAGGGAAGATAAACAACCAGAAAAATACTGCTTCTAGGAAATAGCAATTGAGGATGGCCAATCAACTGATGGGTCAAAGCCAACACAACACCATCAATTAGCAAAGGCATACTGATATTATTTCTCCAAGGCATTTTTGCATCGATAAAGAGGAAAGAGAAATGGATTTGTGTTACAGTATCTGTGGTCAAACTTGGCTGCAATTAGGAATCTGTATAGTTTCTGTGTTGGAAAAGGGGAGTTTTGTAAAGAACTCTATAGAAAATATGTCCATGGTTCCAGAAGGGCTCTGCCAAATGGGTGCTGAAGATCTGTCTGTTGGTGTCACTGTCAGAACTGCTGGAGGTGGGAACATTTGCTAATACTGCTTATTTTAGAGGGCCAGCTTTCAGCAACAGTTCATTTCTGAAAATGCAGCTCTGAAAACTCAGCCCTCAAGGCTGTGTGTGACACTACCTTGTGTTCTCTTTGCCAGATGGAAAGGAACACAGCTAAACCTACAAAGTTTCAGAGCTTGCAGGATGATGTGGAAAGAACTTAATCTCAGATTTGCAAATCAAACTTGACCTCAGTTCCTTGAGCAATCAAAACTGTCACAATTTCTTTTCCATCCAGCCCACACAGGATGGCCTGGAGGGAGTCTCACTCAAAATGGGTAACTTTTGGCATCCTGATGAAGTGCAGAGTCTAAATGGATTGCTGTGTTCATATCTAAGGAAGGCAAACAACCTCCATCAGCACCAGTGGTTACATCTTTGTTAGGAACTTTCAGAACTAGGTTACAGCCTCTGTTGTGGGATTCAACTTCAATGTTCAGTTGCCTCAACAGACACAGAAGGTGCTTGAAGATGCTTAAAATGGTCTTTGGATGAGCTTAGGACTGGCCAACATACTAAATGGTCTGGTTTGTGGGATCACAGAAATCATAGAATCATTAAGGTTGGAAAAGACCTTCAAGATCACCTGGTCCAACTATCACCCTACTACCAATGTCACCCACTAAACCGTGCACCAGGTCCAACCTTTCCTTGAACACCCCCAGGGACAGTGATTCCTCCACCTCCCTGAGCAACCCATTCCAATGCCTGACTACTCTTTCTGAGAAGAAATGTCTCCTAAATTCCAAACTGAACCTCCCCTGGTGCAACTTGAGACCATTCCCTCTAGTCCTATTGCTAGTTACAGCTGAGAAGAGGTCAACCCCCAGCTCCCCACAACTTCCTTTCAGGTAGTTGTAGAGAGCAATAAGGTCTCCCATAATGACGAGCAGCTGATTTCCACAGCTTTACAACATGGTAGGGAAAAAAGGAAAAACAAAACAAAACAAAACAACAACAACAAAACAACAACACCAAACAGAGCTAAAGCACAAAGATAGAGTTCTTTGGATTGCAAGACCCATGGCAGTATCACAGTTCCTGTCTCAAGAGCCCCAGTTACAAACAGAAATTGGCAGTCTTTTTCTCCCTACCCAGGTCTGATCCAAAGATAGACAGCATTCTTTGCTCTATCTACCACCCAATGACCCTCCTGGGCAGCAAGTAAACATGCATTGAAGAATGAGCACCAACTCCTGCATTCAGTGATTATTTTCCTGAGGAAGAGAGTCTCCTGGGGCCTGAGTATGGTCCCACATGACTTACCAGTGATGTGCTCCTGGTTTTTGACCAGCCTTTGCCCAGGTAGTAAACCCTTAATAACACTGAATGAATGAACAGCAATGTCAAGCATTTTAATGGCATTCATGGCCCCCCTCTCCTAATAGAAAACAACATCCCAATTCTCTCAGTAGCTCATGTACACAAAACCTATGCATTCATGATCTCCTTCCCTTGCTTACATGGTCAGATTACCCTCCTCTCTCCCCATGCTAATAAGCCTCCAAAGACCAAGTGAGCACACCCTCTTGTTTACTCTTAATTTCTTATTCCCATCTCTCACTCCTTGTACACCCATTTGACTAAGTTATATTGAATAAGCAACAAGTGCTGAAGAGTTATGCACAGTTTTTTGGAGGCTATAAATGTCTTCAATAATCCCAGTCCCATAGCATGTCTATAATCCACTCTCTCCAGCTCTGGCCCACCAGGAGGGTGCTGCATAGCAGATCTAGCTTTGTTATTGGGAAAGGAGCATATCACATTATTTACACTATTTACTGTCCAGGGAAGTTCAGGAGTTTGACATTATTGAGTTGGTTTCCGTTCTCCTGCCCTGTTCCCTTTGGGAGCTTTATCAGAGAACAAGCCCCACGGTGCTGGCTATGGTGGGACTGGAGCCTGCTGGAAAGGAGGTGCCCACCAGGCCTAGGAACATTGCGTAAATCCTTTCAGGACAGGCAATTTGACCTCAAGTGGCTTGGGTGAGCTCAAAGTCCCAACCCACGTCTGTCCTGCCACGTTGGTCTTGCTACAGGGCTGGACAGGGCCGCTCAGTCTGCAGCAGGAGGCAGGCAGGACGCAACCAGGCATCCTTGCCAAGTGTTGCAGTTCCTGTTGAATCCACACCCTCCCCTTTCCCTCCCTCTCCCCTCCCCGTCCTTCCCGGCCTGCGTCTCCCCTCCCTTCCCTTCTCCCTCCCATTCCCAGCAAACAAAATGGCTGCTGCAGGGCCATTTTGTTTTCTGCCTGGAAGGGGGAAGCAAGAACACTGGGACTTGGCTCTTTTTTGGAGGCTGCAGCCATGTTAGAACCCAACTCTCCCTTCTCGACGTGGCACCGGCTGTAGCGGGGGAAAAAAAGGACCTTCTGGAATGAGACCAAAGTCAGAGACAGAGAGTGGGTAGTTTTGGCATATGTTGAGCACTGAAAATGCCTGGAATTGCCAAATTGAGCTTTTGTATTAGCAGAGTAAGGCTACTCGGTGCATGCAGAGTCGTGGGGCTGCACGGTATAGCTGGATGGAAAGGTTTGTTCACTATATTCAATAAAACAGCCCTCCTTTCTTGTGTATTTATAAAGTACCAGTGAGCACTGTTGTCTAATTTGTTTTTGGACAGGCGGATGGTTTTACACATCGGCTTGGTATGATTAGAGCCAGTCATTGCCGGACAGTAGCATTTTAACCTGTTGTGTGTCCTCTTGTTTTTGGTGAATACAGGGTTTGACCACTGATCTGGCAGTGCCTGAATTTAGCTAACGGGATCTGGAGGATTTTTTTTAGGTATTTTTGTTTTGTTTACTGCCTTAAAAGCTTTCATCTTGGGAATAAAAATATTAATTTAAATATTAAAAGAAATAGATGCTCCTGGCTTTTTAAGCACTTGCTTTTCTTGCCTGGATCGTGCAATGCTATGATAACAAGCTGTTTACTGCACCACTGTCTGCACGCATTAAGGTGTGGTACACATCAGATACACCATGAACAGTAAGGTGCCTTGAAAGTTTAAGGGAACTTGGTGGCATTACCATACAATGTTGCACAGAAGCATGGCAAAAATACCAGAACATGTGCCAAAGTTTTTTTTTTGTTTGTTTGTTTGTTTTACTTTAAGTGATTCTGCATTACCCTCAGTAGCTAGGATATCTTCTCAGTTAGTAGTCATGACTCTTTGTTCCCGGACACTTGGAGGAACAGCTTTCTGTCCGGTGGCATAGGGGGATTGGGCTTTGATAATGTGTCAGTGGGGTGATAGTCTCACTTTTCCTGGAGGGACTGCTCAGGCATCTGGAGAAATGCAGAGAGAAGCTGGGAAAGAGAACAGAAAGTTGGGAATTGCTGTTCTTAGATAGAAAAGGTATTTGTCTCCATATCTGCTTGGCTTTTTTACAAAAGGACATTGCAGGCAGTTGCACTGGAAACGGTGGTCTCAGAGCTGGTGCTGTGTGTGTGGACACTGGGCAGGTGGTTTGTGTAGCAAATTAAATATTTTGGTCAAAATATATGTTAGGGGTGGACATTACCTGTGTACCTTTTGTGAGCAGTTTTTGAAGTGAAAATCATGAAGGAAAGCAGTATGGATGGAAGAGTTTATAGAATATTACAGGAAGATATTACATTATCTTCTTTCTTCAGATTTTTGGGTTTTCCTATAGACTTGAATACAGAGCAGTTAAAAAAATAAACATTTTTTTTCTCTTATATCTCTTGATTTTAATTATTTTTAAGAAATCATGAAACATCAATAACATTTGTTTTTAATTTTATGACAAAAAATGTGTGTTATTTTTTTTTGTTTCAGGAAAGTATTAATTGTAGGCTAATTGACAATGAAAATATATTTACGTTTAGAAAAAGTATTACCTTTGTGGCCAACTCTAATAATGGATTTATAAAGGGTTAATAAAACATAAATAGTGCAACAAGCATGTTACAGATGCATATATTGGAGATAACAATACTGGATTGATTAATGAAGATCCGGAAATTTAGAAGCATCTGATAGGAATTGAGACAAGCCCTAGCACAAGTAGATATTCATTAATTGTTAATTGTTTAATAATTCTTTATAAACAAATGCTGCAACATTGATATGAAATGCTATCTACATCATTAAAACATCACGGAGAAAAAGCATTACTGAAACATGGGGTTGCTGAAAGAATTTTAAATATTTTTGCTTCCATTTCCCTTTTCCACTGTGCTGATTTATAGCACCTTTGATTAACTCTTCTGCAGAGTGGTGTTTTACAATCAACTCCAGGGTCAGGTGTCTGAGCAGTTGGATTGTCTTGCTTTTCTGACAGGTCCACATAGTTTGTGTGATGTTAAAATAAACTTGTCAGGATGGCTAGTTCGGCAAGTGTATTTTCTGCCTTCTGGTGGCACTGAGCGCTTCAAGAGATTTTTCTGGACCACTGCTGCTTTGCCTATTCCTTGCTGCTGGCAGTGTGGGTGCATGCTCCAGGGCAGTGTTTCCATCCAGTCCAGAGCAAATCCAAATACATTTACAGCAATACTGTGTCTAAAGGAAGCGAACAAGGCAAAAGAACTGGTGCAGGCACACAGCATTGCTGCATTCCAGCAACATTAGGGAGCTAGTGAAAACTTTCCCCACCTCCTTTTTTTTTTTTTTTCCTTTTTTTTCTTTTTCCTTTTTTTTCTTTTTCTTTTTCTTTTTGTCCACTTGGTTTTCATTTTCCCACCCTGGCAAGGTGGCAAGGCAAGGACATGAAGTTACTACAGGCTTCCCCACTGGAAAAGCTAAGGAAAGAAAATGGCTGACAGTCAGCCATTTTGTGTCAGTGCAGGCAGATGGCTTAATGTAGGTTTTGTGTTCATCAGGGCTGGTTCTGCCCCAGTTCAGCTGTGACTCCAAGAGGCTGAAAAGGCTTTCAGAGATTCAGGGCCATGATTTCCCACTAGGAAGTCCTGCCTGTCCCCGGCACATTTTGGCACCAAAGCACTGGACTGCATCTATACAAAGGCTGAAAGCAGAGTCTGCTTTTAAAGGAGTGACTTTGTTCTTTCATGGTTTCCTCCCCCTTCCTCCATTTCATTCAGTTCTCCTTAATAAGCCAGATCAGCACCTCAACGCTTCAGAGCTGTTCCAGCTACTTTCCGAGGCTCTGAGGCAAGCTCCATTCCTATCCATGCTATCAGTATTTTAAAGGCAGAGTTGGCCCTGCTCAGGCATCGCTTTTCTGCAGATGGATCAAAAGTTGGGGGATGCCAGCATGAGTTGTCTCCTGGGGGGTCTGATCAGCTAGTTCATCATGAGCCCAGGTAACTGAAAAGCAGTGTTTTAGGTCACCTCTCCCTCCCAGAAATTAGTAGGAAAGCTGGACGGGAGATGCCAATTTTTTTTTCAGCGTAAAGGATCTTGCTGTGAAGAAATATATTAATCCTTTACCTGCCAATTTCCCCTCACCCCTCCAAAGACACCTAGACAGTAGGACCATGCTGTGGCATACTCTGAGGATGGGGATGTTCTTGCAGTCTTTCTGAGAAGCTGACTGAGCTTTTTCCAGAAAAAAAAAAAGAATTTGGCTAATTTTTAAGAACTCATGTGGATCTGGAAGGGGAAAACAGTGGTACCACTCCCTTAAACTTTGTGCACAGAAAATGGTATTTTTCAAAGTGGCCCAGCTCTTCACAGTGAAGTATCTAAAAATCTTCAGAAACTCTGGGCTTAAATAACTAGAACTTAGTGAGTGGCTTAGGGTTATGGGCTCCTGACTCTTACAGACCCTTTTGGATATTTTATGCAGAATTTTACATAGCTGCATCACATTTAGGCACTTGTACATCTAATGCAGCAGTGTGCTGGAAGGGAAGTCTTCATGTCTGGAAACCAGGGCAGAACTTGAACACAGTTCACTTTGGTGACTGCCCTGGGATTTTGCTGAGAATCTCAGCAGAAAGAGTTTGCACAAATCTTATGGCTGTATGCATATATGCATATGCATATATTGATATGCCTCTTTGTGAAATCCCAGCAGGTTTCACAAAGCTTGTGAGCATTCATTTCTATTTTACTGAGCTTTTTTCAAATACGTGTGTAGTATTCTCTCTCCCAGGATCTGTGATTCTCCTGCAAATATTAGAATGGAGCACGACTTTTTCTATCTCTGTGAAATACTGTTGGTAGAGGTGGATATCAACCTATCCTGTCCTGGTTAGGCCAGCCCAGGCAAGCCATCTCTGTGGCAGTGTGACCAGAGACTAGAGCAGGACTTGACAATGACGGTTCCAGTATCAGCTTTAGTATGGACTTGCTGTGTGATCTTTGGCAAATTTGGTCACCTCTCTTGTTTCTTCTTTCCCCATCTTTGGACTTCATGATTTAAACCATAAATAATCCAGGAGAGGGGCTAGCTAGCCTTACAATTTGTATAGCAGCTTGAACAATCAAGTGTGACAGTGATACAAAGGCTGGAATAGTCATACTGATCCTTACTGACCATAGCACTTCTAAATCTTCCTGTTTGACTGCTTTCTTCATGAGCCCTGGCAAGATCAGGATTGTAGTGTCAGCAGCTCAGTATTCCCAAAACCTGTACTCATTAAGACAATTATCATAATTAAATCTCCTGTTTTCAGGATTGCTTGTATAAGTCAGAAGGGATTTTTTTTCCTCTCCATGTATAATTAGATCTATGTAAACTAGGAGTTACTTAATGTAATTTCCCATCCACAGTTTGATATTGGCCCGAACTCCTATTCCCTGCAATGGTACCAAAAGTGACCTTTTAAATGCATGGCCTGTACAACGTTTATATGTTTAAAATAATACAAAAAACACCATAATGGGAATCAGGAAATGATTGTTTCTCTAATTCACTTGTTAAGGGCCTCATGGGAGAAGGTGAGCATCCTTTGCAATGGACATTACCTGATGTGATCATCTGGGGCCCTTCACCTCCTCAGTACACAACCACTGCAACACCTTATGGCTTTCTTGCCACCACAATCCCTCTGGTTGCTGTCTGTGGCACTAGCTTAATCTTTGAGAAGCTGAAACACTTTAGAATAGAAAATCTCAATTTGAAAGATACCCGCAAGGATCAAGTCCAACTGCTAAACTTCTGACTTTAATCTAAACTAATACCCCTGTTCCTGTTTGTAACTGCTATGAAGCTCTGACTGGTGTTGCATGCACTAAAGAGGCTTATTTAACCTTGGTGCATCGCTTTCTATGCCAATAAAACTGGAAGAATAATATTTCCCATCAGAAGGCTATTTGGGATTCAAAGTACTTGGCACTGTGGATGGGCTGGGTACTTAAATGCTATACGAATCAGTCCTGCAACACTGGTTTTCTGACATTATTTACATCTAATCATACTAGGAGAGGCCTGGCAAGGCTGAATTTGTCAAGAGAAATTAAGGGAAGTACCTGGACTGTGTTGACTGCCAGTGAGAATGACTTCTGGACATCTCTGCAAAGGAACAGGGGCACTTCACAAGCATCACTGCAGAAATATCCTTGTACCTACTCATCCTAAACTCTCACCTTAAGAATTCCATCTAAAACAGACCTTTCAGAATCTCACTCATTTGGGCTATTGCCTGTTAGCTGTGGAAGCACAAAGCACAGCCTTTGTCCTTTTGAAAACTTCTGCCTTAGCCCCAGCATATCCCACCGCAGCAGTTAGCAGATGTTCAGGGAGGCTGGGGACCCCTCTTGCCCCAAGGTGCTGAGTTCCCATGGGAAGTCCTCCTTTGGGTCTCTGCTGTGCTGCACATGCAGCCCCTTTATTGTGCTACTAGTGGCTTCCTTTTTGTTATATCGTTCTTTAATATTTTAGGAGAACCCTTTCTCATTTCAAGAGGAACCTCAAATGATTCTTTTAAATGGCCAACTTAATACCTTGCATCTGTGTTTAGGTGTACAAAGAATGAAAAATTCTCAGAAGGTGAGACAAGGGCTTGGGGAGAAGCCAGTCTGTCTCAGATCCATGCTAATATTGCCTGGCTGTGCTATAGCATTAAAGGGACACCAAGCCTGCATGTTGTACTCGTTTGTTTAGGAAATGAGATCTGCCTTAATGTACTCAATACCATTACATTTGCAGCCTAAAAGCTTCCTTGTACTCATTTATTTCTGATCTGCTCAGTTCCCTGGAGTGCATAGCAGCTAAATTAATGAATTATTTTATATGGTCTGTCAGGTTTGTTCTAGATATGCTTTGTGTTCAAGGGGTGAGGTCAGCCTGCCTGTATGTTATTTGGCATTACTGCAGTTTCAGGAGGCTTTACTAACTGCATGCATGGCCCTGGGTTCAAAGGGTAGGGCTGCTGCTTCCATAAGGACTTGGGTGCATAAAATTTGCAGCCAGTGTGATTGCCAAGGATACATTATAGTGAAAGTGGACAGAAAGGGGTTTAAAGGAGGAAAGAGAGCTACAGGGCAAAGTTGGGTATGAGGCTCAGTTCCCCTAACATCATAAAGTCTGATGAATTTTCATGCATTTCTCTTTACAGGAGCCACAGAGCAGCCAATTCCTGGATAAGGGTCATCTCATTGCCTTAGATCACCATGGTCCCAAGCTGTCCTTGAGGCTGAGGTAGTAGATTGAATAGTTGTGGAGTCCTATCCTCCCTTTGAGCTAACTATACAATCTACTGTCTTTCCTAAGGAGACAGTCAGGTCTTCAGTTCTCATCATCTACTTCAACACCAAGCATGGAGACGGATGGTACAAGTAATCCTGTTCTTACAGAAAGCCAGTAATGTGGCTGTGAATCACACAAGACCTCTGTACTGCTCTGTGGAGGTGAGGTAGTAGGTTGTATAGTTTGGTGGGAGGGATTTTATCCCATTTCAGGTGATAACTATACAGTCTATTGCCTTCCTTAAAGAGCAGCAAAACCACTGGAGAACTGGCTCAGCCACAGAGGTCCAGAGGTGTCATTTCTTTCCGTTGAGGATCCAAACCCAGAGCAGGGCATTGCTGACCAACTCAATGGGTTTTCTCTTACAGCATCCAGGATTGCATTATTCCAGGGACTGCTCCATGCTTAAGTCATATGAACAGGGAGCCACTATATATTTAAAAAAAAAAAATGTGTCCCTCTGTTTAATGGGTGCAAGACAAACAAGGAATGAGCTGGTGCCTCAGCTCCTGGTGTTCAGTTCTATCCCTCCCCACCCCCACCCCCTTTTATTTTTCTGGAGATGAGCTCAAGTTGTGAAGGGTTTAAGCGTGTTGTTCTTTCCGGTCTATTCTCAAATGTGGAGGGAAGTGTATTTGTACTTTTTGGTACAAAGAGGATAGATCTGTACTTGTGATTTAAGTTTGTTGAACTCAGTTCTGAAGTTTGGATTAAGAACTAGATCCAAGAGTAAGTTTAGCCTGTGGACTCAAAGCCCCGCGAGCTGATAGATTTTGGCTGGTTGGCCTCTGCTCAGTAAGTGCATTCAGGTTTTGGACAAGTTCCCAGCTCTACCCTGTTATAAAGTTAGAGGGTATTTCTTTCTAATTTGATAATCTATATCAGCCGAACTCACTGATATGCAAACCCTAGCGAGGAGATTAGGGCTCGTGTATTTACCTAGAATAAGCCAGCAATTTATACTAACACCCTGTCCTAGATGGGAGACAGGTGAAGAAGAGACGTGAGGCGAAGGCAGCAAGTCTTAACACTTCTGGGTTCTCCCAGGTAGGAAGCACTGACATCTGACAGTAGACAAATGAGAAGACAGCACACTACAGAGCTCTAGCACTTGACAACAGACAGGGAACAGGTTTTTCCCTTTCCAAGAAGCAGTTGGAACTATCCCTCTGCCATATTCCAAAGTAAATAGGACCAAGATCATGAGTGGGACTGTAATATGATCAGGGCTACACCAGTTCTTCAAGATTGAGGGATGTCCCAGGAGATTATCACTGGCATCACACTATCAGGGAAATGTGAGATCTGAGACACTGGGGAGCAAGGGCAAACTGAGGACACCTTTGCAGATGAAGTGGGAGAATGAGAGATGCAAAAAGATGTTAGAGCCCTCAAATTTCAGCCTGGAAGTGAGAGACAGGGAGAATGAGACCTGGCTGCTTGGGCTATGGGACTCCCAGAAGTGAAGCAGTTTGTTTAAGGGTCTTCTGCTTCTTGGGATGGGGTGTAGCTGCAGTAAGGCTGAGATGTGATTTTTGCAGGCTGGGCAACAGCTGGTGGGTGGGGATGCTGCAGTGTCTAGCATCAGAGGAATGCAGGCCTCTCTCCATAAATCTGGCTTTTGAGCAGTCCTGGGGACCTGCCACACAAAACTACAGCTTGCTCCTCTTCTACACATTATTATCCTCTAGCTGCTTGCTAAGGGGCAGGCCTTTTCTACCCCCAAGATTGCTCAGAAGGTACCAAAGAAGAATAGAGCAGCACATCAACTTAATATTTAAGAGGTATCCCCTAGAGAAGAATTAATCCTTTGTGTCCCAAATTGAATCAGTTCAGCTCCATCCATTGCGTTGATGTTAATGTGGAGAATCTTAAGCAGCAAGGTGGAAGCCACCTTCTTAAGGTGGAAGCCACCTTCTTAAGGTGGAAGCCAACAATAAAATATTATTAGTAGAGATACTCTCTTGTAAAAATAAACTTGTTTTGACTTTTCTTTAAAAAAAAAAATACTGTCTTTTTACCGCCTTGAAATGAGCACAGCTGATGAACTGGGACTAGGGCTGGCCAGTGCTCCTGACTGTGTGTTCCCAACCAAATTCTCCATGTGACCGAACCCCTGAGCAGGAAGGGGAAACCACAGCCAGGACATTATAAGGGTGTGGGGCAGATGGGATTGGCCATGCAGCTGAGACCGTAGGTCTTTCTGTCAGTGCTCTCTAGCTGAATCCCACTGCAAAGCTCCGGGGCTGTAGCTCGGCTCCTCTCTGCTTTGGACAGCCATTGTTATAAGCACATTTGTAAATCCGATACAGATTTCCAGATATACCAATTATCCATAAACTGAGGTCCCCACCACACTAGCAGGGCAGTGGCCATTTCATAGCTGGTGTCATGGCCCATACTGTAAATTCCCGAGGACAGCACATATGCTGCCACCCACCCTTCCGATTCACCATCTTCAGGGGAGCTTCAGGAGCTAAATCCAGATGACCTTCTCTCCCCCAACCTGCAGTGAGCACATCCACCTCCCCACTGGAACACAGGTCCTGGGGCTTCATGGAAATGTGCAGGTGGAGTTCATGCAGCAGCCAGATCTTGTAAACACCACAAATCCCCTGATTTCAACCCAACTGGCCAAAACTGATGGTTAAATGCCTTAAAGCATGCTGAGACACTATGTCAGTGAGCTCAGAGCCTGTGGGATGGAAAATTGTGGTGCTGTGTTGCCATGGTGATGGGCCCCCATGGCTCAGGAATTTGTTTCCTGCCACCTCATAGCCTGCTGCCATGTAGCCCATGGTCAGACAAACATCAAAACCATCAACCCAGTGTCATGGGGCATCCTTCAGTGGTGTTGTGAGGCGATGATGGCAAGTTGTCCATAAGCAGGGCCTGGCCACCCTCAGCAGGCTCCACTATGGCCTGGTAGCTGCTGTTTTCCTTCAGTTGTCATGGCAAATGCCATCTGCTACCCTAAAATACCTACATTTTCCCCAAGGACTTTGGTCACATGGGGGGGCCAGACAGCAAGAACATGAAGCACAGTCCTTTTCTAGCATGGTCCTCTTCACCATTGAAAGGATAGCCATATACAAACCTGCCACTTCTGCCACACACAACTGTGGGACTGCCAAGCACCAGCAGTATCTTTGACAGGTGCTTGGCTCCTTCCCCCCGTACCCTGGAATCTCCCACCAATTCACCTCAATGCCAGAGCATCCTTCATATCAACCCCAGAAATGGGGTGGAAATGTGGCAAAAGTCTCCCTTGAATGTTTTGCGTCTTTCCGGCATACCCCACCATAACCGTGGCCCACCTTTACCATACAGTCACGTTCTCTCCTTCCCTAAATCCTCCTAATTTGGGATCAAACCAAACCACTCCAAATCCCCTTGCTGGCAGGTCTCAGTCAGGGAACATGGGGAAGAAGAACGGGAATTTTCTTCTGTTTTTTGAATTTTCTGTTAGAAATAACTCTATAAATAGGTCTTTGCACGATTGCATTACTACAGAAGTCAAAACCTTAACAAAAACAAAACTCAACAGTTTACAGAAATCAGCAGCCTCAAAACCATGATAAAATACTTAAATTGTAGAATTATTTTCATAGGCTCATGCCAGTGCTATTGCCAGCAGCACTATGATGTCCAGTTCCATAATGGATCCCAAGGCAGGGGATGGTGAAGTACCCAGCTTTGCGAAAAAACACAGGTGTTGACCCAATATCTTGATTTTGCTGGAAAGAGAAATGCTTTTCTGCTCTTTTAATTGTTTGTTGGGAATTAATGCTGCACTCTCCTTTACCCAAATGGAAAAACAGTTACAGGCCTGAAATGCTCTGTCTCTGCCTTACCCTTCATGAGGCTGCAGCCCCTTACGACAGGTGAACAGCAGCTGCTCTGGCTGTACTTCTATCATTGGTCTAGTGACCATCCAGACCCAGGCTGGATTTTTTTCTCCCAGAAGCAGCTCCGCAGCAGCTTGCAAAAGCTCAGCCTGCAACAAGACCATGTGAAAACCATGGCACCTGAGCAGGAGGCTATTTTTAATCTGATTCTTAACTACATCTGATGCTTGTGATTAAATTGAGCACTAGACTCTCCAGAGGGCTGTGCAGTGAAGTTGAAACTGCTCAGTTCTCCGTGGTGACTCTCCCACTGCCATCTGCTGGCCACCGTTCAGCAGGGCTAATGGTGACCATGACCTAAAAACACCCCACAGGCAGCTGGTTTCCTGTAAGGGATCTGGTGCTGCTGGGCTCCTGAACCAGGACTGCAGGAAGAGGTGAAACACAGAACCGCAGGGCAGCCTTGCCAGGCAAGGCAGGGGTGCAAGAATAGGGAAAAGCAAAAAGCAAAGGTCCAGTGTCACCATTGCTCCTGTGCAGCAGGTTTACTCCTCACAATAAGAACTCCATTCTTCGCACGCTCTTTGTGGCTGGGTGATGTTCTGCAGTGAAAACACTGCAGAAATGCAGAGTCTGAGGAAAAAGCAGGGGAGGACACTTGGATTTAACTTTTTTCTTTACTGCAAAGATGAAACAGTGTGTGTTTGGGGGTGGGAAGAAGCTGACTGTTGGGCCTCTCTAAATGCAGAACCAGAAGCACTCTAGCCCTAGGCTTTTGGTATTTATTTGTTTGTTTGTTTGTTTTTCTCTGAGCTCTCTTCCTCTTGCTCAAAAATTTGGGGACAAATTTTTTTGCTCTGCACGCATCTGGGAGCTAGGGGAATATTTCCTACGTCATGCTACATCTCCTCCTTCTGCTGCTTTTACAAAAGCTTAAAAACATAAAATTGCAACTTTACAGAAATCAGCACCCAGATGCTTTAGGAAAGTCAAGAAAACATTCAGCACTCCACAGGAGCTACACTGTCTTTTAGCAATTCTACTTAAACACACAAGCAAGATTGTTTTACAGATATAAGCTGGTCTTGGATACCCCAGAAAGACAGTGCAGACTTTCAGAACAAGATTTATTCAGTGCATGCTCTGGGGATGCACAGGACACAGCATCCTGGGGGGATAGACAAATATTGGACTTAAGGTCTTTCTCCACCTCATCTATTTACGAAACCAAATGATGCAACAACTAGAGAAGGGACTGGATCTTCTAGTCCCTTCTGCTGGTCTGCAAAACTTGTCACTTATTTAACCCACCTTACTGGGAATCTTCAGGTGAACAGAGCAGAAACATGGAGGGCTAAAACACACAGTGCTCCGGAGAATGAATACCATCCTGCAACAAGGCCTGGAACCATCGGACCTCTAACATCATTCAATTGGCTCTCTCAAGCTGAAATTGTACCAGCACACCTGATTATTTTTTTTTCTTCTGGACCAGGTTCCACCAACCACAAAATATATGTTAGCTGGGATCTGTATCTAATTTCAAATACATCGTACACTTAAGTTATGCAAAGAAGGAAGCCATGCAGAAGAAAGCTGTATGAAGAAGCCTATAACTCCTCTCTAGAGCTGAAGGTTTGTCTTCTGTGCAGGCACATGCGTAAAATAAAGCCATGCCAATGAAGTAACTGTGGAATGGGTACAGGAAGTGAGGAAGAAAGCAAAGGTTGCAGATGTGAGAAGGAGAAAGGAGTACATATAGGTACTGGCCATAGCTATACCAGAAGCAGGAAGGAAATATAAATCCTCTTCTGTAGAAAAAAAAAACGCCACTCTTTTGGAAAAGGAAGGAAGAGGTGATAAGCCCAAAATTGAGACAAATAGGCACATCGAGAGGAGAAAAGAGCATTTTTGTTAGAAACACTTTCTGGTAGGCAGACACCAAACCCATCAACCATGTGTTGTCTACAGACAAACACCAAAGCCAACAACCATGTCTCATTGCCGTTCTGGTTTCCAAGGCATTCTGCTTTCCCTAGAGACACAGTGCGGCAGGACCTGCCAGCTGCACAGGGGGATGAGACACCTTATCATTTCCTGTTTGGAAAGAGACCAGAAGCCCAGGCTTTCTGGGAAGAAAGGAGAAGCATTGGTGTCCAAGTTCACCGGCGTTATGGCAGACACCCTCCTGCCCTTGGGTCTCCTCAGAAGGGGACTGAGGGACACGGGATGGACAGTTGCCCTTGGTACATCAGAGCCAGTCAGTGTAAGAAGCGAGTGTGTCAACCTGAACTGTCCACAGTGTCTCCCAAGTCTACCAGGGTTGTGGGACAACCAATGCTGAAGAAAGGCTTGGTGACTGGTGCAGGGACAGCTGAGAAAGACTGTTCAAAGCAGAAGGCCCATCAAGATGACACTGGGTAGGAAGAGTGAAAGGCCCCAGCAGGTACGGGGGGCTCCAGCTGTGGGTTGATCCATGCTTTTCTGGTCTGAGTTTGTCTCCCGTTCTTCAATGGCCAGAGTATCTGCTGGCAGAACAACAGAAAACCAGGAGTTAGAGGGAAAGATCTGAGCAAAAGAGAAACTCCAATTCATGCAGGTCCTTCAGTGATGTGCACCAAGACACCCCAAGGTGCAAGGGACAGCAGTGCACAGATCCAGCAAAGGCACGGCACAGGTGGTGGGTGTTAGTGAGTAAACAAAATCATGCTTCATGAACCAGACATCCAATCTGCCCCTTTCAGTGTTAGGGGAAAGAGTGAGGAAAAGGGTTGGTGCCACACATGAAATGAGGATCCAGAGGACCAGTCTGATACTAGTTCCTCCCAAACCATGCCCCATGCTGCTTGGGGATCATTCAACATCTACATGTCCATGCCAGGACCGACTCCACAATTACCTTACCTGAGAGGGAGGACTGGAAAGCAGGGCTCTGACCCTTTTCTTTGGAAGACGATGTTAAACGCAAGAAGGTGGGTTCTTCAGGACTGAAGACCACTGACTTTGAGGAGGTTATGCGCTCAGTTTTATTGAAACCTAACTTGATCTCTGGAATAACTTTGCTGAAGGATGGAGGTGGACTGGAAAAGAAGAATGATTTCTCTCCCCCATCCTCTTTCACACCTTTATTTGTTTCTGGGATTGATTTGGGGCTGAAGGCTGTGCCAATACTTTCTAATAAGGTAGGATCCTCTGTAGTTAAGCCAATGGGCTCTCCAGTGTCTAACTCTACATCTGAAAATATTTTATAATCCACGTCTAATGTGGGCTCAAAGGAAAGCATGAGCCCAGTTGCCTCAGTTGGATTGGGTCTTTCTGTTTCAGTGTGTTCTGGCTTTGTGGTTGTGGTAGGTTTTGTTATCATCTTTGCTGTTGAGGTGGTGAGATTTGGCTTTGTTGAAGTCGTATAAGTGTGTGTTGGCTTGGTTAAAATGGTGGTAAATGTTGGTGAGGTGGTTGCTGGCTTGGCTGTAGAAGGTTTTGTCTTGGCCATAGTTGTGGTGGGTGCTGGCTTGGCCATAGTGGTGGTGGGTTTTGGCATGGTAGGTGCTGACTTAGCCATAGTGATAGTTGTGGTGGGTTGTGGTGTGGTTGGTGATGGCTTAGCCACAGTGGTGGTTGTGATGGGTTGTGGTGTGGTGGCAGGTGCTGGCTTAGCCGTAGTGGTGTTTGTGGTGGGTTTTGGCATGGTGGGTGCTGACTTGGCTGTAGTGGTTGTTGGTTTTGACATGGTGGGTGCTGTCTTGGTCATTGTGGTAGTTGTGGTGGGTTGTGGCATGGTTGGTGCTGGCTTAGCCGCAGTGGTGGTTGTGATGGGTTGTGGCATGGTGTTGGGTGCTGGCTTAACCATAGTAGTGTTTGTGGGGGGTTTTGGCGTGGTGGGTGCTGGCTTAGCCATAGCAGTGGTGGGTCTTGGCATGGTGGGTACTGTCTTGGCTGTAGTCATTGTGGGTTTTGACGTGGTGGGTGCTGCCTTGGCCATAGTGACAGTTGTGGTGGGTTGTAGCATGGTTGGTGCTGACTTGGCTGTAGTGGTGGTTGTGGTGGGTTGTGGCATGGTAGTGGGTGCTGACTTGGCTGTAGTGGTGGTTGTGGTGGGTTGTGGCATGGTAGTGGGTGCTGGCTTAGCTGTAGTGGTGTTTGTGGTGGGTTTTGGCGTGGTGGGTGCTGGCTTAGCCATAGTGGTGGTGGGCCTTGGTGTGGTGGGTACTGTCTTGGCTGCAGTCATTGTGGGTTTAGATGTTGTGGGTGCTGCCTTGGCCAGAGCGGTAGTTGCGGTGGGTGCTGGCTTAGCCATAGTAGTGGTTGTGGTGGGTTGTGGCATGGTGGGGGGTGCTGGCTTAGCTGTAGTGGTGTTTGTGGTGGGTTTTGGTGTGGTGGGTGCTGACTTGGCTGTCGTGGTGGTTGTGGTGGGTTGTGGCATGATGGGTGATGGCTTAGCCGTAGTGGTGGTTGTGATGGGTTTTGGCGTGGTGGGTGCTGGCTTGGCTGTAGAGGTTGTGGGTTTTGGTGTGGTGGGTGCTGACTTGGCTGTAGAGGTTGTGGGTTTTGGCGTGGTGGGTGCTGGCTTGGCCGTAGAGGTTGTGGGTTTTGGCGTGGTGGGTGCTGGCTTGGCCGTAGAGGTTGTGTTAGGTTTTGGCATGGTGGGTGCTGGCTTGGCCGTAGAGGTTGTGGGTTTTGGCGTGGTGGGTGCTGGCTTGGCCGTAGTGGTTGTGTTAGGTTTTGGCATGGCAGTTGTTAGTGTGATGGGCTTTGGCTTGCCTGTAGCTACGGTGGGTTCTGGCACAGTAGGTTTTGGCTTTGCCATGGATGTGGTGGGTACTTGTGTCTGAGTTGGGGGTATGGTTGTGAGTTCTGACTTCGCTGTGGCCATGGTGGGTGATGTTGTAGTAGGTTCTAGTGTGGTTGTGGTGGATGGGCTTTTCTTTGTTGTCAGAGAGATTGGAGTGGTCTCTTCTACAGTGGATTCTGGTAATAGATGAAAAACACCATGGGTTAGCACTGGGGTCAACTTACCCGTTGCTGTCCAAGCCTCTATGTCCCTGTACTGAGGGGCCCAAAACTAAACACAGTACTCAAGGAGCGGCCTCACCAGAGCAGAATACAAGGGGATGATCACCTCCCTGGTCCTGCTGGCTGCACTATTCCTGATACAAGCCAGGATGCTGTTGGCCTTCTTGGCCACCTGGGCACACTGCTGGCTCATGTTCAGGCAAGCGTCAATCAATACCCCCAGGTCATTTTCCTCTGCACAGCTTTTGAGCCACTCTGCCCCAAGTCTGTAGTGCTGCATGGGGTTGTTGTGGCCAAAGTGCAGGACCCAGCACTTAGCCATATTGAACCTCACCCCACTGGCCTTTGCCCATCTACCCATCCTGTCCAGGTCCCTCTGCCTTCCTACCCTCCGGCAGATCAACACTTCCCCCCAGCTTGGTGTTAGCTGCAAACTTAGGTCACTCTGGGCCATCTCCCACTCTTGGGTTCCCAACCTGGAGACATCTCATCTCCCTCACACAACCTCCTGCCCCTTGGGGATGAGGCAACAACTGCTGGCTAAGGGGGTTATGAGGTCTGTGTCCAATCCTCATCTAGTGGCAGCTGACCAGTCTCAAGGGCTTCCATCCCATGCGATGCCTCATAGTCCAGGCCTGGAGCTGCTGGTCCAGGTTCAGAGTTTGGACCCCAACCCAGGGGTCTCTGTCCCAATAGCCTGTCAAGGCACATACACTGCTTTGCTTCACTTACCACACAAGGACTTGACACACACTCTGCCTTCGGGACACTGTGAGCAAGAAGGTCCTTCTTTGTATGGCTTTCGGCCTTTCACATTACCCCTGGAAGCAGAAGACACCAAGAAAAAGAAAGTGTAAGGAAAGAGGGGAAATGCCAACCCCAAAGAGTGGGGTTTGATTCAACTGGAATATCCCAGCCAAGACAAAACTCAGAATTAATGTAAAAAAAAAAAAAAAAAAAACCACACAGGTCTTGGTCTCCTGCCACACACCTTCAATGCCATTTACTCAGTGGCCTGACACTAAGGTGGCTAAAACCAGGGAAGAAAGTTCCATGGACCAGGTCCTTCACTACCTCCTAGAAAAGAGCAGTTGGTGGACATTTGGACACATGATTTTTGTCTCCCCTCTACTAAACAACCCTAAGAAGGTCTGCTGTTGCTCTCCATCTCCAAGTGAGTGGTCCCCAAGGCTAGCCCCAGGGTTTCACAAGCAGGCACCCACCTCTCCTCCCATGTGTAACCCATCCTGCTGGTACAATACATGCTTCCTGACCCCTTCCCAGGCCATCACTGCTGCTATTGGGGAAGAACAAGGCACAGAGCAGGTAGGTGATGTTTGTACCCTTAGTTACTGCGACATCAACCTTGGGCAGCACTCTGGGGGAGTTCCCCAGGAGTCTGTGGCAGGAGCTGAACCAGACCTCAGGAATCCTCATGGGCAAGGATCAACAGACAACCCTTCCTTCCTTTGTGACCAATCCAAGATAATAAAGGCCTTTCTTGAAATTGCCTTGCTTTTTCTGAGCAACACCAAAAGCTTTTCCTGCTGTTATAGGGATTGAAGGAAGGGCATTTCCATTGCAGAAACCCCATCAAAATGAACCAAGTCATGCAAGGCATAGGACTTACGGAGGATAATAGTTGCAAACAAGCAGGTACATGTCCTCTGTTTCGATTCCATCAATCTTCTCACAAAACTTTGCCCCACAGCCAATACGATGTGTGCTTGCCCACACCACCTAAGACAAAGACCAGGGGTGAAGGTGAGGTGATTGGATGAAGGCAGACGCCCTGTTGGCAACCCATGCCCTGGCCTTGAAGGCTGCTCCGTCATCACACCAACACCCCCCTTGTCTCAGTGTGTGCCCCAGATCCCACATGCCCATGTTGCTTTCACATTCAGAATCCCGCTACTTGCCTCTGTCTGGACCACCTTCCCAACGTAGAGCCACAGCCCACATACCCAAGTGCCACAGCTTTTCTACCCTATACTTCACCCAAGTAGAGCATCATTACCTCTGTTTTGGTCCTGAGGACCTCCACAGATCCATCCTGATATTTACCACCACCATCTATACTCTTCTCCACTCTCACCCATCCACCCAAGCTGCAAAGACACACTCACATCTCATGTCTGCCTAAGACAAGCCAGCACCTGGCTCTGCTGTGTAGCCAAAAAGGGGTGCAGAGCATTTTTTCAAGAGAGGTCTTATCTAAAATGCTGGTTATGTTTGGCACCATGCCCAGATTCCCCTGTATCAGTGATTCCTATATGGTGCCCAGCATTGGTTCCCCATCTCTTTGCAACGACTCTGAGAGGACCCAGGGCTCTGGTACTGCTCCTTTCCTGACAACCCTCTCCCTCTGCCCCAGCAGGCCAGTACCTGGGTGTAGTGACCACACATCTGCCCAGGGACACACATGGAAGTCGTCAGGTTATAGTATTTCTCTTCCCCGTTCCAGTCCTCCACGGCAAATTCCAGATCCAGTGTCGGAGCCATAGCAAAGAGGTTTTCTCCCCGTCGGCCCCTCTCCTTGTTGTGGTCCCAGATGCATTTCTCCGCATAGGCTTGGGCAAAGGCCTCCAGCTCTGTGTCCCAACTCTGAAAGGACCTCAGTGTCAGCATACAGAGAGGGACACTGGGCTCTCCAACATGCACGAGGACATGTGCCCCTGGGCTCCCTAGTTGCAATTCCCCATTTATGAGTAAAACTAAAATTGCTACTCAATACACGGGTATCCCTGAGTGCACTCTGAGAAGTCCTCAGGAGATGGGAGCTCCTCAGTCTATCTCAGCACAAAACAAACCTCAACTTACAGATCAAACACGTAGGTCAGTGCTGCAGCATAACCCTCACAACCTTGCCTGAAGCACCCATAACATCAGCATCCTCAACTCAGTGTGGAAAAGCAATGAAGAAGCAGTGAAGATGGAGGAAGGGAGGACGCTCACACTGGGTCACACAGGAAGAAAGCAGGGGATATCCCTCTGACCAGGGTGGGGATGGGAGGAGAGCAGGACACGTCTCCCCCGGCAGCTGCACAGGTCCTGGAAGCACATGCTCCTAAAAGACATAATCTGATCCCCTGGACCCAAAACGCAGCAGCTGTCTGCCTCCCAAGAGCCCCCTTCCAGCACAGGGAGCAGCAGTGGCCCAACTGCCAGCTGAGCCCCCAGGCCCTAGTGACCATGCTGCTACGCCTTGCAAGGAGGCATATGAGGAACCCTACACCACAGCTGCTTGGACTATCCTAACACCATTTGATGGAGACAGCAGCTTTGCTTCTGTAGCACGTTGGAAGGCAGCCCAGCAAACAACAGGTCCTCAATGGGACCTTCCTGGCTGGAGCCAGAGCTGGATCTGGAGGGGGACAGAGCACAGCTCTGTTACAGGGCATTGCCACTGGGGTGTCAAGGGGACATGGACTGGCCCCCAAGCAGTAGCACTGTAGGTGAAGGAAACACTGAAATATCTCAGTGGGGGCATAGAGAGCTAGTTGACCTTGCATCATGGCCCCAAGCCAGGCTGAGAGTGATGGCTGGAAACCCTGCTGGGGAAATGCTCACCCATCTTCCTCTGGCACAGAGCTGGGCTCCATAAACAGCAGGCTCGCACCTGCAGGATTTGCCTCATTTTTAAAAAAGAAGTGTCTTTAGGCTATGAATCCCCCCCAATGCCTAACTATTTCCACAGCAACAAGACCCATGTCCCAAACAGAAACACAGGGTGACATCAGCCAGGCATGGTGCCACAGCAGCAGGCGACCTCAGAGACAAACACAGCACAAGCAAAGTCCCAGGGAGGAAGGCAAGAATGGCTCTTATGTAGAAAGCCTCTAATAAGAAATTGTTAGGGCTGCTTTATGATAAACATTTATTGTGCTTCAAAGAAAGCCTTCTGCTCTGCAGTATCAGTAGGTCTTGTGTTTAAACAAATCATATTAGACTAAGAGACAACACAGCCTTGCAGAGGGGAGCATCTCAAAGCATGTGATCTGCCATCACTCCTACAGCCAGCAGCAGCACTCAGCAGATCAGAATTGCCACCAACTTAAGGACCTTGACCCACATTTTAGGCACCTGAGAGATTGTTTCCCTCACGCTTTCCCTAAGAGTTTGGCTCCGAAGCCCATATTTCCTGATTTTTCTGTGCCTTGCTGTGGTGGGCGTCCATGGAAATTGTGGTGCTTAGGGTCTTCACACTATTCTCTCTGAACCCAAAGTCTCTTGTTAGCCCCCCATCATGCCTTAACATCGCTTCTTTCTTCATTTGCTCAGCAAGCTCCCACTTACCAGCCCACGAACATTTAATTCAAGTGGTGCAACTTCAAGGCCAGACAAGAAGGTCTCCTCTGACTACACTGTGACCAAAAGAGCACAACACTCCAAATAGCTGTGATGAACAGCTCTCTTGGTCCTCTGCATGTGTTGTAAACAGCAAGGAAAATAACCGGGTACAGGATAAAGGGGCCAAATAAGACAAAAACCAGCACCGGCTCAGGAGGTCATTTTTGCTTCCATTGCAGCCACAAGCATTGGTGGGCACCTGACTCAGTTTCTTACAGAAAAATGGGAGATCCTTCACCTCCATGTCATCACGCACAGGTCATGGTAGGAAGTAGGAGCGCGATGGAGAGCGCAAACTGACCTGGTAGTCATGCTTGAATTTGATATTCCCTCTCATAAATTACAACCCAATCACCTGCAAAGGTAAATAAAGCACACTAGGTGATGCTTCACACAGGTGGTGGAGCAGGATTCCTCCTCCAGCTGCAGGGCCCCACTCATTGCAAGGTCAGTGCAAGCATGTGCCTTTCCTATCCATCACAAGGAGCTCCAGCTCCTTGTGAAAGCTGCATTGCTCTCACAGAGCATCAGGGGACTCAGATCACACTCAGGAGCTTCCAAAAATCATCAAAGTCAACTCTGTAAGTGAAAGGAAACTCATCTCTTTAGAGGCAGTTTAGGGAACCTCTCCATTGATACCAAGTTGCAACCCTACACAATAATTGCTCTGCCTCCCAAATCCCTGCTAGCATTAAGATTGAAGCTTGCACTACACAAACTCCCTCTGAAATCCCCCCCACAATAAAAGCCACTTACCATCTTCAGCATATCCATAGCAGGAGGAGAGACCTGGGAGCGGTATTTATTATGCCCATCCAAGATTATCGTCTTTTCTTCATCAGTCAGGGACCAGCTTAGCTCCAGTGCAGTGAGCAACAGGAAAACAGGAGGAAAACCTGTGCTCAGCATCATGCAGCCAGCTTCTGCTCTTAGCAGCCCACGGCTCTGGCAGTCAGATTTAAAGCACCTCCCAAAAGCAAGGAACACCCAACAGCTTGAAGACTGGGGAGGAAATGTATTTATTAGAGGAGGATTTCAGAGCCACATGGAACACACCCATCTCACATATCAAACTTGATAGAGAAGCAGCAATGTCTAGTGCCAATGAGCTCGCAGGGTCCACTCCCTGAGACAGACCCTGTGCGTGAATCGTAATTCCCTGCACTGGCGTTTTCATCCAAGCCTCTGCTACTCCAAGTCTCAGACATTGCCTTAACCATCAGTTATAGGGTTCCTTTTCCATGTTTTCTCCTAAACTGCAATAATTCCCAAGCAACTAGCAAATAAATGCAAAGTTCCATTTTACACAAGGGTCTTCCCCTGTCACTGGGACTCAGCCATTTCTAGAAAAGAAGGCAATGAGATGCAACTGCTGAGAACGGTTTGCAGCACTGTAACCCCCAGGCTGGGAGTCAGACCCCACCTTGTCCAGTCCCTGCATCTGTACACTGATCATGCCACGGGAAAGCAGCAGGCAGCTGGAAAACAGCCCCTAGGCTCTCCCAGCCCATTAGGAAGGCAGGGGGTAGCAGAGAGCTGATGCCCCTTCCCCATGCCATCAGGAAGATGAGGGAAGGAAGAACAGGATGTGGAGCTGAAATTGCCCCCAGAAGGGGAGTTAGCAGGCTCCAGGTCTGGCTGGAATACCAGACCATTTTCTCTGCAGGGACAGACTGCTCCATGCCTAGCCAGACACGTGGAGGGCTCAAGCTGAGGTGTCTCAAACTGCAAAAATGCATGCCACACCACCTGCCTTGGAGACTGTCTGGCAGAGACCATCCCACATGCCTGCCACCTCTTCCTCCCCATCTGCGATTGTGCAATCACTCCAGCTCTGCTCCTGGATCTGTCTTTGGGGATCACAGGCTATTAGAAAGGATCAGCGAGTGAGCAGCCCTAGCTAGCAGAGCCAAGTTAATCACGCAGTCTGCTCTGCCTCTCCCTCCCGTCCTGCTTTGCACCGCTCTGATCACCTCTCTTGCCACAATTGCTCTCCCTACTGCCCCCCCAGATCTCTTACCTCTGTGCATTACCTTCTCCTTCATTAGGTCCAGGGTTTACCATGCTCTCAGTAGCCCAACAATTTCCGCAAGAAGGGTCTGAGGCTTCAACTCATTTGTTCAAATGAGAGGTTCACATTTATTGCTAAGGTCAACTACAGGCCTGGAGTCTGGGTCAAGGCAAAAAGGCAAACCTGTCTCCACCACAAGACATCTCAGCAGCTCTGCTGCTGCATCTCTGGAGAAACAGCTAGAAAGGAAAAACACTGGATCCCCTCTACTACCAGCGAGCTCACTATGACCTGTCTATGAGGAACAAGGCAGTGCTAAGATGCCAATGAACTTGCTATTGTCTCCAAGTGATGCAGAGATGAAGGGCCAAGCAGCAAGTAGTCCCTGGCACTATAGCACACTGACTAGGCCTTACAGAATATAGCATAGCAACAAGGAATAAAAAAAAATCAGGGGACACAGTGCTCTCTGAGAAAACAGGCCTGGAAGAGTCACAACCAGGGCATGTGGCTTATGGGGAAACAATTCCCAACTTCCCAATCTGCCCCACCGGCTCTTTTCGAGGCCAGCATCTGAAACATGGAGATTAACAGCAAATGGTCCAAGCCCCACCCTGGAGCTGACAAGCTCGTGTCCAGACACCATTAGGTAAGTGCAGGAAGAATGCAGATTTCCTACTGCTCACTCAAGGAACAGCCAGTCCACTGCACCCCCGGGAGCCAACAGCCTCAGCACAAGACAGGAGCTATGCGCTGATACCTGATGGGGTGTAAAGGGCTCAGCTCAACACTGGTGGACTCCAAAAAGGCACTGCAGAAGAAATGAAGCCTGGTTTCCTACTGATTCACATCCTGAGGGTCTTCAGCATGGCTTCTTGGGTGTCTAACAAAGCTAGCACATTATCCTGGTAGAAGTGGGATCTTTCTCTTCTACTTGCCTGCTTTTATCAGATCTGGAAGAGATTATCATCATCTTCTAACTCTCTGTCAAGGTTTGGCTGAAATAAGCTGAATTGTGAAGGAGTGACAGAGGCTGTTAGCTAGGAGAAAGGAAGGACAGACGTAGCTGTTGCATCACCTTTGCTTAGGGAATCAGGTTAAAACTGGCGAACTGTTTTTAAAGCATTTCTTTTGACATTTTCCAAACAAAATTGCTCCAACTTTTAAGTTAAAATGACATTTCCACAAAGTGCCCTAAAAAGAAGTTAAATAACCCCTCAACAGCTGACACACAACATGACAAAAATCAGAAGAGGGAAAAGGTGCATTAACACTTGCATTTAATTGCAAAAAGTAAAAACTTTTTATTCTTCTTCCCTACATACAAATCTCATTTATTTACACACTTTACAGGCTTTTCCCAAGTATTTACAAAGTTTGCAATATATTAAATTACGACCATCCATAAAATTCTGCATTAATTGCATATTTACATTCTTTTTTTTAATCCACCACTGAATTTATAGTGTACAGCATTGAAACAGTCTTTATGCATATATAGCTTTACTTCCTAGCACCCCTGAGCATATAATATGCCTCCTCTCCCCATAGACAAAGAGAATGCTAAAAATAAATCACCTGTCATTTGTCTGAATCTTCAAAGGAAAGGGGAAGACCAGCATCTCCCTTGTTTAACTCAGCAGGACATTAAATATATCCTTTACGAGAAGTAGTTTCCTGAAGACGAGAATATATAACTCTACGTATAAAATTTAGGAAGAGGAGAAAGTTTGGTTTCCCAGAAGTAAAAGTTCTCCGCACACCCACCGCAAGGCCCACCAAAATGATCTGGCCCCAGAAAGTGCTCAGCTCTGTGGCTCCCAAGGGAACCAAGTGGGAGCCAGAGAACCTGGACCACTGAGCCCAGGATTGGACAGATCCTGCAGACTTCACACTCCAGAGTAGCATTACTGGTGCGAGCAGGAGCATCACCTTGCTGAGATGCTGGCATTCACACCTCTAGGAATGTGCTTTGCCGCTCTCCACCTCATCTCACTCAGGGAGTTCCCACGCTGTGAGCAGGACTGCTGAGAAAGGCGTGCAAGGCTTGCTGCTGGAAAGTCAGGGAGGCCAAGCCAGAAGAGAAGGGAGGTGCTTTGATCCAGTCCTGTTCCTTGCAGTAAAACCAGCTTCCCTGACAGACTATTACAACAAGAAGACTAGCAGGGGAAGTTAACGGCCCAGGATACACAGGAAACTTGACCCTAGAAAGCTCTCCAGAGCACTGCAAAGGGAGTTTGGGGCTGGGATCTGCAGAGCTGCCTCACAGGAATGTGTGTGCACAATGGCAATGGGGAGAGGAATAAAGACAAAAAAGAATCAACAGAAACTGGCAGCTTGCCCCCCACAGGGGATGCTGATTTCCTGGTACTGAAGAAAACAATACTCCTTTCTCCTCCTTTTAGTTACCCTGAGTTCAGGACTGACTAAGAGCAATGGTCAATGACCCCTGCTTTTGGAAACTAGCTTTAAAACACGATCCTCCTGAGGTCCAGATCACGGGTGGCAGCCCATCTCTCTAGCTTGACAAGCAGAAGAATGACCCCTCCACATCTCCACCCACTAGGTTCTTGGGTAGCACCAGTTTCAGGGTCTCACTAGTGTGATTTCAGAGCAGCTTTGCAGTCTGTGGGATGTCAGGTGTGCAGACATCCTTCTCCCAGCTTAGAGGTAAAGCGCTCTGAAGCATTTAAATAGAATTTTAAAATGAGGATGCACGCATTTACTGGGCACCCCTCTGAGCTGGTCAGCACGTAAAGGGGGGTATTATGCAAAACAGCACACACACTTGGATACACAAGTGCCAAAGTGAAGCTAGTGGCAAGGGAGACTGTGACGGGACACACACCCTCTGTGACTCATCCAGATCATGTTTGTTGCCACAATGCCTCGATAGCTGAGAAACTAGACACATTCCCCCCAGTTCTACTCAAGACTGAGCAGCTCATTAGGAGTTGCCTAGTTCTCTAGGGAGGCCACAGCCTTTGGTAAGGTTGTGTGAAGCTGAAGCCCCTGATGAGGAAGATGGCCAGGACTCACTTGCAGCCACTTGACCAAGATGTCAAAACCTCTTTTTTTTAATCTTAGTTTTCCCACTTTGGCCTCACCTCTGAGTTGTCCATACCCAGTTCCTTACCCATGTCATAATGCAGAAGGCATTAGCATTACCTTTCTGGCAGCTGATCACAGGAGCTACTCAACATGCTGCACTACAGATCGAGGCTCCACACTTGACAGCAGCAGCTATGGCCAAAATCAGCTCTTTACCAGCAAATAATTGCCCTCCTGTTTCAGTGTAGCATCCAATTCCTTACAGCCCTTAGAAGAAGAAGAGAAAATATACTGGAAGTTTAAAAACAAATGATGTAAACTCCAAAGGGAGTAAGGTTGGGACATATGCAATATATCACCTAGACACAGATCTGGAAACTTATGAAGACACCATAAAGTGCACTTGGAAAGCTGATGTACAAACAGTCCAGATTCACCACCATCTGTCCAACCAGCTGTAACACTCTGAGGAGGGGAGAAGCAATATCTAAAAGCACTTTTGCTTATCAGGCACAAACTTGCTCTAGTGCCCCCCCACCCCCAACCTAAACAGCAGCCTTAAATAGATCCATTTCCTCTGCTATTTCCCAAAGGAGCCAGACAGCCACAATGGCTTAAGTATGACTCACAAAAAGCAGACATTTCACAGACACTTGAGAATTGTCTCTGCAGCTCTTTTACAAGTTTCATTCAAGGACACTTAGAAGTAACAGCATCACCAAACCACCTATAATCTCAGCAACAAAGGGTCCAAGCAGGTTCTTTCCGTATACATCTCCAACCAAATGAAATGGATCCGGTACAAAAACAGTAAGAGGTGAAGTAACCTTGTCAGTCTTTGACTTTTTGACTTGAGAAGCTGCCAAAGCGTAAATAGCAACAGTCACTAATGTGGGCCCTCTGATGATTCTGCCATCACTGAACTCCCAAATTTCCATTAACTAAGACCCAGGCTTTAAGAAGAGCGAGAGGGGTGGTGCGTGTGTCTTGGCATGTACAGGACTGTGTGTAGTGTCACAAGTCTAAAACACACCCCAAGCATTAACAATACTAACATAAAACTCTTATTAATCCAATTCCCTTTAACAGCTTTGCTACAAATTAAATGTCATCTTCTGTTCTTTTTCAGTCTCTCCCTCTTTGGTTCTACTATATCTGATGTATGTTGGTTCAGTGTCAAGGGCCAAACACACTGACACAGGTGCTGAGGTTGTTCTCATTAGCTTACAGGAGAAAAACAAGCGTTATGCATAGAAATGTTTGTAACGCAGACTAAACTCTCTCAGGCTAAATTCTTTGGAGCAAGAACTGTCCTCTGCCTTATCCTTCTGCAGGAGCCAGACATGGTCATCCAACTTGGCAACTTTTGTCAGTCCTTAATATGATTAGTAAGACATTTGCTCCCATTCGCCTGCTTTTGCTTGAAAGCAAAGGCTGGGTAGACATTTTTCCAATCAGTCATTTTAAGTGTACCTAAAATATTTACAGAGAAAAAGGTTCTTGCTCCTGAGAACAGAGTTAACTTGCTTTCAAACGAAACCCATTCCAATTTCACAGTAACAAGTGTGAGAGTATGTCCTGAACCCCAGCCCTGGCCTATGAGTTCAGCTTTACACATCTGTAAATGATCTTCAACAGCAGGAACAGACCCAAAGGATCAAACTTGGAAGGGACTGCAGCATCCACAGCCTGCAAATACTGAAACCAAGTCTCTCTCAGGACACTGGATAATGCAGTGCTCAAGCAACAGGAAGCATGCAAAGGCAGCTTGGAAGGAACTCAGGAAAAAATCAAAATTCATTCTGAATACAATGTATCAGATCTCGAAGAAGTTGGTGCAAAAAAGCCAGCGACAAGGAGATTTTCTGGTGCTCCCGCAGGTACCCCGAGCCAGGAACACAGGCAGTACTTCTCAAAGCAACGAATATATCTGAAAACAGTCATGCAACCCCAGTATCTTAGGTGCACAATCAGAACATGAACTTACAGAAAGCTACTTTGCACCCAGCTCCACCTCCATCCAGAACTACTGCACTCTTGGCACCATGACAACAAAAACTTGCATCGGTGTTTTTATAGGAAAGGAAGTAGGGGAAAAAAAGCACAGTTACTATTTGACTCAACTACAATCTGCTGATAGAGAACAGTAGAAGAGCGATCACAAGACACAAAGAGGCCTGAACAGATTAATTTGGTACAAGAACAATGCTGTGGGTGAGTGCCCCTGCCACTAGGCTGGGAGGCTCGTGTCAACCCTGAAGCACAGAGCTGAGGCTGGCTTTGCAGGGCACACTGTTGAGGCACACAGCCATGAACGTGATGGAGAGATGGAGCGGAGGTGGGACATATCAATTCCCTTTATAGAGCTGGCCTGCCAACACAGGCTTCAGGCCTCCTCCCCAGGAGGAACGTATACAGAAATGTCACACGCACCCCTCCACTCCCAACCTCCTCCCACGAAGATTCAGAAGTGCCATAATCCACAAAGGTGAATCTCATCCTGAGAAACCCCTCTGGTGCTCCTGGAAAAAGCCTTTGCTGCCAGCCCAAGGCTTACCTGAGGGGACAGGGAAGGTCATGAATAGCTTGAGCTTCTCCCAAAATACATCTGAGGAAGGTCAAAGGGTCAGGAAAAGAGTCATTTTTTAACACTGTAAACATGCAAGGTGGCAAAGCTGCCTGCCACAGTTGCCCCAGGTCTATCGCTTTCAAGATGTTGCCTTGGCTTCAAAGCTGAAAATCTTCTTGTCCTGGAAGTAGTTCTGTTTTCCCACCCACTGTCCTTAGCTAGCAGCTCCATAACAAACAACCACCGGCTCTGTCCCTTTGGCCATGAAGCTCATCATCCAGTAATCTGTGGAGGCATAACCTTTGGGAGAAGCAATGAAGACACATTAGATGAATCAATGCCTAATCACTGCTCACATTTCCCATGAAGTGGTGGGGGTATGCAGATGCTCTTTGTGAAGAGCCTGCCCTCTGTGCCACACCGGGTTTGTAACACCTCGCAGAGCACCGTCTTGTTTAACCCCAACTGCCCAGTGCTTGGCATCTCTGAGTAACCCCAACTACCCATTCAGCATCTCACAGTATCCAGTTGTTTGTGTTCCAGACCATGAATTCCCACATTCAGAATAATCACATTTATATCTTGCTGCAAACACTGAAGGCACACACCACCTTCTCAGGTGTCAGCTACGAAAGACCCAGCTGGAGGAAGTCTCCTGGCTTTAACGGATCTCCCATACCCTGCATACTACAGTGCAGATACTCACCCAAATCTCCAGCTTCCAGCTCTACCTTGAACATCTCACAGTGTCCTCTGCACTTGTCCAGAGGTACAACAGTCAGGGTGAGCTGTCCGCTTCCAACAGCAAAGAGGCCATGCAAGCTGTAGCTCTAGGATGAGAGCAGAATATTTCAGAAGCCTTGCCAGACCCTTTTCTCGAGTCTGTCTAATTGAGAGCAAATCACTGCCCTGAAACAAGGTGAGACAGCACAAATCACAGGTTTGCTGCTCCCCCCAGCTACCAGTAGATCATGGCAAAACTCTCCAAGGCAATGCAGGCCCTCCACACCCACAAAACTCACATGAAAACAAAGGAGATCAGGCTAGAAGCACCCATTTCAGTGATGTGTCTCCATGGCAGGTATCTCAGAATGGATGGAACTTACTGCTAGGAACTGCTCCAAAAAAGCACTTCTCAAGTGAATTGTGCCCCATTGCACATACAAATTCCATCCCTTCACCACTACAGAGCAAGGCCAGGACATAAATATGAGTGGAGCTGGGACATCCCATGGGTATTTCTAACTGCCAAGGGAGATGGACACAGTATACTAGCAGCACAAAACTATACACAACACACCTCCTCCCTCCTTCTGGATGGTGCAGCAACTCTGAGATGCCATGTTACACAGGGATGGGAAGAACCGCTACAACTCTGTATCCACTGAACATGTCCTGCAAATCCCCTAAAGGTGTGAAGCTTATGGATGACAACTCACAGACAGGGAAATAATGTGATAGGGATGAATTTCTCACCTTATTCCCCAAATCTGGATGGCGTATGAGAAAGCAACTCTCTAGGGACACTGTCTTGTGGAAAGACAATGAAGAGGAAGTGGGGAAAAATTCCTGCAGAATCTGAGTTCCGTTTACAGATTTCCTCCTAAAAAATAAAAAATCCAACAAGAATAAAACAACCCGTATTAGAGAAAGATCACGTTATGACAATGCTTATATTTAAGTCTACATCCAAGATCAAAATTGTTCACAAACATTTATGCTTGATAAACATGAATGCTGATACACTAGCCCCTTTTTGGAGGGGGAGACTGAGGCAGAGACTAGAGAAGCTAAAAGAACACAAACATCACTCCTAAGAGCACTATTGGACTTTTCAGCCGATGAACCTGTGCTCCTTCATATCTTCCTTTTAGTACCTGCAGCAGGGCCATATAAACAAGGAACAAACACATTGCCTTGGATACCTAAGAACTCTCCTCCTCTCCTTCCCTCAAAATGATCCAAATTGTCAATCAGCTCCAATAATTACAAAAATGCAGAGAGGTGGCATTGTATGCAACCATAACTGAGACCACATGGCAAGGCAGTGGGGGTGACAGTGGAGGTGGCATGTCCAAGCATATCCTCTAGGCCAGGCAATGTAGCTGGAAAAGGCAGGGTGGGGTCTGTTATTTTTACTGTTCTGTCAAGTGGCTTGACATGATTAATACTGCTATACTTTGATTGTCTGACTACCATTGCTGTGATCAAGAAGTCCGGTGGGTAGATCCCACCTAAGCATTTCAAAAATGCAAAATCCATCATGCCCTTCTTCTCCAAGTCTGTCTGCACAAACCAAACAGGACGCTACCTGGCACATTCGTATCAGCAAAGGAGCAGTCTGCTCCACTACATGTGGCACCTTCCCATGTTACTTCTTATCCACATGAAAAGACTTTGCTAACATGCAGGGTTGCTCCACAACCTTAGAGAGTTCTGAATTGTTCAGATGTCTTGTAGTCACTCTAAAAGCTGTACCACAGTTAACAGAGGTCCAGGATTAGGCCAGGCTGTTTTTCCTGAATAAGACCAAACACAAATTGCAGGATCCGTTTGTGTTCTGCTACTTCTCAGTGTTTCGCAAAACTCATGGTACCTTTTCTCAGTTGATATTAAGGGTGGAAAATTTTCCAGAGGTTACTAGAAATGTAAACCAGTTGCCACAGGTGATCAGACCACAGCCCAGATGATTAATATATGGCCTAAAGAACAGGACCGAGCAGTCACTGGGATATTTTTGTCTTGAAAGGGGAGCAACACATGAAGTCCCAGCGCATAACACTCCATTTTTAGTGCACAAGTATTCTGCTCAGATCCAGTCAGCGTCAGCAGGTGGACAGCACCTGTAACCCACACCTTTTCCCCTTCACTCCAGTAAATGTGCAACTTGCAAGCTCCTGCTAACACACACAGGCAAAGCCTGGGTACCCCTGAAGACAGGATATATACATCCATCACATCCTTTATCTTTGACTCACCAGGGAAAGAAAAATGGGAAGCTCTGTCTCGGGAGGCAGCTCCACAGTTCAGATGAATTTTCTTCTATTACAACCTCTGCCAGTTCTGGATCCTGGGACTGAAAGTGCTTTAGTTCTTCATAAGAGAGATGCTGTCCTGTCTTAAACAGCACAGAACAACAACAAAACAAAAAAAAAGCTGTGCACCTGGGGTTTCTCCCCTCTCCCATTTCCATCCAACTGAAGAACATCCAAGAGTGACAGCCATCTAGACTGCTAAGTTTTCAACCACAATGATTATTACTCAGAGGAACGACTTGCTAAGGTTGCAGAGAGCTCTCCACCCCCTGATATCTTTAAAATGGGGCTAAATGTATTCTTAGATATATGTTCCACCTGTATAAACAATCTGAGTTTGTGGTTGAAAATACAAGGCAGCGTTCTTCAGCTGGTGTTATTCAAGAGCTTGGACTAAGCATCCAGCCTTATGAATCCAGACATTACCTTGATTAGAAAAGGCTGAGACCTCTGGAGTTCTTCTGATAGATCTCCAAAGTCTGTCACAATCTGAAGGCTTTTCACAGAAGAACATGCTGTGCAACTTGCAGACAGTGTAGAAGTGTTTTGTCTACAACCTGCTGCCCACCAGTCCCGGCATTCTTGGGAGGAAACAAGAGAAATGTGTTTAATAAGACCAAAAACGAAATGGAAAGGAGACAGACTCAAACATAAATTCATTATCCCCAACATGAAACACTGAGATTACTTATAGCTTCCAATGGCTGTAAGTTACTCAAAAAAAGCAAGCTTCACTGGGGTAGGGAACATTTCCAGCACAGGTTGAAGATGTTGGAGAATTGGCTCATGGTTCGGAGAAATGGGAGAGCTGTATATAAACTCCACTTCTCTGTATGTATAAGGCATACAGGCCAAGTTACCCTTTCACTATCAATATGAGGAAGGCAACCACCATATATAGTGCAAATAAGTTGAAACAACTCCACAAGCAATAGAGCAATTCAAAGAGCATTTATGACTGAGACATCCAGAAGACAAAATTACTTTAAGAAAAAAAAAGTATCTCCAAGTTGAAAATAGTAACTCTAATGTGGTTAGTACTGGTGCCATGAGCCCTGCTAAGACATCCCTGAAATCACTACCCTCCCTTTTCTACCTGCATTAACTTAGAAAGACTCTGTCCTGGGCAAAGTTTGCCCAGTCCCTGATGTGCAGATGATGCTGGGAAATGTGGGTTTTCACCAAGATGTGGTGCTGATATATTATTCCTTCATCTCATGCATTGACTTGAAGATAAACTGGGAAGAAAAGTCCCAACATGAGGAAAAACTTTGCAATATATGTAGCTTATTAACTTGATACACAGTCCCCCCACCTTCCTCCTGAACCACACCTATATCTTTCTTAAGTTCCAGAAATCATTGTTACACCACCATCGGCTAAACAGGACTACGGTGAACATTGCATACATCTACTACTTCAAGAATATGAGTTTTACGTGAAACAATTACTTGATGCCTATATCCTGCCTCCCCCCTCCAACTTGCAGCTCTCCCAGCACAGAAGAGTAAGCAAACAGTAACCGAATTGACTTGTTCCTGCACTGAACAAACAGGACAAGAGAAGACAATGCTGAATATCCCATGTATTTCTATGTTAAGGCACCTGCAGCCACCAGACTAAAAGGACTTGGCTGTGATTTAGTGGCAGTAATAGCCTTAATCCTATGGGAAGACGTTTAACTTGGGCAGTGGCAACAAACCCACCCAAACACCTGATCTGTCAGAGTGGGTTAGGAACCCAAGGCCCTGGCCACACCTCACATGAGACATCCAGAAATCTTCCCTCATAACAGGCTCACCCATCCTGTCCAGAGCCAGCACAGCCAGCAAGTGTCAAAACAGCTCAGGTCTCCTGGGCATTTGTGCAGGCCACCCATTTGGGAAATAGAGTGAATGGGAAAGAAGAGAAAGAAGGGACAGTGATGCCTGTATGAAAAATAGTTGGGAAACCATGATACAGAGCAGCTCTTCAGGCATGCAGCCTTTGTGTTACTACGATCATGGTTTCCAGCCACACTGACGCTCCTGCTCATGGGTCATAACTGATGAACACCACTTAACAGGAAAGCATTTGTTTCATTTTTCCCATCTGGCATCTGCAACATACAAAGAGTAACATTATAGAGGGTTTTA
The DNA here is from genome assembly GCF_013377495.2 of Cygnus atratus. Classification (NCBI taxonomy): domain Eukaryota; kingdom Metazoa; phylum Chordata; class Aves; order Anseriformes; family Anatidae; genus Cygnus; species Cygnus atratus. The sequence continues at coordinate 6,934,051 of NC_066385.1, read as the reverse complement.
GGTTCATCAGGACATAACAACAGAGAGCAGATAGGGATTTGTTTTGCTTTTTTTCCTCTGAATACATCCAATCAACTCACAAATACTGCATTTCCCACCCTACTGCTGGGATATGGACTGAAAGGGATCAGGACGTAATTCCTAGTCTTCCTGGAAAAAGCATCCCTGTTTTTGAGGAAACGGGTAAAAAGGTAAAACAAAGTGGAAAATCCTTATTGCAAGCAGAAGTCCCATGAGAAACTGCTCCAACGCACTTTCCCTCCCTGTTCACAAGAGAAAAAAGAAAATCTTTGTTCCACTGTCTGCAGAAAGCTTCAATTTTACAACAAAAAAACTCAACGCACAAAAAACAGCTGGTCAGCAACAGGAAACAAAAGGCTGAAAGATCTCTCCAGAGGAGGGGCAGTCACCATGAAGAGAACAAGAAAAAATATCTTATGGTCTGTCATGATACAGAGAGCAACATTACTAAAATTTCTTTCTGTGCAAAATTTAGAAAGTTCATCCCACAGTGTTAAGCCCAGTTGTCCCTACATTTTCTCTCTGGGCTCAGGGCAGTACCCCATAACTGGATGCTAATCAGCTTTGACAGTATAGAGCTTGATTTCTCTTTTGAGCTAGGCTGGTATATTTGCATTCTCAATTGCTTGATTCAGGAGGTTATTTCTTTTCCCTATGAATAACCCAAGCAGAGCACAGTTGAGACGCATTTCAAATGCCGCAAGTGAGACTGTGGGATTTTATTTTTTTTTTGTAATTAATCTTTTAGATTTATTGTTGAGGGTGTCAGTCTGTGCACCAGCATGTGTGTGACTGGCATGACAAGTACAGGCAGTGAGAAGGGCCTGCCCTTACCAGGGAGGGAGGGAGGTGAGACTGCACACAGAGCAGAGGGCATGTAACCGCACATTGGGGACCAGAGCAGGAGTTTTACCAAGGATGCTTATTCTCTCTTTTGATTACACTCCCTGCATTCCTTTTACATTACCACCCTGCCCAGACACCCTGGGGGATTATTTTGGTTTAAGTCATGCACACTGTGCGCACGCATAGTTTGCTTGGATATTGAAAAGAAAGATGCACGCTTCATCTCAGTGCAACTATCACATGCAACTGTCACACGATGGTTCTATCCACTCACATTCAAATGTTAAATTGTTGGGCGTGTGCAATTATCCCTGTGGAGTTTGACTGCAGGAAAGCAGCTGTAGTACTGACACGTACAACTATTCATTACGTGACAGAAGTGTGGGCCAGACCCAATGAACCTCTCCTACACGCCTGTGCTTTCTCACCCCTCTTTGAGGAGCAGCCTTCACTTTGTTACACAGAACCTGTTCTCTGTTGATCACACTCACCTAATGCTTGCTTTTATACGTTATTAGCTCTACGGAACAAGAGATGTCTTCTTCCTTGTGTTTGGATAGCTCCTAGCAGAACCAGGGCTGGGGACTTCCAGCTTCTAATGTAGCACAAACAAAGAGATGAAAACTTTCCTTAAAATGCATCTCTGAGTAATGCTGGCAGGAGTTTATAGCTGTACTTTCCATTGTGTAGGGAAATAATTTTCAATTTACAATTAGTTTAAAATGAGTACCCCACCCTATTTGGCCATTTTCACAGAGGATCTCCCAAGCTTCTTGGCTGTCCCCAGATCTACAGAGGGGTGTGTGCACACAGCCCCAGAGATGCTGGGCGTGTACAATCAGATGGGAGGCTAAGAGGTTACTGAGAAGACCAGGCCCTGCTTTTACCAGCTGCAGTGAAGCAGTAAAACTTACAGAAACTTGCCCACATTGACGTGAGACCAGGAGAAGGGCCAGGTCTCTTAACGGACCTTATAGAGGGCTAAGTATCAGTCTGATGCCAGTGCAAGAAGTTCAGAGGGAAGCCATCTAGCAAGGAAACCTTTTGCTCCAGCATGACGCAGGAAGTCAAGGGCTCTTCCTGACCCCAACAAAGTGCTGGAAACAAAATTGCAGAATTACAGGTGTGGAAGCAGCTTGCTGGCTCTCCAACAAGCTGGTTTGCTTCACAGCACTCAGGCTGAAGAAATCTCTACTAGGCAAGTGACAGCTAAATTTGCACAGGAAGATCTGTTCCAAGGGATGGGGGCCTCTCCCAAGAATTCGCAGCCACCCTAGATCTTCTGCCACCATCACCTACAAAAGAAAGCTTCCCAGAGGACTGTCTAATGTACTAAGCAGCTCCACAACTTGCAAAGGTTGCTTCCAAATCCTCAATTCATCTTTCTCAGCCTGACACAGTTCCCTAGACCTCCAACATAATTCGCTGGAGACCAGTTCCAGGAATATATGAACAACTCTAACAAGCCTAGAATGAATTCAGGACTCTCAAGAAAAGACTATACACTGGTCTATACATTGAACTGTCATAAGACATTTCTCTATTCTTTATTGTAAGTCTACTGTACAGCTTGGCTGTACTGTATGGCTGCGAATATTCCATTAACACCCACAACTATTTCAGACCACCCCTCACAGGATCCAACATACCATCAAGAACTACACCTGTAAGCAGGGTGGGTGAGCAGGCAAACCCAAGGGTTCAGAAAAAGCATGACTAACATTGGAGAATTGAAAGGTAGGCTCAGGATGGGGGTGGACTCACCTGGGCCTGGCCCACTGCCTCATTGATGATGCTGCACTTCAGCCACAGTCTTGTTCCTATGTGCTAGATGCAACAACGAGAAGATGCTGATCTCCACATTTGCCATGTATCCTCACATTTGTCAAAATCAAGGGATTTTCAATGCGGATCTGAAAAGACCCTTAAAAAGGAAGCGGTTAAGACCTCAGTCTACCCTCTGCTGTGACCATACTTTTGCCCTTGGCTAAAAAGACCCTTTATGGATACGCACCTGACAGAAAGATACCTCCTCCATTCATTTTTGTAGCTAAGGCCCAACCACGAGTTAGTTCTTACTGCTGACGCAGGGCAGAGCTTTTTAAAAGACATTCAATCCCAGTTGTAAAATTCCAAGTGATGTAGGGCCCATGAGATCCTCAGTGCTCTGATTTCCAATTACTACCACTACAGAAAAGCTGCAGCTCTTCCTCCATTTGGAAATATCTAGCTTCCAGATGCTGGATTTTACAATGCTGCTTTCCATTATTTTTAGGACAGGGATTTGCAAGGTCTAGCCCTTAACCTTAAAGTGAAGTTGCAGCTCATAATGTACTGTTATTGCTTTGGCAGCCAAAGAATATTACAGGCCAGGTCATCCTTGCTCCTGAGATACAACTAGCCTCTTGTTGCTTTGGGACCACTGCAGGCTTACAGATACTACACTCCTCAGGTAAATAGTTTGCATGTTGTTGAGCTATGTCATTGTAGCAGATATACTATAAACTTATCATTGTGCCTCCTTCCCGGACTTTATGGAAAGATAAAACTGTGTTTTAAGAACTCAAAGCCATTTACAGATATCAATTCACGATTACATGTCAAGTCAAATTCAGGCTAAACCAACAGGTTCCTCAGTAAGTCAGAAAGCAACAATCAGGAGTGCTTATTAATTACAGTGTGGAAATCCCGATTAAGGAAAGCAGCACAGTGGGTTATGAATAATATACCACACAGAGAGTTTCTGTTCCGCACAAGACCCTCACCTCTTTTTCATATTGAACACGTCTGTAGCTCTGACTTTTCTTAACGTATTTATGCCTGTAGAAGTACCTCTCAGTTGGCTTCAGAGCATTTGTAGGAAAAGCTAGCAACAAAATAACAACTACAAGTAAGCCCATCAATAAACACTTATTTTTGTTCTGGGTAAAAAGTCAACAGCTCAAATAACTACTCGCTCATTTCACTAATGGGTAACGGCTGGTCAAACAACCAAAGGATGATTAGTCAATCTCTAGCAAAGCACAAAAATGACTTTGATCCAACAAGACATTGTGAAATCAAGTCTGCTCAGCCTAGCCCAAGAGAAACTCTCAGACCACTGGGACAAAAGAGCATTACTTCCAGGAGAAATCTGCACAACTGAAGGCAGGCATTAAGCTGTCAGGAAATCCTTCGAAGTCCACTCCAGCCTGCACCTCTGGTTACATGCCCTAGAAGGCAGCCTGTGCTGCTCTGGCAGTGTCTACGTGAGCAATGTGGCTTGGAGGAACAGCATGCATTTGAAGCAAATCCCTCTCAGTTTCTTTCACTTGCCTGACAGTGACTTGAGTCTGCAAGAGGTCTGACACGCCCATATTACTAGTGCAAACAGAGTTCTGCTAGTCTGCAGAGCTCTGCCTCTGCAAGAGGTCACATATGGCACAATCACTCTTTCCAGGGAAGCAAACCAAAATGAGAAATCACTTGCTCTGCTAATGAGTAAACAAATTCTGGAGACATCCAAATATAAAAGGAAGAGTTTTTAAGGTTCTGGAGTACCGCAATTATTTTGAGCTAGTTTACTGTTAGCAAATCCAAATAAACAGTCCACTGGCTGAATGAAGACCAAAGTAAAGCAGTATTTGAAAACAGTTTGGCACCACCCTACACAACAATATCAGCCTTTTTTTTTCCCCCCCCTTTGAATGAGTGACACAGGTGTCTGTCGGTCAGTCTCACGTTACATTATTAAGGGTTGTTTACACACACACACAAATCAGATAAATTAGTAGCTGCATGGGGATGAGAGGGAGCCCTGTCTGCAACCCATGTCACACCTCAAAATGCTCAAGCCCCTGAAGTGGAAACATGAGAGTATGTAAAAACACAAGAGCAAAACAGCTTGAATAGGCCAAAATGCATTTGGTTTAGGAAAAAAAGCAAGATCCATTGTAAGCAAGAGGGGAAGGCTATGCTGGAGGCAGGAAAAAAGGTCAGGTTAGTGATTAGACCACTAAAATGTGCAAGAAGTTGGAAATCAGACCTTGAGTTATGCCCCAAGCAGCTTTCTTGTTCAAACCTTTAATTCAGAGAAGACCCATGTTCCTTGGGCTCATACATCAGTGAACCCAGCAGGTCAGATGCAGCATGGGCTGCAAAACCTGCTGGGAAAAGCAGTCTGAATACTAAGATGCTTAGCCCACAGGGAGCTCAGGAAGCAGAAGATCCCCCCTCAGGTGGGAAAAAAAAAAAAAAGGCACACTGGATGCTCCCTTTCTGCACAGAGCTGAGCCAAGGATAAACATACTTCAGGGCTACAATAAGAGGGGTGGCAATGAACATGAAACAGAGAGAAATCTGGCAGCAGCCGGCCCATCACAGGCTGCCTGCAAAAGGTTAACTGCAAAAAGAAGCCAGAGCCTGGCCAGGCACCAAGGCAAGCCTCAAGCTAAATTGAAGGTGGCCAGCCAAGAGGCAGAGGCTGCTGTCTTCTCCCAGCTGAGCAGCTCCAGTAACCCAGCCTGCTGTGACCCATCCCCACAAATAGCTCTCAGAGGCACATGACAGGCCCCAGGATGTCAGTGACATGCCATTTACAAGGTGTTGCTTAAACACAACTCCTCCAGCAGGGTTCACTTCTCTAAAATAGGTTCTGTATAAAAACCAAGAAACATGTTTTTTAGCCATTCTGGTCTATACAGAAGGGAGCTTTTAACATAACTCTTCTCTGAACTGGGGGTAACTTGTACAGGATCACTTTTATAGGTGTGTGTGCTTGCATCTGATTTTTGGGGTGCTGAGCAGCTACTGATCCAGTTGATTTTAAGCTGTGTATTTGGTAAGGGTTGGGTCTCATTACTGAAGCAAAGTGGATTTTCCTTTAGGTCATTACAGGGGTTATTATCAGAACATGAATTGTCAAGTTGTTTGATGAAAGCCAGTTCATTCATCATTGACCAACATGCTTTGTGGAGGTTTTTGAGCTGCAAGGACTTACTGTACTTATCATAGGCAGACATATGAGTTAATGTAAGAGCAACATAAATCCTCATCAATGCTCTGTGCGGTTGGCAGGGAACAGTTACCAACATGACATCAAAATTAATATTTAGATATCAACAAAGCTATAAAGATGTCATACTGTCACAAAAGGAAGAACCACTAATAAATATGTAGAGTGTTCCCCGTTATGGTTTTAAAACTTCTGTTAAAGAAAGAAAATCCCTTTTCATTTGGCTCATATTACTATATGCTCCAAAAGCTCCACTTTCATCTTTCCTCCTAACATTTGCAGGAGAGAGGGAAGTACTTGTAGCCTTATTTTGCAGGCACAGAACAGAAACACAGAGGGATTGACTTGTCCATCCCAACCTATTCAGAAAAGAGAAATGAATCCAGATTACACAGGCTCCACTTTCTCTCCTAGGAAGTTTTGTGCTAACCCACTGGCCCAATCAAAATTCTCTGTGTTGCATGCAACAGGTTGAGCCCAGAGGTCTGCAAATCTACAGCCTCCATGGGGAGCAGTGCAACGTGAAGTGCCAAGTTATCCAGCCAAAAGAAACATGCTCACATGATGAGAGGCATTCACCCTTTCCAGAGCAGGCAGCATGACCCAGCACTGGGGTTTTCACAAGCTCTGCGTAAACACAAGTTCAGGAAGAGCAAATGCAAACCACATTTCCGTAGAATTTTTCCCCATCCAAAGGGACCTTGGTTCCCAGCCCTGGGAAAACAGCTGAAAAAGAGGCACAGAGGCCAAACCCAAGAATCTAAGAGTCACCTTTGAAGACACAAAGACTGGGAACATTACTTTTAATATGGGAATTGATACGGAGGAGAAAGAAAGCAAGCAAGCAACAGAACAGAAAGACAGGCAAAGAGGAAATTTACTTTGGACCTAATCCTACAAACCTAATGCAATAGTTGCAGCTTTGTGTGCACTGCTCTTCACCTTGTCTTTGTTGTAACAGCTCAAAAGTCCTCCCACATCCAAAGGCAGACAGGCAGCCTTTCTCATCCACAGCACAGTTCCTGGGGTAGAAGGGACCAGGATGAAGGTTAGGAGGAAAGCAGGTCACCCTGAATTGGAGGGAGAGAAGAGCAGCATTCTGTATCCCTGCTTGTCTCAAAGCCCCTCCACCACCCTAGCTTGGGGATCTGTCACTTGGCAAAACTAGGTGTCCAAACCTGCCCACAAACCTGATTGCTCAGCCCACATCTAGCCATGGAAGATGCTCCAACCTGCAATCCTGTAGACAAGAAAACTTACCCAAAATCTATGCTTCCAGAACAGGCCCAGCAGGGACAGCACAACCCCAGACTGCAGCCCCACACAGGCAGGCTGCCCCTGCCTGCCCCAGAGGAAGTAAAATGAGCCACCCACACACACTGTGGCCAGGCTTCATCAAAGCAATGTGGACAGGGGAATTCTGCCAGCACTGCTGGTGGGCCAATATAGCCTCCAAACTGCTAACAGGTGGCTTTCAACATGAATAGCCCAGGCTGGATTTGAACTGGTGTCTGAGCCCAGAAAGCTTCAAGTTTCATCCTCAGCCCCCTCAAAAAATTAATCCAGCAGGTATATACACAAGAACGGAAGAAGAGTACGTACGTTGAGTCCCTTGGCTAGTGTTTTAATTCTGCTGCGCAGACTCTTTGCATGGTGTCTTATTTGCAAATGAAAAATACTAGACCTGCTTACAAGACCTCCTATCCTCACATTCTTGTCAACGAACAGGACGACAAATGGTAGCATTACCCACTCCCTTCAGGAGACCATAAGGCCAAAAGGAAGGGAAAAACATTACATTCTGCAAAAGAAGTAGTGAGAGAGAGATGGAGACCACCCAGCCCAGTCCCATGCCATTCCCTTTATCTACCCCTCATGAATGATTTTACCATGCTCCATCCAGCAGCAAGCAGTGTGACACAAGCACTGCTGGGCCAGCACTGGGAAAGGCCTGGTAGCCACAGCTGCTCTCTGAGAAGCCAGGACATGAGGGATCTCCACAGGAATCCAGATGGGGTTCAGCCTGGGTGCTACACTCTCTCATTCAAATAGCCAGACTCTAACTCAGTTTCTTTCTCTGAGGCTAGATCAAAGTTACCTGAGCCATCCCTAGTGATTTTGTTAATTGGGATGTGCCATGGTTTCCACCACCACCTAACACATTGCAGAAACAGAGAGGGAACTGCGTCATCCCCTCTGTACCTCCCCTCCTTTCCTGGAGCTGGCTCACTGCCCACCGTATTGCTAATCACTTCAAAAGATTTCCAGGACTTATGGAGGCATGAGGGATTTTACATGGTTTTAAACCAACACCTCAAATCCTGCCTTCCCAGAACCCCTTGTTTTCCCTTGTTCCCTTTGGATGTTTCCCTATCTCCTCTCCAGTCAGATGTTTTTCACATCAGCCCAGGCCTGTTCCTGCTCTTATCTTCACAGCAACATGCTCAAGACTTCCAAAAGCCCCATCCTAAAACTTTCTGCTATCCTGAGGAAACTAATTGGGCTCTCCCCATCCAAGGTGACCCTGCAGCATCTGAAAAAAAGAATCTGACATCTTTCTGAACAAAATTGCACTGAACAAATACAACAGAAGTTTCTGTTGGTTTCCTTCTCCATAGTATAGGAGGGTTCACAAACTCATGCCAACACTGAAATGCATGTACTAGATAAGCAGGCTACTCAAGTCAAGTGGCTATAAGAGCCATCCCTTCACCTTTGTTTTTTCCTCCCTGTGAGAGATTCCAATGAATAAGGAAGAAAATGAACAATGGGGGATACCCTGACCAACCCATGCAAACTCAAATCAACAGAAATCACATGTCAGCAGAAGTGAGAGGGAGATGCAGAAAATGCAGAATGGTGCTGGCATTTCAGGGAGCCCTTTTTAGCTACAGCAGGAAGGTCAGAGCTATAACAGAACTCCACAACACAATGAGCTGCAGAAGTTAAATACAAACCACCCAAGAGCATGGACACTAGAGTTTGTTTTTACAGTGAGCCAACAGACGATCAACATTGCGCCACATCCCTGCTCAAAATAATTCACAGCTTTGTCATTACTGACAGTCTTTGTATTTTATCAGAGAGGCAGAGCCCATGCTTATGCCACTTGCCAGCCTAAGTCAATGGAAATGATTAACTGAGAATGAGAAACATTCAAACTTTCCATTTCTATTATGCCAGTCTAGTAACATCTGTCATGTTCCTTTCCCATGATGGGACCATCTCATTATGAAGTTATCTAGCTTCCTCACACACATTACGCTTAACATTACTTCAACTGCTATAAACACTGTAGGCTCTCAAGCCCACAGTTCTTTCCTAGTATGCCACTTTTTAAAAAACACTTTTCCTTAAACCTAGGTCACATGTTGAGGTTTCTACACCCTGTTCACAAATATGAAGACAAACTGTTTTTGCCTGCTTACTCAGAAAGAAAGGTGACATTTATCCAGCATAGCTATCACACTACAGTTCCCAGAACTGCGAAGATTTTTAGAGAAAAGAGAACTCTTGTGGAAGATAAAAATGTGTTAAAAGCAAGGAAGAGGGTGCAAGAAGAAAATGATGAATTTAAGAGAAAATATGCCTCGGCACCAGTGAATAGAAGGGAAAGTACCCTAGCTAGAATTCAGGATGCTGTTTTTAAGTACCATGGTAGGGGAAGAGAAAATCATGGTGCCATGCCAATACCACATTTGTTATTTGGTGTCTAAGGAGACACTCAAGTGATTCGCATGGCTGGTATTTAACTTGGTATTTCTTTCTAGGGTTACGTTACAGCAGAAAAATCATTTCCTTACTCTCAGGCATGTACTTCTTAGCAATAGGTAGAGAGAGCAGTCGGAGGTGACCGATGAGGGAGCCCCAGGAATGGGCTCTGGAGAGTGGAGCTTCAGGTGGCAGCAGGCTGTACGGCTGGATCACGAAGTAAACGGTTAGCAAGACCAATCCCAGCATGAGCAGGCCCTGTGAGAGAAAATAGCCATGTAATTAATTATATTGCAGTGACCCGATGTGTTTTCAGAACAGGACACACCTTCTGGCTGTTATCAAAGAGCTTTGGCTCTGCGCTGTAAGATGAACACTCAAATTTTTCACTGTGGCTCCTCACTCAACTGCAATTCTATTTACATACACAGAGGGTTGTCACCCAGTTTCATTGTTAGGGCAGTTCCAAAGATGAAGTAAAGCAGCCTTCAAATCAGACCCATGCAGTTCCATTCATTTATTTTAGCACTGTGAATAATCCAGCACCAGTGCAAGAATGATCTACAGATGGTTTCAATTCCTCCCACCTAACCAAATAAAAGCTTGCACTTCCACCATGCCTCTTACACAAGGTTTTCAAAGCCTTTTGCAAACATCCGCCAAGCCTTGAAACACTTCGGCAGTGCTGGTGCCAGCTCCCTCCCCTGTAACAGAACCCTTAATAATAAACCCTTAAAAATAAGCCTTAAGGAGATGACATTATGCATTTCTCCCCCTCAGCCAAAGTCAGAGTGAATCAACAGCAAAAACAAGAACAGAAGCTGAAAGTTCAAACTTCCAGTTTCTTGTTCTCCTGACACATTTTTACATCTTTTATATGACGGAGGGAAGACAGAAGGGATGGATTTTTTTTCTGAATAGAAACCATTGTGATGATTTTGCAAAGACAACACTAAAACACTCTGGAATATTATATCAGTAGGAAGGTTTACATACTTGTAATATCTCCAAGCTACCTAAGAGAATGGAATCCTTTTACCCACTCTGTAACGCTTTTTACAATGTCTTCTAGCTATGGTCCTCAAAATATTTTTCTGTCATCAAGCACCATGGCAGCTGATTCATTTTATAGACTAGAAGGAGAATAAAGATAGGTGGAAGGTCATGACAGGGTCAGAAACAGAACTTGGATGTCTTCATTAGTCAACCCTGAACTTTAAGAATCTCCTTCCTTCCTCACATTTCCACTGTGTGTGCTGACACTTGGAATCAATGCCTGAAAAAAAAAAAATCCAAAGGCTTTGTTCTTCAATAATCTAAGGAAAGGGAGGTGTTGACATATTCAACTTTCAATTCACATGAGCAATTCCAAATCTTGGTCAGCTGTCTTCTTTTTTTCAAATCAAATTCTGGGAGGAAGGAAGGAAGCTACACTTAACAGTATTTTGAATAAAGGACTCTGAAAAATTAATCAGGAAAACGCAATGGGAAACAAAAGGCTCAGGTGCCAAAAGAGAAATTCAGATCCTCAAATAGCCTGTGCATGCACAAAAGACACCTTACCTTGTAGACAGCCACTAAGATAGGGTAGCGTGGAGGTCCCCTTTGGGGTTCATTTCTTTCCAAGAGCTGCTTGATGAATTTCTCAATGGCTTTTTCTGACATCCCACACTGGTGGCCAGTCTGTCTCACTAGATCAATTGTCTCTGATAGCTTGTCATAGATGCTGAGGTCAGTGGCTGAAAGCTCCATGGCCTCTGATGAAAAATCCCTGTGGAAAGATTTGATATATTAACAGAAAACATACCCCAGTCATTCAGCTCAACACCAGCATGTGCAAAGAGATCCCAGGAACACCAGAATGTCTAGACAAGAAGGAAGGCTTCTCTGGAGCACACCCATTCACTGACAAAGACACAACATTAGCTGCAATCCTAATAATCTCTGGTAGTGCAGTATCTCCAGAGGAACAAAAGAATATGTAAAATTTCCTGACAACAGAAAAAACAGTAGAGATTCACATTATGTAAATGAACAAAACTTCCCAGAAATCACTGAAAGTTCATTTATTCATCTGTTCCAAATGAATCTGTCCCATAAAGTGTTGTTCACCAAGTATGAAAGCCAGCAAGACAAAGTTGATCATCACACAGCGTAGCCAAGCAAAGCTCTCCTGCACTGTAATTGTAGTCACTTATTTTAATGTAGATTTCTTTTCATTAAATCCCCTGTCAGCAACTAAGTACAGAACAGGGAAATGAGCAGTATGTGCAGGGCAAAGTTCGACAGTTTACAATTTGTTTAAATTTTTGCAACCTAATGTCCAGGCCAACTGATTATTGAGTAACAGTTACAAGATAGCAGCATGGTCTGCAGGCAAAAAGAAAACTCTTGCATTCCTCTGAAAGGTTGCCTTCAGGTCATTCTTATACTTAAATGCAATGTAACTAAAACTGCAGTAAGAACTGCATTGTGAACTCAGGACAGAGACAAAATGGCATTTGATAGCAAATTACTTTCCATCCTGAAGTTTCAACAGGGAAGCCTGTAAGAACACACCTATAAGCAATCAACATTAAAACACCAAAAAAGTGGTTCTTCTACCACTCCCCCTGCCTGCCACAAAGGACGAGCCTTACAATATCAAGAGCAGCAGATCGTGCTGAAGAAAAGATACAAAGAAATAGCAGAACAAGGAAATAGCAGGCAGTGTGAGAATCCCATTGTTCCAGACATTTAGCCTTGACAAAACACTGCTGAGGGAAAGAGTACTTCTCTTTCTGTGAGGTCTCGCTTTGCCTCTTGTTTCTGAGATGGGAAAACTCTAACCTGGATCAAACCAACACTTCTCCTCGAGAGTCACAGTTTAGGGCATTTAGGGCATTGCCCTGAAAGCACAGGCTGAGAACCATCACAGAGAAACTCAAGGAGCTCGACCAATATATCCAGCTCACAGCTGAAAATGGAAATCAGGCCCCCAACCCCCTTTTGCTTTATGTACTACCTGACATCAGTAACAGCTCACAAATCCAGTGTGCTGCTTCACCCAGTGCGCTGCTTCACCCAGTGCATCACCTTGCCCTGCTAAGTCTGTTGCTGTACTGCAATAATCACCTAACTTCACACAGGTTTTCTCTGCATGTGCCTCACAGTACTTCCTGCATTTTAAAAACACGGGTCCATTTTGCTCACTTGAGAACAAGCTGACAAGCAGTGAGAAACATGTTATTTAAACTTAGACTGGTTCTGCTGTAATCCATCCTGGCTGCACCCACAGGACAAATCAACCGTAAATGTATGTATGTATATACCATGAAGTAAGATCATCTTGTTGGCAACCAAACTTGAAATCTGATTTGCCTTTCAAGAATTGGCTGACAGTTCTCCCCCTAAACCCTGGGTTTCTAAAAGTCAGAACTCAAGCAATGACATTTCTAATGATTTTCTGCAATGGTAAGGTGTAGTTTGCGGGGGGGGGGAGGGGGGGGGAAGAAAAAAAAAATTTCAACATTACTACCAGCTTCAGCAACTACTTCTTTCTCCCAGGATCAAGTCCCTGTTCTGCTCTTTGTACATTTATGTGGTCACACGGTGAATCAGGAAAATTATCTGGCTGAAAAACAACCCACATTTGTTTAGTCAGCAACTGCCTAATCATCCAACTCAAGTAGTTAATGTCAGATGTTACTTTAACATTAGTGTCATATATCTGATTTCAGCCCTAGAAACAACAAAAGAGTAAAATGTCAATTTGAAACCAAACACCAAGCATGCAAGGAGAACACGTTGCACTACGCTGCCAGGTTAATTAGTTCTTGGCCCTGTTCTGCCACCTTTCCTAGCATTCTATGCAAATATTTGTCCCAGATTTTACTACCCAAGCAGCTTCATGGGCTGGCAAAGCTATTCCAAGGCAGGTTTGATTAATATCTCATTATGGAACATAAGCTCTCCAAGGCAGGGACCTTTTCTTCTGGTCTGTAAAGCACCTGGCATGCACTTGGTTCTATAAAAACAATACATTGCTTTACTAACTCTTTCATTTATGTAATACCCCAATTCATAAAAGAAGCAAGAGCCAGCACATCTGCATGATATTAAATCCCCCTTTTTTTTTTTCCAGCTTTTAGAATTACACTGGTTGCCTTGACACTACAATTGGTGTGCTAAATGGCCTGAAAGGTTACCTAGCTTCCTCTTTCACTCCCATGTGCCAAAGCTTTTTTGCATGTGAAGCTTTCCCATGCTGAATTCCAGCAGATCCAGTGAGCTTCCTCTGTGTGCAGAATCTCTCCTGAGTCACTTAAAACTATTATCCCTACAGACATGCTGTCAAACATGATGGTTTCCCCCTTTCCAAATAGCAGAAGCATCCTACTATACTAAAATGCTGAGACACAAATGTAGAGGTGGGGAGAACTAAGATGTATTCAGCTCTGAGCAAGTATGTTTGAGGACAATGCCTGTAAGTCACAGGCAGTCATTTAAAAAACCCTGTATAGTTTGTTGACAGATTCAACAGTAATACACGTTCTCAGCTAGGAAATAAGGCATTATCCTAAGACACTGCTTTGAGAACAGATGGCTTCAATAATAATAATAATAATAACAATACATTATATTCCTTCCCATCAGCACAATAAGACTAACAAAATAATAACAAGAGACTACTGTACCACTTAGATGTTACACAATGAGTCGTTCCACACAGCAACCTCTCAGAGGCAGGCATTTTAAGCTAGAGAACCCATACGGTTAGTGCTATTTTTTATGAACTCCACCAACTCAAGAGGAATAAGCAGCCCCTCTCTGCTGGCCAATCCTGAAACAGAATTAGCAGCAGATCTTGGCCTGAAAGGTTTCCATTCATGCACCCGGTCTGAGCAGCAAACTCTATGCAGGGCTTTGCAGAGAATATGCTCTGCCTCCATGGCATACACCGGAGTGTTTGGACTGAGGCTTTAAAAAGACAAATATTTAGAAAGAAATGCTATTAGAGAAGTCTTTAAATGGGAACAGCTGTTTGCATTGCTAATGCCATCTGGTAAACCTCAAACAGCAATATACGAGAAAAATTTTAATCTGCTTTAACACCATTTCTGCTGCCCCCTGTACAGGGGGGAAGGGGAGGGGGCGGTGGGGAGCCTTGGCCTACAAGCTCCCCGCCCTCTCCGGGAAGGAGCCTGCATCCCACCGCCACGGTAATACGTTATCGCCCTTATTTATTTCTAAGAACCTCCGTCCAGGTTTTAACAAATAAACAAACAGAAGCAGAAATCACCCCAATCCCCACAACCGGGAGCCGGGGGGCGGGGGGACGCCTTCGCGCCTCAGGCTAGCCTCTCGGGCCCAGGGGAGCCCCCTCCGGCCCGCCCGGGCCACGACCACCGGAGGGGGCTGAGGGCCCACTCGCCCAGCGCAGGGCCCTTGCCCCAGAGCTCCTGGCACCCCACTGCCCACCCCGCCTGCCGCCCCCTGCCTCACCCGGCGGCTGTCCCGCTCCGCCGCCCGGCTCCGGGCTCCTCCCGCCCGCGGTGGAGGCGGGCCGAGGGGCCGGGCCGCTGCTTCCTGCTTCCGGCTCGGCCCAGCACCGCCGGGGGGAGCCCGTCTGGCTGCCCCGGGCCCCCAGCGCCAGTCAGAGCCCACGGCGCGCTGAGGGCCCCGAGGCACCTCAGAACAGTCCCCAGCACCCACCGGGGCCCAGTTCCCCCTGAGACCGCCCACTCAGCACCCACTTGAGACCAAAACCACCCTGAGGCCGCCCCAGCACACTGAGAACCCCCAACGATCTTAAGACCTTCCCAGCACCCACCGGACTTCGCAGCACCCCCGAGACACGCCACCGCCAACAACCTGCCCGGAAATCCCAATCACCCCCTTTGCGTTCCTCCGCCTGATGTTGCAGCACTCCCAAGACCCTCCTCCAACCCCAAGCATCTCTGATCCCTGCTTTAAACCCTGCCTTCTCAGCACCCACTGCGACGTCGTCCTCACAGCCACCCAAAACACCTCCCCAGCAGCCCCAGGCCCTGCTGAAATCAGTCCCGTCAGTCCCCGTTCGCCTCCTCCTCCTGCTGGGCTGCTTCCATGCTTCCCGTGGGGATGCATCCAGTGCCCCCGTGTGCCCCACCTACCCCTATAGGGACACAGATGCCCGTGGTGTCCTCTTGTTGGATGGCAAATACCGTGCGTGTTAGGGGCTGTATAGCCTTGTCCATCCCTGCAGCTAAAGCAAGGGGTGTTAATCCCAGACGGGGGGGCAGAATGATGCTATTGCCCTAATATTTGTGGGAAAGGCTTCAAGGAGTAAAGGGCTGGGACACAGAGCAAGCAGAGGTCCCCAGTGCCATCCCCAGCATCAAAAGCTTGGAAAAAAGTGGGAGAAAGGGATTTCAGCCTCACCCTGTGAGCTTCACAGGTGCAAGCTTCAGTCCTCAACCGTGACTGAATGCAGTTTCAGAACCATTTCCTGGATGTGGCTGTGACAAGTGATTTTGGTATCTCTGTAGCTCTCTGGTCCCTTTTCAGTCTTGTTTAAGTTCTTGGCCTCAACAACTTCCTGCAGTGATGAATTCTGCAGTTTAATTAAACATTGTGAGAAGAAGGACATCCTCTTATCAGGTTTGAATTTCCTGCCTTTCCAATCCCAGCTTGTAAAGTGGGAAGGTCTCCACATCCAGATTTCAAAAGGACTAGAGTGAAATTCTTGGGGATGCTGCCAGGCATGGGCAAGCAAATGCTGTTTTTGCTTGCCTCAGTTTCCCCATCCACAAGAGTGAAGTTGTGAACCTCTTTTAGAAAGAGTTTTGAGGCTTTCAGCCATGAAGAGAAGGGAGGGGAGGGGTGGGGAAGGGCAGGGCGAGAGGAGAGGAGAGGAGAGGAGAGGAGAGGAGAGGAGAGGAGAGGAGAGGAGAGGAGAGGAGAGGAGAGGAGAGGAGAGGAGAGGAGAGGAAAGAGAAGAGGAAAGAGAAGAGAAGAGAAGAGAAGAGAAGAGAAGAGAAGAGAAGAGAAGAGAAGAGAAGAGAAGAGAAGAGAGAAGAGAAGAGAAGAGAAGAGAAGAGAAGAGAAGAGAAGAGAAGAGAAGAGAAGAGAAGAGAAGAGAGGAGAGGAGAGGAGAGGAGAGGAGAGGAGAGGAGAGGAGAGGAGAGGAGAGGAGAGAAGAGAAGAGAAGAGAAGAGAAGAGAAGAGAAGAGAAGAGAAGAGAAGAGAAGAGAAGCTGCTATTTTGAGTTTGCCACTTTTCCTGTTTTGGTCTAGTTTTTATCTGCAAACCAGAATACAACAACTTGTCGACACAAAACAACGGCAAACAGATAATTTGGCAAGGGGCCAGCTAAACCTGGCAACTGGTGCACCAAAAGTTTATGCCAATTTGTCCCAGCTTGTCAGGATCGCATCATGTTTCTCTGCTTTCAAGGTGCACACAACAAAGCGACATTGTGGTAGATGCCTGATGACTTGGGGCTGGTGAATGAGATCTGCATTATTAATTTAACTTGGGTGGCTCCTCTATTTCTGGTGAGGTGCCTTGAGGAATTATGGGAATTATGCTCAAAGGGAAACAACCTGATTTAAAAATATTCCTGTGGTTCAAACAAATGTGTATTTCCCTGTTGCTATTAATTTTTTAGACTTTGATCCTCCTCCAAATACTCATGCATGTGTTAGCAAATGAGCCATCCTTTTGATTCAGGCACGAAAAGCATAGAATAGAATCATTTAGGTTGGAAAAGACCCTTAAGATCAAGTCCAACCATCCATCTAACATTACAAGTCCACCACTAAACCATCTCCCTAAGCATCACACCCACACATTTCTTAAATACCTACAGGTATTTAAGACTCCACCACTTCCCTAGGCAGCTTGTTCCAATGTTGAAACACACTTTCCACAAATAAATTCTTCCTGATATTCAATCTAAACCTCCCCAGTGCAACTTGAGGCCATTGTCTTGTGTCGTACCACTTGTCACCTGAGGAAAGAGACCTTGCTGCAACCTCCTTTTAGGTAGTTGTAGAGAGCGATGAGGTCTTCCCTCAGCCTCCAGACTAAACAACCCCAGCCCCCTCAGACACTCCTCATAACTCATCTTCTAATTCCTTCCCAGATGTTGGTCTTCTCTGAATGTGTTCCAGCAACTCAATAACTTTCTCGCAGTGAGTGCCCAAAACTGAACACAGTACTTGAGGTGCGGTCTCACCAGTGCTGTGTACAAGGGGGCAAGGACAAGGGGAGTCCTAGTCCTGATGGCCACACTATTTCTGATGCAGGCCAGGAAGCCCTTGGCCTTCTTGGCCACCTGAGCACACTGTTGTCTCTTGTTCAGCCAGCTGCTGACCAGTACCCCCAGCTCCTTTTCTGCTGGGCAGCTTTCCAGGCACTCTTAACCAAGTCTGTGTTGCTGCATGAAGTTGTTGTGACCTAAGTGCAGAACTGGCGTTTAGCCTCAGCCAATCAATGCAGCTGGATAGGTCCCTCTGCAGAGCCTTCCTACCCTCAGGCAGATCAGCACTCCTGCCCAACCTGATGTTGTCTGCAAACGGACTGAGGGTGCACTTGATCCCCTCATCAGAAGTGTTGATAAAAATGCTAAACAAAACTGGTCCCAGTCCAGAGACCTGGGGAACACTACTGGTGATGGGCCACCAAGTGGATGGAACTCCATTCACAGTGACCCTTTGGCCCTGGCCACCCAGCCAGGTTTTTACCCAGCAAGCAGTACATCTGCCCAAGCCATGAGCAGACAGTTTCTTCAGGGGAATGCTGTGGGAAACAGTATCAAATGTTGCTGGGATAACAAAATTAATATTTCATGCCTTTCTAGTATTTTTCTCAATGAGAAATTCATTTCAAAGTTTGAAGAGGAGGATTTGAGAGCTGTAACATTTGCTTTATGCAACACCTTTGGGCACAAAGTCAATCCTCTTTTATAGACATATTTCCAGTGAAATAGAACAGACATTTCTTTCTATTTGCTGCTCTGTGAAGCCTTTTCTTTTGCAGATCACTGTTTTGGGCCCTGTTCAAGCCCTCTGTTCTTTCCCTGGAGCAGCAAAGTTGCACGATTTGAAGGTATTGCTGTATTTGCTGCCATCTAATGGGAGAATTTAGCCTCGGCGGCCTCAACTCCTCACATTTATGTGGCAGATAAAAACGTTTGTGTAGTAGCAAGGTTGTGCAGGAAAAGCAGCAACAGCTGCATGCAATCCGAGCAAAGGGAAAAGGTGATCTGTCGTCAAACTTCAGCACATGGGCAGCTTTGCACAGTGGCCGTGCAGCCAGGAACCATTACAGAGCCAGTGAAAGGAGCCCACTTGGGTTGATCAGGCTGAAATGGTGCTTCTCTCATCACAGATCAGACTTGCAAGGTGTGCTTTATGTTGTTTTAAGATAAAACAGCAGAAGCAGTGAAGATGGGAACAAACAAATCCTGTTATGGATATCCTGAATCCAGCCACAGCCCTGAGCTGAGCCAAGTAAACTCTTCCTGAGTAGTTGCATTTTTCAGGCTGGTCCCACAATGCAACAAGTAATAAAACCATTCTATAATGAAATATGGTAGAAGGGGATCACCATGGAGTGGTGTCATATGTTGCATTAAGCAAATAAAGTTCTTTAAAGATTAGGGCCAGTGGAGGATGGCCACTGGCAAAAGGATGGGCTTGGGAAGGACTCTTAGGGGATGGGGGCTTTGATGATACAGAGGTGTTGGGGCACTGCAAAGGGGATGGCATGTCTAAGAGAGCTGCCAGTACTGATGCTGCTGCTTCAGCTATTGTCACTGCAAAGTGACAGTACCTACAACCCTCCTTGGTGGAGCTCGTTACCTTGATTTTTCAGAGCATGGTCATTCTTTGGTCTCCATTCATCTCCATCTGCAAATCATTAGCAATTCTGAACACTTTTTGTGGATCATACAGAGTTGATTTTTCCTGAGAATAAGGGAATAAAGCCCCAGCCTGGTTTTGGATGTCACCTGGTTTCGGGGACAGCAGGGAAACCTCTCTGTGTTTCTCAGACAGGGCTGTGAGCAGCACATGTACTCTGTTTAAATGTGTAATTCTGTGAGCAGGGCCACAGCAGTCTATCCTTGCCTGGCACTGTGCACTGCAAGTCTTCACCACACACATTTTCCATTGCCTAATAAAGACTAAACTTAAATAACAACTTTTCAACAATGGGGACATGAATTACTCTCAGTCACTTCTGCCTTTATTAATACAGAAGTGGCAATTTCTCGGAGCTTTGATATCACTACCTATCACATACGGTTAAAAACAGCCACTGTTAGAAGCAGGGAAAGAGAAACTAGGTACATACATGAGGAGCTCTGAAGCCTTGTTTCATTGGAAAGTTGGGCTATAACAGATTCAGAAACACACTTTTTTTTTTGTAATATATAAAAACATGAAAATGTAACACTTGTATTCTTATCTATTTAGTCTGTATGCCTTTCTCTGCAAAAATAGTTATCTGCATCAAGCTGTTAAAAAAAAAAAAAAAAGAAATTGTGATGTGTACCTTTTTTAGATGTCACACTGAGATTCAGTACTTCATCAGAAGTATCACTTTTAAAGGGCAGGGTGCAGAAGCTCACTTTTCCCTGCCCATACTGGGGGCTTGCTGTGACAGTGCAAGACTATGCTCTGGGTGCACTGCAGTGAAACAAGGACTCATGAGCATTCTTCTGTCTATATACCACCTCATCACTTCAGTGCCCTTTCTGTTATCCCGGACTTGCTCTTGGGGCTTTTCAATGTATTTTGATCAAAGTTTTCAATCTTTTTCAGTCAGGACCCATTGTTGATCACTGGCAATGTAAACTGCAAGAGGGGAAAACAGCTTTGCCTTGCCAAGTTGGAGAGACTTACACAGTGCACTTAGGATATACAGCATGTTTCATTGGTCCAAACCAAATCTGACCAGGTTGTAAAGACAGAGCCAAAGTCCCCACTGCACAGCAGCACAAATGGCCTTAAACCTTCTGCTGACTCCCTGTACTCATTTCTTTTATCCTGAGACTGGGTTTTGCTGCCTGCTGCTTCCAGGATGGTTCCAGTATCTTGGATCCAGATGGGTTCCTTTCTGCCTCCTTCATTAGCCTGGTTTTGGTCTTCAGGTGAAGGCAGTGCAGTTTCCCAATAAGTCTCCTGGAGGGTTTGTGCTCTCTGGCAACTGGCAATTGCAGAGATGAGCAGGGAGCAGGACAGACAACAGCCCTCTCCTCTGCAGCATTTTTTGCCCTCAGCATCAAGGGAGCTCAGGCAAGACAGGCACACAGGGAGCAGAGCTGGTGGTCAAGAACTGTTTTTTTGCTTTTCTGCCACAGCAGTTTCAGACCACAGCAGGGACTCTGTTCATCATCAGCAGCAGCCCTTTTTCTTCTGAGGCAGCTTTGGTACGTCTTCTGCCTTATTTCTCAATTGATCTTCACGAACTTTGAGTGACCTGGGCAATAAGGAAGTAAATTAGTCAGGTGTTTTCCCCCATATTTTGCATTGCTATTATATTTTTTAGGACAAGCATTGGTAAGGGGACTCAGTGCAGTGAAAGGAGTTGGGAGCCTTCCAGCTCAGCATGCTGTGAGAACTGCAGACTCTGCTGAAAATGCCAACCTAAATCCAATCACAGACAGAACTGATTTCAAACAACTCAGGAAGAAATCAGCAGCATCCTGAGAAGGGTTTCCTTCATCCCCTTGCAATGCTGTACATCCAGGTGACATCTCACAGTACCTCCCCAGCTCATCCTGGCCATGCATGTGCTGCTCTGGGAGCTCTCCATGGCACTTGGGGACATGGAGGCTGTGGTGACAGTGAGATGCCCGCATTTCCTAGTGGAAAAAAGCTGGAGGAAGTCCATGAAATTCAGGACAGCTGGCAAAATCCAGACACAGGCCTCACCTGATTAGGCTGACCATGGACTCAGCAACGTTGTGGCCCGAGGCAGCGCTGCATTCATAAAATATGAGCTGATACTCCTGGAAGACACAGAGTCCACAGAGAAATGTGCTTTCCTTGCATTGGAATAGCTTCATATGGGAGCAAATAGCCAAGAAACGTCATGGTCAAGTGAAAACAGAAGGACTCAAAGGAACAGGTAACTCAATAACTGATTTACTGCAATGTGAGGGTGAAATCCAGCTTTTCTGGTAGCTGCAACACCAACATTTAGTGTCAAGAAGAAGGCTACTACTGCAGAGAACAATGCAATGCAGCCTGGTTAGTGGAGCAAATGCAGAGAGAGCAATGAGGTGTTACTGGGTTTTTGTACCTACCAGTGACTGGTTTGTGAGAAAAAAGCATCTAATCCCTTGTCCTGCTGCTTCCATTGGCAGAATCAGTCAGGGGATACTGGCCCAAACCTCAAAAACTTTGAAATTAAATGGGTAAAGGTGGATTTCTTCTTACTTAATTTTTATTAGCCACCTACATTTTAAGAGATCGATCATATTTTTGGTGTTCAGTATCCTTAAAACATGATAGAGTTCTGTGTTTTTATTATTTGTATTATGCTGGGAAGATGCATGGCATTTCCTGGCAATGATAAGATGGGTTCAGAGATCGTTTTGCTGCCCACTGATGCACTAAAGGTACATTTTGGATTTCCTCCAGGTCCTCAGGCAGGCAGGAGCTGGTGGCTTCCATCCTTGGGTGTCCCTACTGAATCTGTGTGGGCAGCATGCTGCAGCAGGGCCATGCACCTACCTCAGCCAAGCGTTCCGCCTCTTGAGTAGGGACCTGTCTCTCTGTAGCGCAGTCCGTTTTGTTCCCAAGAAGCAGAATAGTGACTCCATCTTCTGCTCCCTCCTGGACAATGAAACAGGGAAGAATCAGGAGTGCACCTACATCCTCCTAGAATCACAGCCAGACACACTGCCCAAAGACATCCTGGAACATCATGAAGGATGTGCATGGATTTGGTCTGATAACAAAACTTTAAATTCTTAAACTCACTTAACAGCATTTAAGAAAATGTTTGTTTGTTGTTAAATCTATTAATAGGGCAGGGAACGGGGCAAGTTAATCCTGTAGTGAACTTGCTTTGTGTTTGACTTCAGCAACCCTTCAGAAGATGCTCTGACTGTGATTTATGGGCACTGAGCCTAGTGACAGACTATTTTGTTCCAGTTTTTTTAAACATTTTATACTTGATTGAAAAATCTCTGGCAGGAAGTTTTTAAGAAGGCATGAGTTACCTCCTATTTCTCAGTACTCAAAAGAGGACTACGCTTTATTTAAAAGTGTTACCAAAATCACTTTCAACATTATCAATTCTTCTGCAGTAGTTTTTAATTTTATAAAGTTGATAGCAATCACAACAAAGTTATTAACAACCTTCACTGCAAAAATGTGAGCACCTAAATTTTTTAAATCCTTCCAGAAAAATCAGTTTATAACCAAAGCAAGGCAGAATGCCCTTTGCAAAGTGCTTAGCAGCCTCCAGCTGCCCAGCCACGACCAGTGGCAGAAGTCAAACAGTGAAATGATGATGCCAGTCATCATGATACCCCAGGCCATGAAGCAGAACAAGGTTTTCCTGCCTTGCTCACCTGGATGCAGCTGAGCCAGTAGCGCACGTCTGCGAAGGAGTACTGCGACGTGATGTCGTACATCAGCACCACCCCGTCTGCTTTCCGGAAGAACTGCTTGGTGATGCTGTGGTACCTGTGGACATTTCAAACCATCACCGGGCTGGAGTATGGAGTTTTCACCTAGAACCAATCTAAAATCCCAGAGGGAAAACTGGAAACGTGGGTTGGTCAAAAAGGAAAAAACAAAATTTGCTCCTATCCTGATCAAAGAGGCCATACAGACAGCCTGAGTGCTTATTTTTATCTTAATTACTTTCTCTATTATTTTTATCAGCTCACACACTAATCAGAGTCCATCCCTAAACAATCGCCTTTGCTTAGCATAGGCAAAACATTTGATTCCACTAAGCTACAAAAAAAATGAAAAGCTTTTTTTTGCTCTTCCCAGTCACACAGCACAGCACCTCACCTTTCCTGCCCAGCTGAGTCCCATAGACGGAGAGCAAAGTGCTTGTTGTCCACGATGAGGCTTTTGACCTGATAATCCAATCCTAGGATACACAGAAAGGGGATGTTTTGATATCATAGAGTTGACCACCATGATAGATAATGGATGGAGAAGCCATGCTGTGTGTAGGCATGGTGTGGGGCCACAGCTCAAGCAGGATGGTTCCAGAGGAGCCCATGATCTTTGGTGGCTGAATTTTGGAAAGGTCTCAAATTTCACAATGAGTAAGACCAGCTTGGTTCAGAGAAGAGAATAGAGCCAAAAGGCAGAACAGAGAGAAAAACCACTGGGGCCATCAGTATTGCCCCAGAGTGGGCGAGGCGGACCACCATTGCCTGCTTGTGATGACCCAGGTATGTGTAGTTGGTGGTCCTACTTAGTCCTTGGTGACAGGTTTGAGTGAGCAGTAATGCACACGTAATGAATTCCAGCAGCTTATGGGGCAAAGGAAAGGGAACTGTGATGGTCACACAAGTGGGTGCAGAGCCCTGAAGAGTGCAGTCAGAGGAAACCTACCTACTGTGGCAGTGAGGTGCGGGTTGAAGGTGTTGGCATGCAACCGGTACAGAAAGGATGTTTTGCCCACATGGGAATCACCAACAAACAGCACATTGTACAAGTAGTCTGGGTCCAGAGAGACTTCAGAAGAGCCCCTTGGGGAAGCTCCTGCTCCATTCACAGTCATAGCTCCTGGCTCTCCTGGGCTGGGCTCACCTTCCTGGCTCATTTTCTGCCCAATCTCTTTTTTCTTCTCTGGTTGGCCAACATCAAGGTCTTCCCTCCACTCTCCTGAGAGATGCCTTTGAGGCTGCACCCTGCTGTTGGCTGCATCCACCAGTGTGCTGTCTCCGAGATTCATCCCCAGCAGATCATTCCCAGTATCTTCCTCCTCTTGGACCCTTGTGCAAAAGGCTGACACTGGTGGTACCTCTTGTTTTGGAGGCTCGGCAGGTCCAGCAGCTACTCGCTCGGTTTCTGTCACACATGGTGGCTTCTCCTGTGGCTGCTGGGGAGCAGCATGAAGCCTCACCTTGTCTGCCTGTGATGAGACCTGCTCCAGGAGCTCACTTTGGGCTGCCTGTCCCGAACCACCTAGCCATTGCACATCTGGAATGAGAACATCCTCTTGCATCACTGTATCCCAATTTAGAGTGCTAATTTGTAGAGGCACCTCAGAAACAGGGGATGCCAGCGTGGCTGCATTGGTATCATGGCCCTGTTTTAGTTCTAAATGCTGAACTTCAGGTAAGATCCTTGTCTCTGCCTCTAGTCTAGCTCCCTGCACAACTTCCAGACCTTGAGCTCCATCCAGAGGCCTCCCCTTTGCATCACCACTCTCTTCCTGGAAAATTTCCAGAGCTTGGTTTTCTTCCAGGACCTGCTCGTCTGGATCATTAAGTGCTACCAGTATTACATCTGGATAAGGATGTGCAGTGGCAGAAGCATACTCTTGATGCAAAGCAGCCACAGCTGGAAGGGGCACAAGTGCATCAGCATCCCCATCCCACGCATCTGTGTTGTGAACCGTGCGCAGCCCTGCTTCCAAAGCCACAGCCTGGCTCTGTGCCACTTCCCCAGTCCCTGCTGCAACCAGGGGCTGCAGGTCAGCCCATGTGCTCCCTCCAGGGGTTGATAAGAGTTCCTCCACCTGCACAAGTGACTCTGCCTCCTTCAATTTCAATTCCTGAGCTTTATCTTGGACCAGTCCATCAGGGACTGGGCTCCCCACAGGGGTTTCTGCTGGGGAAAGGCCCTCACCAAGCACTGCAGCAGCACTGGTTCTCTCCTCCAGCCCTGGCCCTGCTCTACGAGCCTCCTCCAGGGGTTGTACATCTGGCCACACACTCCCTGCCTGCTCTGTACCTGGGGCACCAGCAACACTTCGGTGCTGCAGCTCTGCTGCTGTGCTCCCTCCTGAGCTTGCCTCAAGCTCCCCCAGCTCTGCAAGCAGCTGCATGCTGGCAGCACTGCTCAGGGCCTCCAGCACCTCCATGCTTCCAGCCTTCTCCTGTGGTGGCACCTCTGAAGCAGCCCCCTCTGCCAGCCCAGCTTCTGCTCCCTGGTGATCAAGCAGAGGCTGATTTGGCAGCCCAGGCTTGCTTGGCCCTTGTCCCCCATCCTCAGCCTCCTCCCTGAGATGCATGGCCATGTGGTGCCTCACATCCCTTGAGGCTTCTGGGATAGGACCCCCATGGAGCAGAGTCTCTGCCAGAGAGTCTTCTGCCTCCTCCATTCCCAGTGTCTGAGCATTAATCAGGACCAGCCTAGCCAGACCTAGGCTCCCCATAGGGGTTTCTGCTGGGGCAAGGCCCTCTCCAAGCACTACAGCAGCACTGGTTCTCACCTCCAGCCCTGGCTCTGCTCTACCAGCCTCCTCCAGGGGTTGTACATCTGGCCCCATGCTCCCTGCCTGCACTGTACCTGGGGCACCAGCCACACTTCGGCGCTGCAGCTCTGCTGCCGGGCTACCTCCTGGGCTTGCCTCAAGCTCCCCCATCTCTGCAGGTAGCTGCACACAGGCAGCACTGCTCAGGGCCTCCAGCTGTTGCACATCTGCCACCACTGCCCCTTCCTGTGTTTCAGCTTGTGGCACTGCCTCTAGCTGTAGCACGTGTGCATGTGCAGTCCCTTCCTTCATGTCCCCAAAATCTTCCCCACTGTGCTGTAGCCCAGCATCACCTTGCCCTCCCTGCATTGCCTCTCCTGCACCCCTCTCCTCCTCTGCAGCCTCAGCTGGGGGCTCGCAGGCTGCTCCATGACTCCTGCCATGCTTTGCTCCATGCACCTGAGCTGGGTCTGCATCTACCTGCACCGTTCCTTTGTCCTGTCCCCATGACTGCACCTCTGCACCATCACCTTCCCCATCTACATTTTCGGGGTTGGGAACTGTTGTCACCCCTGGGAGGACACCGTCTTCCTGCTTTGCTGCCATTTGCACCTCACCCCTGCATGTCAGCTCTGGCTCCAGGCACCCTCCCGGCACCCCAAGCACATCTCTGGCAAAGCCCCAACCTGGTGCAAGCTCCAGTTCCCAGCCCTCAGGGGTTGCCTCCAAATTTTCTCCCTGGCTTAACACTGCTTCTTCAGCATCTCCTGGCGGCTGTGCCTTTTCCTGCTCTGTCTTTTTGTGCACCCATTCTGCTCCCTCCACCTCCACCCATGCCTGCTCAGCTGTCTCTGTGCTCTCTCTAGGTGCACCTTGTGGACGCTCAGCCTCCTTTAGCATCTGCTCCTTCTCATCAGCACCCTTTCCCTTCCCAAGTAAAGTCCCTTGCACCTCCAGGCCCTGCCCTGCTCCCTCCAAGCTGTTTCCCTGCTCTGCCCCCAGCTCCTCAGTGGACGCACCGGCCTGTGTCATGTCCCGAGCAGGAAGCTCAGCTGCAGTTCGTCCCTCTCTCAGGTCTACTTTGAACAGCTTGTGACCGACGTGGGTATCCTGTGGGGCCCCAACGGCCGAGCCATGCAGTGCTGCTGCCTCTGGTCCTGTTTGGGGCTCAGCATCGTCTTGCAGGCAACAGGCAGCTTCTGCCAGTGCAGTGGGTGTAGCTGGTGCCTGTGGCACCAGCTGCACGCTCAGAGCTGCTATTGCATCATTCATCTCTCTTAGCAAAGAACCTTGGTCAGAAAACTGTTCCTCTTTCAGAAATTCAGGGAAAGGGTCCTCTTCTACAGAGAGTGCTCTTGGCAGTCCTGAAATGCTTGTTTCTGCTGGCAGCTTTTCCCAAACCCTGGAAGAGCAGAAAATGGTGTGAGCACAGTGCTGGGTCTGGCAGCAGCTCTGTCCCATCCACCTCCACCTTGGAGGATGCCTCCTCTGCCACTTTGCCTGTCCCCCTCCAAACCCCTCTGTATTACAGATGGTGCCATGCTCAAATTGTCCAATCTGGGCTGGAGCTGCCAAGTTCAGAGAGCAGCAAAGAAACAGAGCCAGGATCACATCACAGCCCAGAAAGTGAGCATGCTTCTTCCCAAGCTCCGCATTCATGTTATCAGAGATGAAAAGAAAAATCTCGGTCAGATACAGTGAGTGCCTGCTCCAACAGGAGCAATGCAGAGCAAGGAACCATGGTATGTGACCTCTGAGATGAGAGATAGATGGGTAAGAAAGGAGCACTAAAAGGAAGAAATGTGCTGTTTAGCCTGGGGAGGGTGGATCCTGGGCCCAGGATCCCTTACACTTGGTGGGTGTTTTTGCGTTGTGGCTTGCCAACTCGGGACCCCAGCCTGATCTGCATCTCTGAGCAGTACTTCTCACTCTGCTCTGGACTCATCTGTGGTGAATGGAGAGAAAGAGAAGGGAAAAATATAAGGCTTGACAAGGGAGTGTATCAATGTCATATGATGTTTAGCTTTCCAGCTTAGGTTTACAGGCATTCCCACACAAAATTTGGAGGTACCAACCCTAATATGCTGCTGCCCCATCCCTCTCCAACCATGTGGGACGTGGTGCCAACCCCCTGTGTGAAAGTCAGGCTCTGGAGCAGGGACACCCTGTCATGTCCCTACCATGCATGGCTGCAGTACCTGCAGGGATGGCGGCGTCTCACCAGGCAGCTCTGCCACTGCTCTGTCCCTGTAAGCACAGAGCACAGGGGTCACAATGGGAAATGCATCCTCTTCACTGCCTCCATCCCTGCCCCCAGGTCATCACTAGCTCCAGAAGTAGCAACGGGCTTTGGTCTAGCCAGGAGGAGGTCAACAAAACCCACCACTGGCCCTTGCACCAGTGCTGGTTGGGGTCCTCCTGGGTGAAGGTTGCCTCCATCTCCTGGGGCTACCTTCAAAGGACATTCAGTGCATGATGCTGATAGTCCTGTTTTTTTTTTCCCAATACTTTTCACACCAAGCCGCTATTCATCCACACCAAGGAGACCACTGCCTCCCCACTGAAGCAAAATGATGACTGAGCCCCATCACAACTCATTTCCCATCTGCTTCAACACCTAGGAGGAAACTAGGTACGAGCAGAAGGAGATGCTGGTCCCTCAGCTACTCACTGCAGCTCCTCCTTGTGCTCCTGAGCCACCGTGGCCCATGTGGTCCACAGGCACCCATGGGTCTGCTGCAGCTGCAGGTTGATGTGCTGCAGCTGCTTCTCCAGCACCCGGTTGCTCTCTTCCAGCTGCTGCTTTTCAGTGCTGGCAGCTTGCTGCATGCTGCGGAGGCTGTGGCACCGTGTCTCCAGCTGCAGGATGACAACCATGACACTCACACCCAACCGGGACCCCTTGGCCCAACATGAAAAATGATGGATCACCATCTCTAAATGATGGATCACCATATCCTCTAGACCTGGGGCTGGATTTCCCCCAGGGTGTCAGGTGGAAAACTCAATTTGGATGCTCCCAGGGAAGGAGGGGAGCACAGGATTGAGGGTGGCAGAGGGGAGGTGATGGAGGTCCTATGTGATAACTTGCATCAAGTGCTGGCAGGGACTGTCCAGGATCAGGTGTACAACACCATGCCAAAGGTAAAGGCACAGCGCAAAGTTCTGCATTGCAATGGGGACCAGGATTTGGGGTCATCTCACCTCTACCTGTGCTGCGACCAAACGCTGCACCTCCCTTTCGCTGGCATCCAGCACTCGCTGCAGCTCCATGCCATGCAAGTGGCTTCGGGCCATGCTCTGGGGTGGCAACAGGAACACTGGCACCCACCCACCCATCTAGGTTTGGGGGTGCTAGGTCCCCCCAGGGTGGATGGCTGGAGGGGATGAGCAGCTAATAACCCCACCTCCTGCATGAGCCGCTGCTGCTCCTGCTGGATCTGTTGCTCCATGGCTGCACAGAGCCGCTGCACCTCCAGGTTGTGCTCAGCCATGCACCTGGTAGGGACAGCAGGGTTGGGGGGGGTTCAGACCTCGTCAAAAAGGGTGCAGGTCTGGGGACCCCGTGTTGCCCATGCAACCTGCAGACTGCAGCCATGGCTGCCCGGAGGCATTCACCCAACAAGGATGTGTCCAGGAGTCTGACACTTTTGCCATCCTGTGAGTGACTGTAGAGGGAGCCCAATCCCAAACACTGGAACCAAGGGAAATCTCAGCTTCATTCACTGCTGGATGCCTCCTTGGGTACATCTCTGTGGCTGGGGTGAGCAGGGGCCCCATCCTTCCTGTCCCTGTCCCCCTCCTTGTACCTCTCTGATGTCATGGGGTGACTCACTTGTTCAGGGTCACCTCCAAGGCCTCCTTCTTGCTCCTGGCTTCTTGGATGCGGTGCCTCATCTTGGCCAGGAAGTCCTCCAGGTTGCCCAGGAGCTGGGGCTCATCCTTCCGGAGCTTGGCCCAGAGCTGCCAGATCTCCTGCCTGCTGAGAGAGAGGCATTTGGCAGCAAGCATCCCCCAATACCCTGCCAGCTCTGGCATCTCATATCATTTAGCCCATGCTGCTGGGAACATGTGGTCCTGACAGTGGCCATGATCCTATCCCCTGCTCCTGCACCTGGGAAAAAGGCAACTCCAACTCAGCCTGTATGGGGACCAAACTGGGGGAAAATCCTGCCCTGTTCCAACCTCAGGCAGCTCTGCCCCATCCTACAGGACACCCATGGGTGCTAAGCCAGGCTGCTCACTCTTCAGAGATGTCATCTGTGCCCAGCTGGTCCATGAAGGCTGCAAAGTGTTTCTGCTCCTCACTGTCCACCCCCTCCAACAATGGGCCGGCAAGGATTGAGTTCCTCCAGGATGCTGTTTTCCGCTGGCGATGGTCCCTGCTGGCCTTTTGGGAGCTCAGGAACTGCCCTGTCGAAACACAGCCCGAACCCTCAGTGCCCAACCCGAATCCTGGCATTCCCCGTCCCAGCACTTCTCCAAGCTGCTCCAGTGCACTTGGACCCAGTGAGCCATGGGCTCAGAGCCCTGCCGCAGGGCTGCTTTTGGGCCACTGTGTGCCACCCAGAACAGGGAGTGTTGCAGATCCCCCTTGGAAAGGGGGCACTGGGATGGGACCGGGATGCTTGGAGGCACTGTGTAGGTACTTACAGAGCCCGGCAACAAACTCCTCAGTGTTCAACCGCCCGGTGCCAGCAGCATCCAGCCCATCAAAGAGGAGCTCCAGCTCCTCTGTGCTGCATGGGAAATCATTCTCCTGCAACTTCTAAGAACAAAGGAAATTAGGAAAAAAAACATCCAGTCAGCAGGATCCCAGTGGTCCCATCCTTTACCTGCATGTCTGAGCGGGTGATGAACCCTGTCTGGTCCTTATGGTGCCCCTGGATGAAGTCCTGCACCCTTTGCATGACTTTAGATGCCCACGGTGGCTCCTCGCTGCGGCCAGGATCCTTGCAGAGCTGCCTGCGACGGCTGGAGCCCATGCGCCGGCCCTTGGCACCTGCCCGGTGTTCAGCCATGGCTCACAGCTGGGTACTGCAGAGGGGGAACCGGTGATTGCTGAGCCTCACCAGTGAGTGCTGAGCCTCAGAAATTCATTTTAACTGGTGGAAAGGGCCCTGAGTGGCTGGCAGGTTTGGCAACAGGAAGAGAGGCACTTATCTTTGGTTGCACAGAGAAAATGTGGCCTCAGCCAACAGCAACAGCCATCCCCACCAGCCAGATTTTGAGCCCAGCACCCGGCAGGCACACAGCTTCTGCCCTGCCCAGACTACAGGGGACATGCAGGGCAGCATCACCACCAGGGCTGAAGGCCAGCTGGGAGGTGGCATAGCCCTCAGCAGAGGACCAGCTGGGGTGATGCTCAGTCTGGGCAAAGTTGAGTGGCTTTGCCTGTTTTGTGGGAGCTCATCAGCATCTTTTAAAATTCCTCCCCCAGCTTTCACAGCCGTGAGTCATCCCTGAGCAGAGTCGCATGCAACCTTGGGGAGGTTTCCACTTGTGCCCATACATTCTCCCCTGGTTCAACCCTCCCATCCTTGGTGCCTCGCAACATCACCAAATTCTGAGCAAAAGCTGGCCAGGGGTAGGAGCCTGTCTTTGTGCTCTGCCTGGGGAAACCCCC
Organism: Cygnus atratus; assembly: GCF_013377495.2. Lineage (NCBI taxonomy): Eukaryota > Metazoa > Chordata > Aves > Anseriformes > Anatidae > Cygnus > Cygnus atratus. Next base: position 6,902,486 of record NC_066385.1, on the reverse strand, counting down.
TGCTGCTCCATCCCTTGGCTTCTTTCCTTTTGCAATGTGAAACAGCAATTTTGCTAGGTCCTAAGGTGCACCGGAAATGCAGGAATAGGCCCCCAAAATGTCCCCATCGTCTTCAACTCTTGTGCAGCACCCACAAGCACCATCCCACAGCATCATGAAGACATAAGAGGGTCCTGCAAAGTCACCAGAGTCCCACAGGGCACCCAGCAAGGTGAGGGCAGAATCTGGGTACCTTGTTTTGTGGTCCCAGCCTCTAAGACAGCAGAAGCAACATTTTTTTGGGGAGACAGCTGAAGGTGGTGGAAAAATCCCTAGGTACCTGCCCCAGCGCCACAGACAACTGAGCCTGTTGCACACCATGAAACGGGGACACAGAACGAGGAAAAGATGAAAAGAATACCTAAGGGATTTAAACACTGAAGCCTGTCTGAGGTATTTCCTGCTGACGGGCATCCATAGGGTCATCACTGCCAAAATTTGGCAGCTGCATGGCCAGGAATAACAGAGGGCCGAAATCTAAACTGTAAGTCACTAACACTAGCAAAAATATTTTTTCCTTGCTTTTCTATTATTTAAAGTGATGCATGAGCCACCTCTTGAGCAAAACTTACCTTTTCTGCGTGCCGAAAGGTACCCTGAGCTTCAAGGCGCTGTCTGGCCGTGCTGTGAGGTTCCCCGAGGTCAGGGGGATATCAGCCCTGAGCCGAGGGTGTTGCTGCTGCGCACCCGCCAGCCCCGCACCCAAGCTGTCATTTTTCTCTTACTCAAGGCAGCTTTCCGTTTTTGGGTTTCACTCAACTACCGGTGCACACACATTTCCTGTTTGCTGTGCTGCAAGCAAGTATGTGAAGGGCCTGCCTGAGGGGGTTGCCGGACCCCCTAAAACTGTCCTGAACCCACAATAGCCCTGCAGCAGCATCTCCAGCACCGCTGGTAAGCACAGCAGAAGTCCCTGTCCTCTCCTCATTTGCAGAATCTAGCCAGGGATGGAACGTGTCTGGGGCAAGGCAGGGGAAATGCATCAGAGAAACAGCAAAAGGCCAAATAACTCAATCTACAAGTCTATGTAAAAGACTACAGGATTATAACATTCCAGTGAAGAAGGAGCAAACCTGCAAAATCCCCTTGTAGGATTTGGCTTTGGCCCCAGGATTTGGAGAAATCACCTCTATGCTGCTTGCACCAGTCTTTTCCACGGGATGCTGCTGGAATTACTGACACCATGTACAGCCAGTACTGAGAAAGTACTTGCCGGCTCAGCTGCCTGCAACCACTCTGGTTTGCAGCAGGATGGGGGAATAAATGGGTTGCACTCATTTTTGTTCAGCTTTAACTGCAAAATGGGAAGAGATCCCAAGAAAAATCTTAAAGAACAACAAAGGGAAATGCCAATTATTATCTTTAGATTATAACTAGAATTTACATCCAGCTACTGGCCTCACAAAGGCCTGCTTCATTACATGGGCAAAGGCTGTGACTGCTCTGGTTTTGCTTTCCAAAGGCAAAGCTTGTGCCTGTAACCCCAGATTGCATTAACACAGCCTCCCTCCAGACACAGCCAGGCTGGGTTGTTTGGAGATCACCCCGATCTCACATTCATCTCTAATTCTTGCAGCCCCTGGGGCCATTTGCCACTCCACAGAGAAGGCTGCATTTCAGCTTTGCTTTCCTTGGGGATGCTTTTTTGGGGAGAACCCTAAATATCTCCAACCAGCAACACTTACAATGGTACAGCTTGCAGGGCAGGGAGGGGAAGGTGGAGCTGACCCTAGCATCACCTCCAGCTGCAGAATCCTTCCAGCAGCCTTTAGTAGCTCTAGGACAGCACAAACCTGCAGCAGCCATAGCACTCTTTGGCCCTGAGAAGACACCAGGAAGGGGCTGGTCAAAGAGGATTTAACACCATAGTAGGGACAGGAGGGGAAGTACCTGAGCCACCCCCAGTCAGGGCTGGGGTCTCCCAGGGCAGCACAAACATCATACACAGGACCACAGAAGCCAGGTCCTGGCTGTCTTCAGAGCCCCGTGAAGAGTGCTGGGGGATGTTCAGCTGCAGATTTACTTCTCCCTTCTTCAACCATCACTGCTGTTGGCAAAGGTGAGGTGACAGCAGAGGGGAGCAGCTGGCAACAGCCAAGCGGGCTGGAAGGACTGATGTAAGGGGAAAAATTAAAAAGGCTTGAGTCAGCAACACCTAAAAGACCGCACAATGATAGTGCTCCATAAGTATTTCAAGGGGGTTTCTGGGTATGTGGAAGCAGAGGCATGGCACAGATAGCAGAGGTCCCCACACATGTGGCAGCAGCTTCTGCTGGGGACACTGGATTCCACACTCAATTCCAATTTCCCAATTCCACAATTGAACAGGGTTAAGTGGATGGGCTGTGGTGATGTTTTGCCCCACCACCACCCTTGAAAAACTCCCATCTCATGGCTTTGATGTTTCAAGCCAAGACATCATCCAGTGCTATGACAGCCCCTTCCCACCTGGCTCCACATAAAGCACAGCTCCGTGGTTGCTGCAGCTTCCATCCCTGCTCCCAGACAGACCAAAGACAGGCACAGCCCTCAACGCAGGGTTGCATCCCTGAAGTAGTCCCCAGCCCATCCTACCAGGCAGGCACCTAGTCACCTCCCCCCACAGACCCTGCTCCCAGCTCACCACACAGCACAGTTATTTCCATTAATCCACAGCCACTGATTCCCTTACACAAGACAGGTGTTTATTCAGTTACAGGTGTTTATTCAGTTACATTTATAGACTGGTATTACCAGGTAGACCTGGTGTAGACAGGTATTTCCCCTCCCCCAGGCAGCCTTAATAGCATTTTTATAAATAAACATTTAGTGCTGGGAGCTTGCCAGCTTCATTGACAGCAAAGTGCATCATGTTACAAGGTGGGAGGTGGACCCCATCCCTACTCCACCTGGGACCATCTTGCGCCAGTTTCCAGAGTCCAAATGCAGCAGGGCAGGAGATGAACCCAGTAAAAGTGCTGAGACCTGGCAGCGCTGAGTCCCTCAAGAGCAGCGACATGTCCTGCAGCACCATGTGGCACTGCCAGGACATCCCCACATCCCAGAGACAACAGAAGCTGCTCACTCCGCAGAGCCAGGCAAGGGTCCTCTCCCCCAGCTCCTTAATAGAAAAAAGTCCAGGAAAAGGCTACAACTTCTCTCAGCTTCATCCTCGTGGACAAGCAAGACTCCACCCCTCAAGCAGTCCCGCAGTACCAGAGCAGCAGCTCTCCAGCCTAGTGTCAGCACTGAATGAGGCACAACAGGAGGGCAAACAGCACCACTCAAGCCAACAACATGATGAGGAAATGGGAGTTTGGGTCAGAGTTCAGAGCAACCCAAAGTCTTCCAGGCACTGCTGGCCCCACAGGGGCTGTGCTGGGGACCTCCAGCACATCACCCCTCTGGTGTCCATCGATAGCATCACAGAGCCACCCAGAGGAAGGGCTGTCCAGGTACCAGCACCTCCTTTCTGGGGGAAGGAGCAGCCCCCAGCATTGCTGTGCTTCCCCATGTGGGGGAAGGCTCACCAAGACATGTCCATCCTGCTGTGCCAGCACCACATGCCAGTGATGCTGTGTACTCTGTGCCAGGCTGTCCCACCGCTCTACAATCCATATTGGTGACCTTGATGAATTCTGGTGCCACAGAGCTGACACATCCTCCATAGCTGGCCATCAGGCAGGGAAGAACCATGGTTGGACAGCAGGATAGTGCAAAAATGGTGCAAGGACAGTGCTTGGTCCTACCAACACAGGACAGAGGATAGACTTGGACGGTCCCACGTGCGCCCTTTCAGTCCTCTTCAATCCCTTTGGCAAGGCTGCAATCTTCAACATGGGCTCCTACTCTTCTTTATACATTGCACACAGTGAAGGTCCCTCAGGACCCCAGAGCTACTCATAAATAGGGAACTACAGACTCAACATTGCTTGATACACAGAACTTACACAGTACAGGGTGGGGGAAAGAGCCAGAGCTACCCCCAGGGCACATCAGCATCTGTCCCAGATGGCAGCAGTCACAGCCTGGGCTTGTCACGGACAACCCTCCGCTTGGAGCTGTAGAAGTCTGGAGGGCAGGAAGAGAGGGTTGAAAAGTGCCTCCAGCCCATCAGAAGCTTCCCATGGCAGCACCCAAAAACCCAGCCCAGGGGTGCTCCATCTTAGAGCCACCTACCAAAGCCATGAGTTCCAGGAGAGAACAGCCCATAGACCTCCACCACCTCTTCTCCCAGCAGTGCTTGTTCTGAACTGTATTTTCACCCCTGATCCTGAGGACAGGCTCAGGTCATGGGAACTGAAGCCGATGAACTGTCCTGGGTCATTTTTAGTTACAAGACCTCCAACCCTGGTGTGAACTCACTGCCCACCCCTCAGCAGCCAAAAGGAATCCCAGTCTACAGCCTTTCCCCTTGGAAGACAGGCTCCACTTCCCCAGGAAAGATGCATGAAGGGTGGTCCCATGGCCAGGAGTCAGACAAGGCTCTTGCACCTAATCCCCTCCACCTGTCCCTACCAGGATGGTCACGACACCAGCAATGACACTGAGTGCGCAGGGGGACACCAAAACTCACCTTTAATGGTGGTCTGCCCACGTTTCAAGTGCTGTGGAGAACCAGCCCTGCCAATCTCTGAGCTCCGCTGAGACGCCTCGGCATGAGACCCACCAAGACGGTCCTTAGATGGGACCTTGTGGGCCAAGGAGCTCCTGCTCTCGCTGCTGGTGGCCTTGCCAAGGCTGAGGACCTCCTGGGAAGGCTGCTCAGCCAGGAGTACTCTCTCCCACTTGAAGTGTCCTTCCAGTGGTGTCTCTGTCTCAAAGTTGAAGTTCCAGCGGTGCTGAGCTTCTTCCAGGTGTTGCCTCAACAGGTCTTCAAAGTCATTCTGGAGCTGGTCGTGGTCCACAGGGCCAAAGAGGTTCCTGCACACCTTGCTACTGCACGGCACCTGCCCAGCCCTGCTCTGTGAGAGGGGCATTGTGGCAGCTGGGAGGAAAGCAGAGCAGGTTAGAGGGTGTTGGGTAAGCCATGAGCAAGCCCAAGGGCTGACACATCTACTGCCAGGGCAAAGCAGCCTGCAGCCAGGGTGGGACTTGCTGGGCAGCGAAACAGCCCAGAGTGGAGCCTCTATCTGCTAACACTCGTTTTGGTCTTTTAGTGGTGTCTTGGGCATAAGCTCAAACACAACTGAAGTCAAACACAGCCTGTAGTGATTCAGAGAGATGGGGAAATGTGCAAGTGTTGTCATTCCCCATACCTCTTCCAGCAGGTGAAGCCCTGCCGTGGCAGAGAACGCAGCACCTCAGTCTAAAATCCCACCACATTCCCATTTCCATGCAGGCACAAAGACTCAGGCTGGCACGTGAAGTGCAAGTGAAGCAACCGGATGTTTTTCTGGCTAGTTTCTTCATCTCAAAAACCCAGGCTCAGTGGCAAGGAAGCCTTTTAAGCAGCTGCAAGAACATGCCACAAGTTTGACCACTTTTAACCAATTTGTCAACTGCAAGAAGCTGTTGGGTAACCAGGGACAAGACCCCGTTTGTTTTTTCCAAATTAATGCCAACAGCCTTGGCCTTCATGTTAAGTGGCAAAGGCTTCCTTTCCAAGCAACCTTCCTTGACATGTGTGGGGCTAACGGATCCCCTGCACCACCCACCATTGTGGGAGAAGCTTTGTTATCATAGCAAAACCAACACCACTCTGGGATTAATGGCTTTTGGAACTCAATCCCACTTTGGTAGCTGTGCTCACTAAATCTGGTTAAAAAAGGATTCACACACACACACAAAAAAAAATCCCTGCATGCAAGACAGCTTTGCCATTTCTCACCCAACCTGGGATCCCCAAAGCCAGGACCCCAACAGACTCCCAGACGTGCACCCCTCCAGCCTTCCCCCAGGATAGGGGGTGAGCCTCCTGTCCCCAGCCCCAGCAGCTGGGAAGGTCTAGGGAAGATCTGTCCCAGCCCAGCTCCACACCACGCATCACCACCCACACAGCCGGCTCAGCACACCCAGGAGCTGCTGCAGGGCCCCCAGACGGGGCCGCCCCGACCCCCTGCCCTGCTCCCACACCACAGAGGGCATCCCCGAGTAAAAACAGAAGCGTAGCTTCCTATCCGCTGGCAGCCGGAGCGCGAGCAGGGTGACCTCATCGCGAGGCAAGTCCCAGCATGCCCAGGCAAGCCCCGGCAGGTACCGGGCAGGGGACGCGTTCCGACACCCTGCCCGGCCACCCTCAGCCCTGCCCGCCTCCGCCACGCCCCGAGGTCCCCATCCTCCGGCCGCCGCGGGGGCCCGGGTGCCACCACGCAGCTTCGGCCTGAGTCACGGCTGCGGGCGGCCGAACGCGGAAAGACCCGGGCCAGGTCGCCGTCCTCTCCCACGGGGGTGGCCCTGCTCCGCGGCCTCCCCAGCCCCACGGGCCGGGCCGGCAGGTGATGCGGGCGCGCGGCCGGACCTCGCCCGGCGAGGCTGCGAGGCCAAGGCGCCCCCGGGCGCGGCGAGCGACAACCCCCTCGCCCCCCTCCCGGCCCCGCAGGCACCTGCGGCACCGGGACCTGCCCGCTCCCGGTTCCACCCGCTCGCTGCGGGGAGATCCCGCACCCGGCAGCGGACGCGACGCTAAACCCGGGGAAGGGGCAAAGGACGCCGCGCTCACGGCACCAACGGCCCGGAGTGGGGAAGGGGCTCCCGCTCCACCGCCCCCGGCTCGGCTGGGGCGAGGGATGCTCTGCGGCCCGCTGCCACCGGGGGGCGAGCGCCACCCGGCGTCGGGCCCCCCTAAACCCGGCCGCCACCCCCCCGCTCCCCCGTTACCGGCGCAGGGCCACCGCCCTCTCAGCAGCAGCTGCAGCGAGCTACTGCTGCTGCCGACACCGCCGCCTCCTGCCGCCCAACCCCGGCGAGCACCAGTGCCCGCGGGGCGATGCGGCCCGCACCGAGCGCCGCCGCCGCCCTCACCCTCGCGTCGCCGCTCCCGTCGCTGCCCGGTGCCGCTCACCGCCCTTTATAGCGGGGCGGGGCGGGCCGGGGCGGCGCCTCCCGCCGCTCACGGCGTCTCCCGGGATTTCCCCCCCGCCCCCGCGTCTCGGCCCCACCCCGGCCCCGGCCCGGGGCGTCCGGGGGGATGCGGGGACTGCCAGACAGGGGACGCGGGGCGATGCGGGAACCCCCCCCATCAGCGGACGCAGGAACCGGGGGCCGCGGGGCCGCCCCCTTGCCAAGCAGGAGACGCGGGGATCTTCGGCAACGGCGTTTTTGCTGGATGGAGGGGGCTCCGCATCCCACCCCAGTCTTTCCTGGGCCGCTGGAGGGCGGAATTCAAATGGGAAGGGGAATGATGGAGTAACGCGGGGCGGCTCTCGCTGCCCCTCGGGTGTCCGGCTCGGGGGTGATGCTCCCCTGGTCCCCAGGCACTGCCCAGCCCTGTCCTGGGCTGCAGGCCTGCCCCTGGCCTCTCCTGCGGGATTTTCACCCAGAGGGCCGGGCTCTGCTCCGCCAGCGGAGCCCCTGCACAGGGCTGCACCAGCGAATAGTTTTGGGGAAGCATCCGGTGGTCTGAGTCCTGCAGCTTCCCAGACAAGGGCGAGGAGGAGGAACAAGTCTGTGCATGTCCTGCAGGAAACTGTGGGAACTATCTGGAGGGATGTGTGGCTTATCTGGAAAATGCATCCAAGTTCACGCACACAAAAGGTCCAAAACCAGGGCAGCTTCCATTGGGGTTAAAGCAGAGAGCACCCACCCCTGTGCTGCGCCAGGGCCACCTCTGCCCCACAGCACCAGAGCCGATGCCCTCAGGGTCAGCTTGCCTGTGATGCACGGGGACGGGCTCTGCAGCACCCCGTCAGCATGACATAAGCTGCACGGGCACCTTGGACATGATGATTTGGGCAGCAAGGGTGCAAACATAGTACTCTCCTTTGGGGTACAGTAAGATGACAGCACGATTTCAAGTGGCATACAAGGCCAGATTCAAGCTCTCATTTGCGGGCACTCCTCAAGGGCACCAGGCACCCCATGACTGGTGGCTGCTGGGGGCTGAGCCTTCCCAGCAGCAGGACCCTCAGCATGCAAAAACCCCATGCATTTCCTGTCTGGACCAGCAGCTTCCCCCCAGCCCAAGCAGCCAGAGATTATGTTTGGGCATGTTTGGCTGGAGGCAGCCACGCACTGCAGCAGTATTTTCCAGTGCTGGTCCCCACTGCAGCACTGGGCCTGGCCAAGACATTTGTATTCAGGTTGGCTCCCTCTGGACAGGGATGGGATGGGGAGGAAAGGTCCCTGCAAGCCTCTTGGGAATGTGAAAGCATCCTAAATTAATATTGCACATTGCAGAAAATCCATCCTGGCATAGCTGGGGGCTGGACCCAAATGCTGCCAAATCACCGGAGTTTGATCCACTGTTAATGTTGTTGGGGCTCAGTGGGAGCCACTGGAAGCTTGCTGTCCAGCACACACACAACTTAACAGGCTCCAGTGCTGTTTTTTGAGCCTCCCCCTCAGGCTGAAAACAAGCACAACAAATTCAACCTGTCCTCCTGTTTGTAATACACAGAGACAACAGGCAAACTGGAGCAGCCTTTCCTTGCAGGGAAGCCGTTCCCGTTGTTTTCCCATGAGATTTTTGCTCCTGGTTGCAGGAGCAGCTTCCAGCCCCACACTGCGTTTCACTGTGCATCAGCACCTCATTTCCTTGCCAACTGCTGGTGCTGCTCAAGCTGAAGTTCACTGGTTTACTTCCTCTGGATGTGCTGAAGATGTGCTCAGCACCAAAGGGAAGCCCAGCGCCGGCCCAACCACAGCACTGGCGCAGTGTGCATCCTCCCACAGTAGTGCAGTCTCCAGCTGCCACCTGGGGCTCTTGGATGGAGAAGCACTTAAAAGAGGATGCTCACTGTTTAAGTGAGCTCTTTTTCATAAAAGACTTTCAAATACAAGGAAAAAAAATACAAAGAAGAAAAAAAAGAAAAAAAAAAGAAAATGAGGCTGTCAAAGCTGGCAGCTTTTAAAGCAGCACCTGGTTGGCAGATGAAGGAGTGGGCTTGCTTTTGTGATCTGCAGCAAACTCCAGCAACTGCTGATGCAAGATTGAGTGAGTGATGCTGCAGAGAGGGATTAGAGAAGTAAACTGATGTGAGACAACCAACCAACATGCTTGGCTGATGTGAATACCCCCAGCTACAGTTGGAGGGGCATGTTCCAGGACCAACCTAGCAAATGGCTCTGTAATGATGGCCAGGAAGTTTTGTTGGGATGGGCTTAGGGTCCCCAGGATGAGGGTGGCTCACTCCCTCAGGTCCCAGTGCTGGGATCAGTGGCTGAGCTACACCCGCGAGCTCTGGCCGTGTGGAGCCTGCACCCCAAGGGAGGCAGCAAAACAGCAGCTGTAGACACCTACGCATAGCGGGTTGTTGGAAATGGGAAGTGGGGAGAGAAACGGCGTCAGGGTCTGGGTCAGACAGTCCATGGTCAAGTCTGCAGTGGCATCATCAGAAAAAAAGGAAAAAAAAAGTGTGATTAATGCAGAAGGCAGTACAGGAACTAAAGAAAACCCCAAAGGTGACTCATGATGTTCAATCCCAACAACACGTAGGAGGAGGAGGAGGTCAGAGGCACAGCACTGGGGACCAAGAGTGGTGTGAGGACAGGCAGAGTGTTTCCTTCTCACCGTCCTTTTACAGCCACAGTATCAGAGCTGTCACCTCTCCTGTCCCAGCCTCACCCACTTGCCCCAAACCCCCATGGTGTGATCACGGGAGAATCCTTTCTTGCAATTTGCTTGCAAAACAGATCCTAAGGGCTGAAGGCAACATTGATATATTAAATTAATGCACATTTCATAACCTTCAAAGTATCCTTCTTCCAAGCCACTGAATGCACTTAAATACAGAAAGGCTGTTGCCATCTGGGATGGGAAATCCTTGGGAGCTTTTCCTCTCCACACAGCTCTCTGCAGGTAGGTCCCAGCAGATGTCAAGGAGAGAAGAAGCTGCTTCAGACATATGCAAATAATTATTCACAGTAGGCAGAGGTGCATGAGTCAGCCTGTGCTCAGTGCTGGGATGGCCGAGGCAGTGACAGGGGAGCATGCCCAGGCACATTTCCTCTGAGACCGAGTTTTGTCCTCTCCAGGGATGTGGTGATCAGCACCCTGGTGCTGGGGGATGCAGAGGGAAGGGGGGAATAATCTGAGATGGGTGAAGAAATTGGGCTTCAAACACTGAGAATGGGGTAAGGTGGGAATTGCTGAGCCACAGGCATCTGCCTAAAGTAATCCTGACCCCAAACTGAAGAACGAAGCTGGCAAAACGTTGTGCCAGGAAAGGACCTCTTGGTGGGTGAGATGCTCAAGTCCAACCCCTACTCTTAACTGCTTTAAATGCACTTAGAGACCTACATGGGAGAATGTTATAAAGGCTGAATACAAAATGTCATTAATATATCAGCATGTGATTGACCTGGAAACATTTACCAAGGCAAAAGCCAGAGGTGATCATAGGAACCAAGTGATCCAGAGTTTTTCACCCAGCCGTCCCCAGCAGCAGCAGCCAGGAGGCTGGTTTGGAAATCTGATAGTTGAAGGTGCAAGTGAAACAAAGTTTGTCAGAAAATTTAATATTCCTGTTAGAACAACCAAATTAGCTGGAAGAAACAGAAAAGTCCCAGGCAGATGAGCCTCCTTCAGGTCTTTTGGGATGAATTTTGCAATGACAGGTTAGGGCACACAGTGCTACTCTTCAAGGCAGGATAAACTCCAGCTCTACAAAAGCCTAAATTTCTGCCCACAGAAACAACCTGATAATGGGGAAACTGAGACCACCTCAACTGTTCTTTCACAATTTCTCCATGACCTAAAAGAAAGCCCCTTGATCAAATCTCCCCATGAAGAGCCCTGCATGCCCCAAAGAGCCCTCTCCCCTCTGCCAGGGGTTGTGACATGGAGAGCGAGGACAAGCTCCTGGGCTTGGGTGTGCGGTCCTGCAAAATGCACCGCACAATACCCCAAAGATCAGCTGGGGCTGTCACCCACCTCCCATGGGGTATGAAACATCCTTTACTCATAAGAATACCCAAAGCAGGTGTGAAATCACCCAGCTCAGAAAAGCAGTGTTTGATATGCACTTAGTATAGGTGTAAGATGCTCAGCTGTAAACAAAGCCATGAATATGCAGGCACTAAAAACCTGCTTCAACAAGATTCAAATCTTGAAGATTTTATCATTATTATTATTATTATTATTATTATCTCTACTAACAAGCTTTTTTCTTTTAAGTATGAAATATGAAGGCTCTTAATGAAACACTCACGCTCCAGCAAAAGTCTAAATGAACCCAGTGTTCAGCTGAATGGCATTTATATCCTGGTGAAGGCTGTTTTCTCATCAGCTCTTTGAAGTGCCAAATTAAGTGATTTCATACTAATAGGATTTTCCCAGGAAAGAAAGACAAGAATGACAAAATGCTGAATGCTTGATTAACTCTGCCCCTAAAAGAACTTGGATCATGTTAATTGAGTGTTTTCCTGCCATAAACAGCTCTCGTTTGCTCCATTTATGAAGGCATTTTGATGAGACACCAGACCCAGCAGAGTGGAAATAAGAGTCCCAGCAAGCACAAATGAGGGATGAGACAGTTCCTAAAACAAGGCTTTTGCACACTGGAAATATGCTGGGAGCTAGGCTATGAATTGTTCATTTCATTTAGCCCCTCACTCATTTTCATCCAAGAATGATTTTAGCCTCATTCATAGTCATTAACGTAATTGCTTCACTGACTTTCCATGAGCAGCTTGGAAACTTTTTGTTGGTTTTTGTTGTTGTTGTTGTTGTTTCTTTTTTTGTTGTTTTGTTTTTTTGTTTTTTTCAACTGGCTGCAAAGGGCCTCATTGTTCATCATCCTGCAAGGGCAGCAGGGAGTACCTGGCTTCAAACCTCGGGCTTGTTTGAGTTGTTATCTGCTTGCTGCTTCCAGAGTCTGAAGTTCCCATTAGATGAAGAGGACTCCAAAGACTGGGGCCACAGCTAACAGCAGAGCCTTGCTCTGCCAAGAGTGCTTATACCCAGATATACCAAGACAGAGCCCAGCTTTTGGCTCTTCAACACTTACCTTTTTGAAAAAATCATTGCAGGGAAAAAGGTCAATCCAGAATGTTCACAGATTCCCAGTCTCAAGCCAGCTTCTCCTTGCACACAAGCACGGCTTTCCATCAAGGTGGCAGTGGGTGGGAGGATGACCAGGACCACTCCAGTCCTTCGGCATCTCCTGCTGCAGGCCCATGGATGTGGGAAGCTGGTGATCCATGCAACCTCCTCCCACCAGACAACACATGTACCACAGAGCTGCTAATGGAGGGTGCGTTTCTGTGCAAACCATGGATTTGCTTGAAATCCACCAGGAGCACAATCTGGCACTTTATAGCCATGCATGAGAAGGATGTTACTATGGAGAGCTGTTGACTAATGCTTGCTCACAATGTGTGCTTTAAAAGCAATCCCTGATTTGGTGGAGCACTCTCCACCCAAAGCAGTCAAACAGAACGGCGCCTGTGAGAGAAGTGGCTCCACTCTCGATAGCTCTCGACACCCCGACCTGAGCTTGCCCATGCGGGAACCCCAAGCCACAGCTCTGGAGGATGTGTGTCAGCTTTCTCATCCTCTTCAGTAGTATCTCACCACGTGTCAGCATCTCTCCCCTTGTGTCACACCTTTCAGGAATCCACCATGGACAGGCAGACAGATGGCTGTCTTGCTGTCTTGCACAGTGACTCAGCTGCACAGTCCTGTACGGAGCAGAGGTTATGGGAGGGGACGGCTGTGTGTTTACAGCTTCCAATAAAGCTATCAGCAATGACATGACAACTGCCACTTTGGCGCCAGGGAAAGGCTTGGTTACACTTTCCTTTTTACGTGTCCATCATATACAGCAGCAATACACCCCAGACTGAGCCTCTGATGGCCTTGGTACTGAGCATGGGCACACAAAGCTGTGCCTGAGCTTGGTGGTGGGGATGGTGGAGTTCTGCCCATCTCCAGCAAACGAGGGTTTTCCTGGCGCTGATATAAACCTTTTTCCTTTTTGTTTCAGCCTCCCTCACTAGTTTCTCTGCCCTGTCTGTGAGAATTTACATTGAACCAGGGAAAGGAAATTTGCTGAATCTTGGAGCTGCTGTCAGTAATGCAACAGAGATGTTAAAAATATTCCATACTTACCTGCCAGCAGTGACCCTGTGCCAGAGCCCTTCCTGTCCTGCTGTAATAAACCTGGGCTTTGTAGAAGACCAAAAGATCTATAGACAACCGTAATATTCCTGAAAGACAGCAGGAGGGAGACAAAGAGAGGCTACGAAACAGGAAGCATGAAAACCTGACAACATCTATGCAATTGGTCAAAAAACACCTCACTGGTCCCTATCAAACCGACATGCTGCAGGGGAACTCCTGATACCAAAGCTGGTGAACATTCAACTGTGAGTTTCTGTGCAGGACATGTTAACCAGGCAACTAGAAGAATTAATATTGGCAGGAGCACCAGCATACCACACCTGAACCCTATCTCTTGCTGTGGAAACCTCCTCCCAAAAAGCTTATAATAGTAATGCATGAAAAGACTATCAATTCACCGCTTGCTAGCACCAGGAAGCACTGCGTCCAGCTGGACGGCGTTCTGCAGCAACCTACTGTGCCTTAATGTGACAGCAAATAATGTCAGTATTAGTCAGAAATGAGCGACTGCAAATATTTTAGAGCAAACAAGAACTCCAAATCTGTCTCCAGAAGTGGGGGAAACGCTGGGTGGAGCAGCAGAGCTTCCTCGCAGACACTGCTGTCAACATGCTCACGTAGTTTCCTGAATATTCATGAGCAAAGCAGCCTGTGCAAACGGCCGAGATAATGCTCCTCTCTCACAGCTGGCAGCAGCGATCTTACAGCCGGCTAAAAAGTGACACCCAGGGTGACAAGGTGCCCCACCCTGATACTGCTGCTCCACCCTGATACTGCTGCTCCAGATGCAGAAGCTGCAGCTCTCCAAGGGCCTTTCCCACAAAGGCACACATCACAGGGCGCTGCACGATGACAGAGGTGCTACAATGGCTGGCAGCTTGGCTGCTTGCGCTGGGCACTGGTATGGCACTGCATCTGCTTCACAACTCAGCAGCACATTCGCGTGTTGACCATGGGCATGCCTAAGGCAGGTGGAGAACAGTCTTAATCTGATTGTACAAGGATTAATCCTAGGATAACACAGGGAAGCTGTGGAGTAACACCACTGAAAGTGGTGGCAGAATGTGGCTGAGGATGGACACTTCCCTTTTTGGATTTACTCCCTAAAAAAAAAAAAAAAAAAGAAAAACAGCTATGGTCCTACAATCCTACTTTAAGGACCAAGTAGAAACACACCTCTTGAGTCAGTGTGAAGATTTGTTGAACTAATAGCTATGTCAGCTACTAAAACTATTAAATAATAGATGTATGAATCACTTGGGAACATAGCGTTCTTGTTGCATAGTCAATTTTATATTTGTCTGGATCTGCTGTTTTAGCCCACATTTGTTTGACCAACAAGAACGGGATATATATAATGGTAGTGCCTCAGCAACCCAGAGCAGCTTGAGATTTCAGAAATGAAACAGAAAACTGATACAGTAACAGTATTTCTAGGAACTCAGAATGCTTTCTGCAAAGGCCGGCAGGTTGGGATTCTGCTTCAACCTCAGCAATTGTTTTATGAAATAACTTTAATAGTTTTCAAGTGAAAACTGTAGTTTGTGTATTTTTGGCAGGTTGAGTTGTGAAACTGGAGCTAGCTGCATTGCTGTGACAGGGAAACAGACCCTTTATGGCAGGTCTCTCTCATATGCCAGGTACTCTCCCCATGGGATCTAAGGTCAAACCTGAGCTACTGGAATTGCCCTTTGGCATTGTTTGCACAAGGGGTTGGCGCTCCCTTTTTTTTTTTCCCTTTTCTATTTAAGTGACACTGTGCTACATCAGCACCAAAGTAGGACATTTCATGATGGTGACTGTGACCCCAGGTTTTGGGGCACATTTTGAAGATGGGTATGGGAACACTGATTAAGACCAGCAGAAATGGGAGAAAGTTGGTCAAATGTTCAGATGCTTTGTGGAAATTTATGTCACATGATGACAGGACACTGTGACATCCTGTGGTGATGGGACTGTAAGTCAAAGAGAGTAATACTGGAAATCTGTCTGAAAAGAAGTCATGTTAATAGCAAAAGAAACAGTGCAGAACTGCTAGGTACTCTTCACTTCCATTGGTGAATTCTGCTGACAGGTCTCCGAAGAAGTGCAGACAGATGAAATGCTTCACCTGCCAGTCAAGGCAATGTGAGCTGCTGCAGGAGGACCCAACGGCACTGTGCATTTTTTCTGATGTTTTCTTTGACTCCAAATGACAAGAAATACAAGAACAGAGTACAAACATGCAAGTGATTTCTCTCAGGAATATATTTTAGTTCTTGGTGGGGCTGGAGTACAGAGTAGCACAGCTCTAGAAACATGTTCATTTTGGAGAACTGCAGCAGCTCCCCAAACGTAGCTGCAACAGTTTTGCTAACTAGAATCCCTGTTACTACTTTAGAAGGCTGCAGTTGCTCACCCAAGCATGAACCTGGCTAGCAGAACATATCTGAAGGCTGGTGGAACAGATCCC
The DNA here is from genome assembly GCF_013377495.2 of Cygnus atratus. Lineage (NCBI taxonomy): Eukaryota > Metazoa > Chordata > Aves > Anseriformes > Anatidae > Cygnus > Cygnus atratus. The sequence goes on along the minus strand of NC_066385.1, from coordinate 6,886,794 downwards.
ATTAAAATAAAGTGTGCTTAACCTCTCCATTTCCTTAGTGCAAGACACATTCTTAAAATTATCTTCTCTGCCATAAGCAAAAAGCAGCATGTACATAAAAAGAAAAAAACATCCCTTTCTTAACAAAACCATTTGTAAACACTACTCTCCATAGGGACAGCGTGAGAAAAGAACAAACCACACATGAACACAGGGTAGTTACATAGTTTAAAATGCCTCCAGATGTGCTTAGATATTGCACTGATGTACATCTGAGGAACTCAGATAATACTAACCTCAGGATGTTTCTGACAGGCAAAAGAAGGAGTTGTAAACCTCTCCCCAAATTAGAAACACAGCTTTACACGTTAGCATGAGTACCATGAAACCAACCCTGTAACAGGTCAGAGTAGCAGATTCCCTTATCATCCTGGAGCTTTGGAGTGGCATCATCTCTGAGGTTCTAGGTACAAGCCACCCCATTCTACCTAGGAATCACTGGACAGCATGCTTGTCCTGTTCACACCAGGGCAGATTGCTTAAGTGGCTCTTCCTGGTTTTAGTAATCTTTGTGGAGAGGCAAGGGATGTTCCTGGCACTAGAAAGTGAATGGAAATATTTCCTTGTGAATTTATTTTCAAAGCAGACTTTTTAAACACAAGCCACAATGCTCTCTACCTGTAAATAGTGTTCCCAGTCTGGCTACCCTGTTACTGAAGCAAACTGAAAGACTTAAATTCAAGAACGCGCTCTTGAATTAAAAATAAGTGCTAATTATACCCTAGGAGAAGGGCTGTACACAGCCTTTATAGGTTTCCCATTTTTCTCTAAAAGCTGCTGATTTTGTTCCCTGTCAAAAAACCCACCTAATCAGATAAAAACAGTAGTATGATATCAAACAGTCCTGATCCACCTTCCTCATTCAAATGAGTAAATATGAAGTCATCAACCTGAGACTGACAACTATTCCCAGTTCTGCAGTCCCTTGCGCGTGAAAACCACAATCTGCTTCTCCATAGCGCACACTATCTCCAGGGCTTCAGATTTTTTACCCTCCTTCCTCATCATCAGCTAAAACTACTGAAGACTACTTGTCCCCTGCTGTTCCCTCCCCCAACTTAACCACAAGAGGAAGCACGATGCCAGCAGAGACTGGCTCCCAGGCAACAAGAGGTGCAACCCTTCCACAAATGAAGCCCTGGTAGAAGCACATATTAAAAAAGGGAACACAGCTGTGTGTGGGACATGATATCACCTCAGCCCTTGGCTGTCTTTCATCTAACACAAACATCCCCAGAGGAGATGGTCTGACATTTTACTACCGAACTTGATTCTGAATCAGTAGCTGTCGGTCTGCAGGGCACGAGCGCCACCCAGCCACGAGGCCACCCTGACCTCTGCCGGGGGATCACAACAGTGCATGGCAGCAGCCCGCTCCAGCCTGCCCCTTCGAGGCTCAAAGCTCCACTTCAGCTTGGAGCCTGACACTTTCCATGAGCTCCAGCTGATGCACAAGCTCCACTTTACCTGGAAGAGAACAGAACAGGCCATACCACCCGCCCCTTAAAGCGCTGCATCAAGAATTACAGGTCACATTTAAACTTCCACCTAGATCAGCAGCAGTTTTCTGCTAGCAGCACTCCCCCACATAGGAATAATCACACTGTAAAATTAGCAGAGCTCATGCATCTAACTTTTAAGCTTCCTGCCCTCCACGTGTAAAGTGATTTTAGGCCTGTGTATGCCTTCTGCACAACCCACATCTTTCCTGCTTTTCTGTGAACACAAGGTTGCTTATGCTCATATGAGTTTGGGCCAGTGGTTCCATTAAACTCTTAGACAAGAGTACTAAGTAGTTGCAGAAAAATAAAAAGGATAGACACCATACACCAGGAGCCAAGCTTGCAACACATCTGGTGCCACTGACAACAAACTGCTTATTGCATATATAATCCCCTTTCACCTATGTCCTTTCTAGGCAGCCTGCAAAGCAACACAACTTCCTTCTAGCAGCTTTGAATCCAAAGCTGCTGCCATAATCTTACCCCCAGGTGGATACAAGTGAAGGAAATTAAACACAAGGTTGGTTGGGTAGGATGGATTTAATCTAAATGCACATGATCAGAACTGATGTAGCTCATCTCTTGGATACAGAAAAAAGGAGCTATTAGGCAGTTTGGGAGCTCTCATTACATTTGAGCCATGCTATGGTTTTTACAGAGTAGACTCTTCATGCAAAGCTTGTTAATAGACCAACAGCTTCAAAACTGATATTTGCGTCTCAAGTTATTACCAATCCACATATAGGATGCAAGAAAAAAAACATTATGAACTTTTCAAGCTCCAGTTAGTTTTCTGAGTAAGCATTACAGAACTCACCATTAGGCAAGAAGTCAAGCTGCCATTTTCTAAGCTCACTTAGGCAAGGGATAGGAAAATAGGCCCTGCCCATCCGAGATGTGAGACGGTATGGAACAAAGTCACAGTTTCAAATTAAATGGAGACAGTGACCTGCACTTTACAACCTGAACAGCATTTTTAACAGCTTACTGTTATAGGTGTGTTACGAGGAGATGTGGTGAATATAGGCTTTCTCCATACTGCAAAGTGCTTTTAACTGGAACCAGGATCCAACTCTAAGAACCAAGTGCATGTTCTGTAGTGCAAAGGTATAGCAGGTACTTGAGTTAAATACCGAACAACAAGTTGTAACCAAAACTTTAATCCCAAGGATCTCACAAAAAGACAGTTTACAAGTGACATGAAAATTCTTGTACAGTAAAGAAATGTTTAATTCATAACTTTTACAATGTACCATTACACATTCAACACATCCACTCCAGGTGTCAGTTCTGTGGTACATTTGGTCTATTCAGAGATTCTGGAACAGATAGTCAAGCTATCATCTATTTAAGAAGTACTCTAGTCATATTAAGTACAAAATTAACTGACCCTACAGCTAAAAGTTTATATGTCATATTAAGTAGCTCAGTTCCAGATAACGGAAGTTGGAACTAAAGCTCTGGATAAAACTGCAGCTCAGACATTCCCTTTACATGCCACTGGCTCAACATTATTACTTCTGAGAACTGTACTATGAAGCATCTATACCTTGTTCTACACAAACACCAATCACAGCCATCATTCTGCAAACATCTTCATTGCATGCTTCCTTCCACAAGCTGAACCCCAGCAAAATACACCGCAGAATGTCAAGACCCAAAACATTCTTCTATCTATGCAGGACCGATTACCATTCAACACAAACAAAAACTTATGTATAAGGGTACATTGTAAAAAGTGATTAATAATACAAATCATATGATCTGCTTAGAACCATATACAGATTCACATCTTTACATTTGCCACCTGTTACAAGATACAACGAACAAAGCTCAACAGCTAAAACATTTTAAAAATGCACCAAGCTTTATGAAGTTTCAAAACAAAACAATGTTCTGTACATACTCCTGTCCTCAGATCTAATGACTTCCTGTACACAGCTCCTCCTTTAAGTCCTATTTCCTCTCATTTGACCTAGAGCGACTAAAGAAAAAAAATACATTAGTTACTGAGTGCCAAGGGCAGCATATTTTGTTCCAAACCTCCCAGCCCAATTCAGCGCATTACAGATAAGCATTTTAAAAATACCGTTCCATTTATTAAAACATAGCATTTAATTCAAGGTAAAAACCCTCAGGCTAACTAACTCCACCACAACTTATCTTAGTATTACTAAGACAGGGAAACATCCATTTTTACTGATCTACTCAAAAAGCCTACTATACAACTCATCCTACCTGCGAGACCTGGAAAAGGAACGAGAAGGCTTGTGATTCCTCTCCCGTGAGAGAGATCTCTCTCTTCTTCTGTCTCTGGAGAGGGACCTGTTGGAGATTACAACGCAAGATGATTGTAGCATCAAAACAAAGCTGAACTAGGTAGTTACACAGCTACCTCAAGACATTCCCTTTAGGAAGTTAGTTTTCAACTATTCATCCAGGGAAAACCTTTCAAAGGTTATGGTAAGAATAATCGGCTTGTGCCATAAAATACAGATGAAGCTGTTGTTTACAAGTTATTCCTTTGCAGCAGTTTAAACCTGCTCAGTCAGATGTCAAGTTACACCGCCACAGCATAACTGACAGGGTACCAATACGTACTTAAACATCCTTTACCCTAATGCACTATCCCACACTACAGAAAAAAAATTGCACAAACTGCGTCATTACCACCTAACACTTTGCAGTACATGACAGCAGAACGCAGTCACTAGCCAGTCTCTTGCTTATCACCTGTACTTGTGGCTCACAGCATCCAGAGAACAATGTTATCAACACGGAAACTTCATAAAAAAACAGAAGGGATGCTGGACAACTGCATAACATAAAAACTTACTACTGCCATTCTTAATATACTTTAACTGATAACCCTGGAATCTCACATAACTATGTAATCATATTAACTAGGCAAGCAATGGCAGTACCAAAATTCATTTCTCCAATATATTGAGTTAATGCCTATCTTGATATCTATTAATTAATACAATCCAAACATTGATCTGTTTGTTTCTTTTTAAATCCCTTGGACAAAGTGGTCCAATACTTAGTAATTGACGCTATGCATACCTGCTGCGGCTACGAGAAAAGCTTCTCCTTCGTGGTGATCTAGAACCGTAAAAAGAAATGTGAGGCTTTTTATCAATTCTTTTAGCATTAATAGGGTGAGGCATTTCCCAACTTGTCAAACTCACTGTTGGGCCCTGGGAACGTGCCAAGAATAACTGGCATCCATCATCCAGTAAAAGGCATGGAAAGATTAAGCAGTAAAACAAAGCTCAGTGTGAACAGCACATTTCCAACCACGATTTCACTTTAACTAAGAATGCTTCATAGCAGAGTTGTCCAATGCAACACTTCCATTTCAACTAAATACACTGCCCAGAACACCACACCAAAGTCCCACAAGTGGTTCCAAAAAAATAGCACAGACCAAATGTTTTGGAACCCATGCAAGCCAAAAAGGTCCATGACAAGACATAAGAGATACCAAGTGGAAAAAAGTGAAAATGCGCTCAGTGTAAATATTGATAACGCCATTAAGTGCTACATTAGAACTGCATATTTGTGATTGTCATTTTTAATGCCATAGTGTGTTTAGACTATTTTCTTTTTTTTTTTAAAAAAAAAAAACTTAGCTCGGCCCAGTTCATCCCAAAAAGTAATTGTTTTAAGTTCTGAAAACTGTTAGTAAAACCATTTAAAGGTGATAGGATTTTTTTGGCAAGGAAAAGCTAAGTTTGTTAGAGCTTTATTAAAATTTAGTTTGGCATCTCACATGCAAATATACTGGGTTTTACGTTATTCACGGTGTAAGAGTTTCCATATCACCCTTAAAAGTTTTCTCAAGCAACATATGTACGTTACCATTCAATTATGCACAGCCAGCCTTTGATTGAGAAAAGTAATTACTTATAAGCCGCTTACTCCTTATTTTAACCAGCAGTAAACTGTATAAGCAGGAAAAACTTACTAGTTTTTGGTTTCAACAAGCTAGAAATGGTGAGGTGAGGCTGCCGGACTGACTGCCAAGAAGAATTTGCTGAAAAGGTTTTGCCAGATGTTGCGTTGTATTTAGTTGGTTGGCGAAGGGGGTGTTGTGGATTTTTCCTGCTTTTTTGTTAGCCGAAGGCTGCTGCTGTAGTTGTTGTGAAGACATTTGGTAAATAAACAGCTGAGCTGATTGGCCGGGAATGTGTGGGCGGTCGAGGTGGCTGCTGCCGATTTGGTTAAGGTTGGAGAGAAGGCTGAGAGAAAACAGCATGCTCGGGAACCAAAGGGCGGTGCAACCTGACGACTGGCCATGCCTGGGTCATGTGAAACGACACCAGCCAAGCTGAATGGGGCGCGCTGGTCACATGACGCTGAAAGGGCTAGTTGGCTGGCTAATGCAGACTCAGAGGGTGGTGAGAAGAGACATGATGGTGACTCTGTAACGGGTTCATTTTTATTAATAGATGGACCAAAAAGCATAAAAAAATGAAAAACAAGCCATCAGTACAACCATCTATTAGCTAACAAATATTCCTAATGTGTTATTTTTCAACAGCAAAAGGGTAAGCTTGAAACTCTGACTTGTGAGGACTTCACTCACCTGCAACAGGTAAATTCAGTCCTGTAAAAACCACGTTGCAGACTTAACCACCAGACAAGCTAGTCTGGGTCCAAGAATGGGTCAGTTACCAGAAATCCTGCTATATTTTAGAGCTGAGTTTGCAAACCTCAAGTGACAGAATTGTCACATGATGCTTTAATTTCAAACTGATGCAAAAGTGTAAAGATTCTAGATGTTTAGAGCAACTGTTACTTGATCTATTATTAAACAGCTGCCTACTTACAAAGTATTTAAACTGTGCAAACAAAGTGGAGAAACATCTGCATGAAAATGCTTAGCTGCTGTATGTCATGTTTTGCCATTATGGAATAAAGAAAGGAACAACCTAAGTTGAAGTATGGGGAAGAAAGGGAAAGTGTGACTAGAAGATGAGCAGATTTTAGAAGGAATGAGGACAAATCCAGGACAGAGGGCGCTGACTATCAACTTGCATAGTGAACCTAAGGACAAAAGCCAACATTCAACACAACTTATGTTCACCTTGATTTCGTGCCCTCCCCTTTTTTTTTTTTTTAAAGCATTTGGCATCTCCAAATTGTGATCAGATAGATGAAAGTTATCCATCAACATGCTTTTAAAATGCCTGCTTCTATGATGCTAAGCAGTAACAATGCCAACAGCTCTATGAGTGTACTTTGACCTAGGGTACCTGCGACGAGGAGGAGGACTTCTTCTGCGATAGTCATCTCGAGGACGTCTGCCCCAGGATGGAGGTGGACCACGGTTCCGACTCCGTTTTTCACCATTGGAGAGCTCAACTCTGACACGACACCCACAGAGGGTTCTGGGAAAAGAGGTTGACATTGGTTACATTTCCAGGGACAGCTCTATCTAAAAAAAAAAAAAAAACACCTAGAAAGTCAGAGGGGAAAAAACAAATAGACAACAAGGGTTAAAAGCATTCTGTATATACACCTTAGCCAAGTATGCAGGATACAAAGTCTACAAAAGTAGCTACAGCATAAGAGACAAAAAGTCTGGCCAATTCTGAAAGCTCACTGTGCTATTAAGGCAGGCAGAGAAGGAACTAGGAAGTGTCTCTGATCAGTTTTGCCTCTTTACTGGACAACCATCTTGAATTTAACCAATGCAGACCACTCAGTCCAAGTCACGTCTAACTTAAGAGTTCCTTTCTAAAATGTAAAATTAACTGTCCCAATGCTATTTCTGCACTATCACATAAAACTACTCTTGTAGCACTCCACAAATAAATACTGCATAACAGATGCGTCAAGCACTTGGTTGCCAGTTGAAGCTTCCCCATTTTAAACTACCATAAGCCACCATTTCTCTTATTTTCATTAGGCAAACCAAACACACAAGAAGCACGTTTTACCTTCCATCTAGTTCTCTTACTGCATCAGCTGCATCTCGTGGATCTTCAAATTCCACAAAGGCAAAACCAGGAGGATTTCTTGCCACCCATACACTGCGCAGTGGTCCATAGTAGCCAAAAGCTCGCTCTAGCTCAGTTTTGTTGCCATTGTTTCCAAGGTTACCCACATAAACCTTGCAGTCCAGCGGACAAGAGTCACGATGCATTGCTAAGAAAAAAAAAGGAAAACAGAAAAAAGCTCATATACTTAACAACCAAGAAGCATTTATTCATCTGCAGGAGAAATAACACAGTGAGTTGCTTTTCCTAAGTTTCAACAATGACATAATCTGATAGGATAGAAACATTAGCCTCTGTGAACGTGATGGTGAAGGCATGTTTAAAAGCAAGTAAAGAAGGTAGCCTGCATATCATCGTCGTGAGTGCAGTTTACTATTTCGGGGATTTTAGTTTAATTCTATGGTCACCTACTGCAAAAAGAAATGTTTCTCTGCGCCCCCTTCCTCAGCCCCGAGGGCAGGGCCTGTAGGGGGAGCGCTGCGCTGCAGCAGTGCTCCATTGTTCTCCGAGCAGGAGCCGGGGTAAGCTGCATATGCCGGGGCGAGAAGCAGCGCCATTCGCGGCAGAGGCCACGCCGGACGCCGCTACAGCGTCTCCTCGGCGCTGTGTGTGCGGCGTGGGAAAGCAGCGCTCCGCCGGAGCGGGCGGGACGGCGCTACACCACCCCCACGGCGCTTCCCGCCTAGCCACACCGCGCCTCGCTGGCCACAGCCGCGGAGAAAGGGCGGCGAGCGGGCTCTCCGAGACGATCCGTAGCCTACCCGCCTTCTCCCCGCCCGGCCGTCCTCAGCGCAGCGGTAGCCACCGCCCGCGGCCCAGCTTTACAAAATGGCGGCGGCTCTTTGTTTGCCGCCACCGGGCCCCGCAGCTTCCATCCGCCCTGCCGGAGACGGGACCGCGGGTCCGCTCCCACCCCGCCCTCCGAGGTGAAGGTCCTCACCGATACTAAGAGGGAGGGCGCGCGAACGGAGCCCGCGCTAAATTCGTAGCCGACTCGACCCTCAACGACACTCCCGCTCCGCTTTTCCTCACTGGACAAAATGGCGGCTGGCAGCCGCCCCGCCCGCCCTTATATACAAGCAGTCACTTCCACATGACACCGCCCAGAGGCAAATCAGAAGGCGCAGTTACGCTGATTGACAGGTCGCCTTGTCCCACCCTCGTCCAGCGCACTTATTCCCGCTGCCGCCCAGGCCCGTATGGCCGCCCGCGGGCTTCTCCTCAGCTCCGGGAGCTCGTAGACCGGTGGCCGCCCCTCCTGTCGAGGCCTTCCTCTCCTCTCACCCCCAAATTTCTCTTTAGAAATTGATTATCGAGGGAAGACTTATCTTTACCTGAGAATAAGGAAACGGCAGCAGACTCAGGGAGGCTATTTTGTTGGCTAAAAGGAAAAAGATTTTTTTCCTGATTGCTCTCTCAGACCCAGGTGAGATTTGCTCAATGTTTAAGTCATGTTTTTTAGCATCTTCCCCTAATCATTAGGGTTTTATGCTTGGAAAAGGTTCAATTCACTAATAGCCCTTTCTCCCCAAGGGCAGAGGCTTTAAATAAATGCATTGGGCAAACCAGTGTTGAGCCATACTTTTTGGTAAACCTTATTCTGTCTACTGAAGCACAAAAGAAAGAAGTGACTTACTTAGCACTCAGCAGAAAATTAGAGGATTTGAACCAAGGAATTCTGGTCACAGAGGGTGTTAGTGGTGTTGATGTGCTTTATTGAATTCATGCATGTAGCTAAGACATACCACATGAGTTTTAACATGAGTTAAAAAATAACTTGCGCCACAGGGGCTTTCCTTGGATAACACACCTCTTATTTTGGGCTATCAGATAATACGAGGAACCCAACCAGAACTGTTTCTGCAATAAAGGCAATAAAGGATTTATTCAAGAATGGGTTCACCTCCTGCAAAGTAAACATGGTATTCAGCACTTGTCTTGGACACACTACCTGTTCTATTCAAGGCACTTATTACATGGGCTTTGGCCCACCACTATGCTTTATAAAATCACATACAGTAAGAAGCATGTCATCCCAACATAATAACTTTGCCATTTTCAGTTTGCTTTTGGCTTTATAAAGAGATTGTGACATATCTATGACAAAAGACAGAGGTCAGAACAGAGGCAATCGTATTCTGCCAAAAAAAGAAACCTATTTCCACAGACAGTTTTAGGATGCTTGAACACAGCCGCACGACATTTTAGTTATTCAAAAGTACAAAGTCAGCATTTTCATTGTTCCTAAAAAAGATTAAATCCGCTGAATCCTGAATCTGCTCTGTGTCACTATATTAGTGCACATACACACATCTGTGAAAGCTACGTTGTCTTCCATGACTTTCTTCCCTACTCCAAGATCATATGTATATGAAAAATCATGTTGCATTGCAATTCTCTTGTTTTTGCAGTAAGAAGGTACGATTCACGTGCAATAGTTGTAGGATACATGTTAACTTTTACATTCATCAGATCTTCTATAAAAGGAAGGAGAGATCATTGACTTTATCAGTACAATCAGCTCTACGTTAAACAGTCAGGCCAAGACAGGATCCAAAAGAAGGCACCTAACACCTGCACGATTACTGTGAAACAGTCTTCCATTTTAAAATGTGGCCAGACTAAAATCTAAGACCAGACCAACATGAAGTAAGGTGTTACATCTGAGGTACTATCATTGTTTCTGAGATTTAAATCTCACATAAGAAAATTAACATATTCTTGCCTTTATGGGTTGGAAGAAACTTCACCAATGTGAGATAAATGGAAGGGATATTTAGGAAGACAAACAGTATTTACAGCAGAATATGTCTATCAGCAGTAGGATCTTACAGCTCCTCCTCATGTGAAGCTAGATAACATTAACAAAAATACATATTTACTGGTTTGGTTGTATCTACAGAAAGGTCTTTTGCTAGAAAATGTCATTACATGTACACAACGAGAACTGGTCTGAGGGGATAAGCCTTCACTTCAGCCATAAAGCCACACACAGTCACGTCTGAGCTAGCTTGTTGTGAAGTTCCTGTGGAATTCAACCCATTTTCATATGCTGCCAATAGATTAATTTTGATAAAGGCGATTTTCTTAAAAAAATAAAAAATAAAAATAAGTGACTTACACTGGCCTGGTCTATAGATATATTAAAACCAGCTTGCATATTCTCGGGCATATTCTTGCCTCAGCTGCTCTTCCGTTTACAGGGTAAACGTCCCTGTTCCTTATTCCCTCACTTTTGAAACATAAAATTTTACACATTAATACTCCTGTAAAAGCTTTTAGTTGCGTGTCGGACCTCTATTAAAGGGAAAGTGAAAAAACAGGCCACAATTTAATTTATACATCATAGGCCTAAACTTAGACATACTCATCATCCAGTGCAAAGGCAGAGCATGCCCACTAGACTCAGCAGTTGTGAATTAGTTGGTGAGAATTGCATTTACTTGATTGACATGTCTCAATTATTTGGAGACTCTTAGGTCAGTCTTCATCCCTGTCTTCCCAGGTGTGAACTTTCTGCCATTGCTGAGGTCCCATCTCCTTCTGCATATTTTACATCTGGGGGCAAGATTTTGATTATGACCCCAGAACCTGCTGCTGGGAGCCCTATGACCTTTGCATGTGACAACTGACACACCACTCCCTCAGGGCCAGTACACCATTTGCTGCCACTATAAAGAAATAAGAAACCTTGACCAGCTCTTGGCCCATTTGGTCCTTTAAGAAACACCTTCTTGGTCCTACAGGCATTAATGACTGGGCACCCCCTCTAGCATCAGTCTGTTTGGTCTTGAGACAAGATAGCTGATTCTCAGGTAAACTCAGGGCTCCCTCGCTTCTCTGGCAGGAGTTAGGGCTGCCCCTAAGCCACAGCCCTTCACTGACATGGGGTCAGCACCTGCCTGCCCAGCTCCTCACCTGGCCCAGCTGAACCAGGACTAGGGCACCAGATGGCGGCATTCCCATCTGTAGGGGCTGGCAGGGGCAGATCCCACCATGGGAGGCAGGCCCCTTGGCACCGGGAGATACCCCTCCTCTTGTTTTGTTTTTGCTTTGTCGAGGTTCCCAGCACTTCTCCAGGTGTGCTGCAACCGTTTTGAGCCAGGGCTAAGCTCACAGAGCGCAGCGGGTCTTACAGAAGTGGCACAAGGGACTGGAGGCTTTGCCTCAGCTTCACCTGAATTTGTTGCACACAGAAAACATTCCATATTGGAAACTTTTTTGGGAGAAGGAAAAAGAATCAGACCCAGGCATGGCTCCAGGGCAGATTTTACAGGACAATATCATTACCTTCGATATTATGTTCAGATAGAGCCGTGAGTCTCAGGCACTTCTGTAAGTCTGACTTGAAATCAGTAAATGGAAAATTAGATCTGTAAGCCTGACTCACTGCTGCTCAACTCTAATTTTAATCCCCTGGAAGATGGGGGTTCTTTCTGTGATGATGCAGTACGTAGTGGGTTAGGGGCTGGGATTTACAACTGCTCACATAGTCTGCCTGCTGACCCTGGAGCCTACCCCCCTGCAAATGCAGTTATTTACACCTCTCTGGCTTGCACAAAATTCCCCTTTCCCTCCACCAGAGAAGAAGGGAGGCTTGGATGGAGCCTGCTGTTTCAAGAAACTGGATTTCATCTCCCTTAAATGGTTACCAAGGTGACGCTGCTGCTGGCTCCTTCCTGCCGGGGGCAAAAGAATGGTGACAGCAGTAGTGATGAGGGTGTGGAAGTGCAAAAATCTCTGTGGCCTCCGGGTTTGCTGTGAGGTGTTATTTCCTCTCATCTCTCAATTAAAGAGGCCAGGAAGGGAGAGCAGCCATTCATTAGCAGCTGTTTCACCAGCAGCTCAGGGGAACTATATTTACCATCCAAGTGTGGTCAAACAGTTTCCTCTCAACAGGGCGGTGTCTTTCTTTCCACACACCACACTGAACAGCTCATACGAATTTTAGTCTGGTAGGCTAAGAGCAGTTGAGGGGGACGGTGGCAAACACGGTGGATTTTTATATGAGAGAAGCACCAAGTCTTCTTTTGCTGGTGAATAATAGAAAATAGCAAAAGAAAAGATGCACCAGATTCCTCTGTCCATCTCCCTACAGAGGATCTCTCTTGAGGCAGTACAATTTTGTTTCATTAAGTTTTAAAATTCCAGGCATGAGGATCCCCCTTGCCCTAACGAAGCTATTTGCATGTTTTCTTTGCTTTCTGTTCCTTCACCCCATTCTTTCTTCCCCCTCAGCTGGGCCTCCAGGCTTTCTCTTTCCCTTTTCTTTCATGCTGAGCAGCAAGCCATATTCCCTTCCTCCCCCACCTGGCTCCCTGGGGAAAGGACTGGAAAGCAAAACAAAAGAATCGCTCATGAGGAAACCATAATTTGCACAGCCCTCCTCACTCAGATGCTCCTACTGAAAAAGGTGACAAAACAGCAGAGCGTGAATGTGAAGCAGGCCTTGAGCCCAGGAAAAACTAGAAGGTGGGAGCAAAGGCCTGTGAAGCCAGGACTAAAACCTTTGATGGCTCTGAGGGAGGCCCAAAGTAAACAAATTCCAATCAGCTGGCTTTGCTGAGTGCTTCCCAGGTAAAAATGGACTCTTCTGCACTAGACTTCTCAGGGCTCTTGGAGAGATTTATCTATACCATCTGGATATTTCACCTAGTAATGCTGCTCTTTGTACAATTTCTCCTTGTGAAATTAGCAATGTTTCCATCATAGTCAGAAATGTTAAGTATGTGTGTGGCTGTGGTATAAGCTGTGCAATCAAGACATCCTATGTTTTCTTTAGAAATACTGCAAACCATGGAAATCAATCCCTGCAAGCATCTGTTCCCTCTGTGTTGTGACAGCCAACAAGTCCTTGCACTAGGTGATTCTCAAAGATGTGTCATTACTTCAGTACAGTCTGTCCTCATGTACACCTCTTAGGGAGGTTTTGGAAAGTTGCTTTAACTTCTTGTAAGATGTTGGGTGCAAAGAAACATCCAATGGAAGCATGTAGCCACGGCAATGCACTTTGGCCATTATAGAATGCTTCAAGTGCCCATTTACTGATCCCATGTCAGTTTCTCTGATCTACCTGCAGTCGCTTGGATTAATGCAATATTAGTTCTTCTAGCTGAGACGTCAGTAACTGCGTTCAATGAAAGCCCATTATGTAATGGAGACTTGAAAAGTTCAGGGATAAATTAGACCAGATGTTTTGGACATGGCTTTGATCAATGCTTATTATTACTCCTTGAAGATGTAACTAAAACTTTGGCTTCATGGACAGATAATTCAGTGTAACTGCAAGCTACCCTGGAAACTAAGAAGTAGATAAGAAGCAGACCTCTGCTTTAGCAACATTTAACAAATGTCATTTTTAATTGGTGATACACTCCGTATTCTTTAATGAGTGACACTCTAACAATTCAGACTCGTGTAATCGGGAATGGTTATTTGATTGCTGTGAAATAGTGGGGTTCAAAATATGCTGTCATGAGGAATATAACAAAAAGCAAGTTAATGTCCACAGAAGCTGCAAGAAAGTATGAGGTAGCAAGAGCACTGCTAACAGGGCCTGTCTCTGTTAGACAATGCATTTGCATTCACCCGAGACCGAGTTTAACAGGAAGGTAAGGTTGTGTCTGTGTGAAATGAATGGGTAGCTTACAACAACACTAAGCAAATTATCTTTTCTCTTCAGTCTTTCCAGGGATTCTTTCCTCAGAGATGACAAATGCATTCACTTTGAGAAATAGGGGCTGGGGCTGGGGTTGGTCCTCCTAAACAGACTAGTGGTTCAGCCTAATGGCCTGGTCCATCCACATCCTGAGCATTCAAATTCTATTAAAATTATCTGGATAGAGATCATAAAGTGAGTATCAAAGTTTACATTTCATTAAGTTGCATGGTTTCAAATCATATCAGAATTCGGCTTTTTGCCTGAGCTACTACTTGCATTTTTATTGTTTAATGAGTTGATAAGTCTTCTACCTATCTCCTCATTTTCTGAGTTTTAAAACAAATGTTTTACTGTACAATCTGTTGATTTAAATGAAATTTGTACTGGGCATTAAAATCTAGTGGGATGTTATTTACAAATTCCTCAGATTTTCTGCTAGTAATTGTCCTGTCATGCTAACTGTATGATGACTTGCATTACAGAATTCATCAGTATTGTTGATTTAGATTCCTCCTGTGCAATATTAGTGTCCTATACACGGGTCCATGAGGACAGCAAAGGAGGGTCATCTCTTTTGCATACCAGAGATCTTTTTCTTGATCAATAGTGGAACAAGTTCGAATATTGCTTTACCATCACCTTGGGGTACAGTAACAATGTGTTAGAATGAAAAGTTCTCAAGAAACAAAACAAACCAACCAACCAACAACAACAACAACAACAAACAAACAAACAAAATCAGGAGAGCCAGCAAAAGTGTAAGATATTTTCCACAAGCTTGTGATCTTTTCCTTAGTTACAGCTGAACATTTTAGAATCCAAGATTTATTATCATTGGAAACAAGGAGCTGTCTCATTTCACTGACATGAGAGGAAAAGTCTTAGTCACAAAGTGCTGTAGTGATCATTTCTATTGTTTCTGTGGTTTCTGGGCAGGTATAAAAGAAGATGAAAGGCACTTGCTGTAATAGCAACTGGAACATCACAAGAAGACTGGCAAGTAGACACATCTGTGCAGATCAGGACTTCACCACAATCTCTACAAGATCAACGGTAAGTAGATGATGTTACCTTTTTAAGTTGAAGATGTGTTTTAGTTATTACATAGTTTACTGTTCATCACAATGTTTTACCATAGTTTAACCACTGTGTGTGAGCAGGAGTTCTACATTCACATAGCCTAAAATATCATACAGCATGTAAGCGTGTATGTATCTGTTTGTGTATGTAAGTGTATATATCTGTATTTAATACATATTTTAATTAGACCTAGTATGCATTTTTCTTTAATGTCTAGTTTAAGTTGATATTGTCCAAGGAAATTACTCAGAAAGGAGTGGAGTAGACTTACAAAGAACAAGCTTAATTTTTCCAACCAAATGTATAACTGGCTTTTTTATCCAGTTATTGATATTTTAATATCCAAATTTGTATAAAGAAAATTCATTTGGGAAGATGCTGATGGAGTTTTTTATTAACACAAACTGCTTCTATAAAAAAAATATATTTCTTCAAAAAATGAGTAGCCTTATTATATGGGAACATATCTGTACTATTCTTACATAACATTTATATGCTGCAATTTTTGTTTTGTTGTCCATCTAGGTTTTGATACAGAAATTAATACAGGATATCCTATTAAATGACTAAAGGGACAAGCTGAAGCCAATCCTAAAAGCACGGTACAGTCCTTAGTGTAAAGGGTGTCGAAATTTTAGTGATAGACCTGATGCTAAAGGAGCAGCAGGGTTGAAAAGATGGGTAAATACAGGCATACCAACAGCAGAGGCAGATATATAATTTAATACAGTTTTAATTTAGATGAGAATAATCTTTCTACATTTTGTAGTTGTGTCTCCTGAGCTAGAAATCCATTTCTTTATGGAAAAAAAAAATAAAATAAAAAATCAAGTTTCAGTCTATCATGATCCTCATGCCCAATGGCTGATTTGTATGTCAGTAACAGCACTTGTATACTTGCATTGCTCATGGAAAAGGTTGCATTATTAAATGTCCGAATCCCCAGGACTGCTTTTAACTTGATCAGCATGGTCCAGTCTCAAATTCTTTTTGTTTTATGACAAATTTCTTATGCAGCAATCCTGATCTTTTTGTTACATTTCTGCTAAGTTTTATCATGAAGATCTCTTGCCAGTTCCAAATGAAATAATCTCTTGTACCTGCAAATGGGGAAAGGATATTTAGGATTCTCAGCAAAGAAATGTAGAAATTTACCAGGAAATCTATTCGCTGTTTACTGGTATATGTTACAAGTCCACCTGTGATGTTCTGGGAGGTCCTGGGATGATGTAACATAGTATATTGCTCCACTTTTACTAGTGCTTAAAGGCTGAAATTCATGTTGCCAGGTGAACGAATGACAAGAGAAAGAAAGATTTTTGGTCATACTATCAACTTCTTGTCCTGTTGATCAGATTTGAAGAAGAGAGAAAATGTTCCTGCCCCAGAGATCTCTGCAGATGGTTACATTTTTGGCAATTATTTTTTTTGCCTGTTTTGCGACATCTCAAGACACTGAAAAGTAAGCAATATCATCCTTTTACTTAGTATCGTTAGCAGACTGCTTGCCTTTGATTTAACAGGTTGTATTCTTCACTACTGTCATTTACTCCAGGCATAGTGGAAGAACAGTTCTATGCATTTGATACTGCAACATTTTACTACCTTTTGTGCAGTACAGATTTATAACAATTACATTTTTAGATTCATCAGTTATACCATGTTAAGTACATTTCTGGTGATGTTTTTAAACACAGTGCAACAAACCATACAAGGATGTTCAAGGCAAGCCATGGAAATGGCATATACTAAAATCTCCTAATTAGGTTCCCACTCAGATCCAAATCTGCAGTGGAAGCCTATAGCTGCAGTGAGCTCCATCTAAACAGTCTGAAATCCAGAAATATTTGCACCCTAGAATTAGCCTGCCTTCCCTGGCTCAAAAATTTTGGTATGTCTTAAGAAAATAAGGATTTGTTTTAATTTCATGGACACCACTGATTTCAATTAAATTGCTCCTGACTTACAGCTCTAAAGGAAAGAGACAAATTCAACAATCCTAGAACATTACAGCTATGAAAAGGGAAGTTTATTCTGGTATTTAGACCTCTGAAAAGAACTCAAATCTGGGAAAGATCAAGGAGCTCTCTAAGCCTGCTAAGGTCATTTTGTCACTGTCTCCTCAGTTTTGAGATATATGTATGTATATATATATTAAAGGCGATTCAAAGTATACCTTTTGGGAATGGCTGTACGCACATCGTTTCAGCTTCCCATCTTCAGGAACTACCTGGCTGCCTCGCAGGCTGTCCGAGCCAGCCCCTGGAGGTGTGCTCACTCTGCGGGCTTTGCATGGGTCAGGCTGGCTCTGGGCACCAGCGCGACCAGTCTAGCAGTGAATGTGGCCTCAAGGCTGTCCTCCATATCCTGTGTAGGCACCACCAGTGCTCCTTCCTCAGCTTAGGGAAGAATCTAAGATTGATGGATGCAAAGCTGTGACTTTGAAATAGGAGCTTAGACCCAGCTGTGCTTGTTTGCTAACTGAACTTTTCCTTTCTTTGCAGTAAAAGAGCAGTGACGGAGCATCAGCTCATGCATGACAAAGGGAGAGCATTTCAAGGGCTGAAGCGCCTGATGTGGCTCCACAATGCTCTAGGTAGTGTGCACACAGCCAGCAGCAGGGATATTTCACTTTCAGATGCCATGTGGGATTCACAGAAGAGCCAAGATACTTCAGATCTCTACGACAGCATCGGCAGAGATGAGGCTTCAAGCCTGATGAAACAACTGCTTGAACTGATAGCAAATGAGCAAGGCTTCCCCCTGTTGAAGAAGCTGGATTTGCTGCAGTATCTGAAGACCCCAAAGGGTAATTGGAATCCACAAGACATTTTTGACCTCCTTCAAATCAAAGAGGTGGTGAGAAAGGGAAATCCTATTATCCAGCCACAGAACTTTTCCCACTAGCCTCAGTCCAACTCAGTCTATCGCTTTAGACATGTGATATTGTAAGGAAAAACTCTAGTGCAAAGGTGAACTGCAAAAGAAAAATGTTGTCCGTTTGTTCCATTAATTATTCCTAAGTGTTGAACAGAGAGCCTTTTAAGGAACTGGGTTCCCTCCCTAGCAGGCAGTTTGAGTACTGTGATTGTGAGATGGGGTGATTTTTAACAGGCCAGAAATCTTCCTTTCTATATCAGGGTCCTGTCTGTCTGTTACCAGTATGTTAGGGCTGTGGCAGCTCTTTGTAGACCCAAAGCTACAGCCCAGGCATAGCAGGAAGTCTGATTCATTAATCTGCATGTTCACAGGCTCATTTGCAGTTCACTGTTCTGACTTCTAAGAAAGCAGTTATCTCCTAGTAAGATTGTCTTCTATTTCACACCTGCCTGAAGTTCTGCCCCTGCTCTGCAGTAGTAAGACTTTCCTTACACTTTAGGTCTAAATGTTTATTTTTTTCCTGCTTCTCCATTGTTTAGAGTGTTCTAAGAATTCTCTTCTTTCATGTTTTCCTTCAGGGGGGCAAACTTTTGCCAGGCCACAGAGGCAGCTGATCCCACCATTCCCAGCCTAAGCACTAGACATTCACCTTCTTCTGCTGGTGAAAGAGATGAGAATCAGCTTCCAGATTCCGTATTTGAGCCTTTAATTTGAAGACTTTCTACCTTTTCCCTGTCGTTGTGAAAACCCCTCTAAGAGCTCCCACAGCGTATTACATTTTCTGGGCAGAAAAACAACTTTTTGATGTGACCTGCATTACCTGACGGAGAAACAGATAGCACATGATTCTATTTTGCTATTCACCTTTAATGTCAAAGTGACCAGCTCTGCCTAAGCAAAGCAAGGTCCAGTTTAACCGCAAAATCAGTCTTTCAGAAATGAAATCTGTCAATTGCGTTACAAATATATCTGCATTTCCATTACACAGGGACTATACACACCATCTTAAATCTTGAAATTCCTCTGCTGCTGATGGACTTCAACTGCATGTGCAGAGGGTATTTCTCAGTGATAGATTCAAACCCCAAGAACTCCTTGATGTTGTCAATAATAAAAACCTTTTCACCCTCTGAATTGCTTTTTTTTTTTTTTTGGTAGAAATGTAAATAAAATGAAATAATCTTTTGTTAATCTCCACACATTTGGGATGAATATGGAATCACCTTTCTTTCATTGTGCTGTTTCACACAGCTCTCCCCATTAGATTCCCCAAGGCCAATCAAACCATTACTAAAATGGGTAATTTCAGATGTTAATGATAAAGCAAGGGTTGGGAGCAGAAGCAGGCTCAGAGAAAAACAGACTGTACTGCCCAAATAACAGTTTTGTTGAGCTGGGCCGTGGCAGCCCTTTTTCGCCTGAACAAATCTCCAGACTGTTGGAGACTTCAGTCAGGCAATGACACCGAGACGACTTGACTTTGAAAAGCTCATAACTTCTGGGAAAAGGCCTTGTCCTGTCTGCCATACTGCGCAGGTCAGCCGACTTGGCCTCACAGATGTGCTTCCCTCAGCCTGCATGGCCATTTTCTGTGCCTGAGCTACAGGAGGCTGAGGCACTGGGATGCCAGCACCTATACCTAGTTATGCCTCACCCCTGTGGTCACCACATGGTGACGCAAAGTATGGCACCCCTGAGGGGGAAGGACAAAACAACCTTCCCTCCACCACATAGAAGCTGCAGGTTATGGTGCCTTTGGCAGAGGCGGGAGGACAGGGCCTCCCGTGCCTGCATGAGCACTGCAGACAGGCTACCACCTTATGGCTTGAAGCAGCTTTTCCTCTAGGTGGGCTCAAAGAACGATTTGAACCAGAATACGCGGATTTTATCGCCGCCCGGAGCTGGCAAATGACAGCCCCCTGCAGCGCACCCGCCTGCCCCACTCAGGCGAAAGCACCTCCCCGCCCCCACAGCGCAACGCGCAAGCGCCGGGGAGCTCCGCTCCCCGCTCCCCCCGAGACCGCCGCGTGCCTGCGTCGTGGGCGGGGAGTGGGGGGTTGGCGGCAGCCCCCGCCCTTGGGCAGCGGGCGGGGCGGGGCGGGGCCGGGGGCGGGGCCGGGAGGATGGTGGCGCATGCGCCCTGCCGTAGGGGTCCCCGGAGCTGGGCCCGTCCGCGTCGCCGTCAGGGTGGGGGGGCGGCGGCGGCGGAGCTGGGGCGCTGCTCGCTCCCCAGGGGCGCGCGGTCCGTTTGGCCCCAGCCCCGCCCGCCGGCCCCGCCCCGCCCCGCCGTCGCTGTGCCGACGGCATCCTGCCGCCGCGTTCAGCGTCTCGCCGCCCCCTTCCCGGGGGGCTCCGGTAAGCGCCGCCGCCTCGTCGGCCCACTGCTGCCATGCTGGTGCTCCGTGTCCCCCCGGGGCCCCCCCCCCGGGGCCCCCCCCCGGGGCCCTGCCGCGCCGGGGGTGGGCAGCAGGGCGGCCGGCCCCCCCTCCCCCCCCCGGGCCTCCGCCTCCGATGGGGCTGGGGGTGGGCGAGCTGCGGGCCGGGGACCCGGGTGCCCTCCGCGTCCCGGGCTGGCGGTGGCCGCCTCGTCCGCTCCCCGGTGCCGAGCCGCCGTACGGGAGCGCCCGGCCCCGCCGCTCTCCGCGGGTGCCGCCGAGCCCGCGGCACCTGTCTCGGCTCGGCGCTGCAGCCTCTCGCTTTCGCTTGTGTTCCCCGTCCCCGGGTGAGGCCCCCGCAGCCCCCTCCCGTCAGGTCGCCTCCGCGCTCTGTCCGCCGGCGGCAGCGGCTCCCCCTCGGCCGGGCCCGGCGCCGCCCCGGGCAACGTGGCCGAAGGGGCTCGGCGGGGGGGGGCGCTTCGCGGCGGTGCCTTACAAGGAGCCGTGGAAAGTAAACGGCAAGGGGTGGCTCGTGAAACGGTCCTGGTACCCCGGTACTGCAAAACAGGAGGCGTCCAACCTGTCTGGTAACGGTGACACAGCTCGGTCACCTCCCCGGGAGGTACGCTGCCGCCAGGGAAACTAGGCTGAGATGTAGTTTTATGCTTCGAATCTTTGAACCGTAGTTGCGTTTTAGAAAGCAGTTAGGTTGTCAAATATGCCCTGAAGCTGTGCTGCCAGTTGCGAGGGGCACACTGACACATTTATTGAGAGAATCCGGTTTGTAAATGTAGGGAACTTAAACTAGGTCTTTGGTGAGTGTGGGTTGTTTGACGCCAGCTCGCTCAAAGGCAGCAACTGTGTTTTACTGGGTTTCTGTATGAAATCATTCAGTAAAAGAGAGTGCTTAAAATACGCTGAATACCTTTTTCTCCTTCCTCAGTTGTTCTGTTATCAGGATGGCTTTCAGGGTTTTGAATCAGAATTTCAGGATTTTGAATCAGAATTTCACAGCCAAGGAGTTGGCAGGCAACTGCTGGATTTATTTCTGCACGGGTCAAAGGGAGCTTCTGGATTGCGTAGATCGGTGTGATGTTCTGAACTTTCAGCGTTTATTGGAGAAATGCTGAAAGAGAGAAAATATTGGGAGAAATAAACACTTTCAGTGCTGCCTGAAATTGTGGTTTTTGAGGCATCGTGTTTCTTAAGCTTCCTTCCCTCTTACTCTCAGATTAAAAATGTTCAAAACAGGAAGCTTGACTTGTACCTTTTTTTTTTGTAAGACTTTTCCCTGTTTAGCCCTTGTTTGGGCAACGGGGCTGCCAGTATTTTGTTAAAATCATAATTCCGGCCTCTGTGAATAAGCATCTCCTAACTGATTGTATCTCTTGTTTGAAGGTTATTTGTCATTTACTATGTCAAATGTTTCCTCCGTTTTTCTTTCCTAATAGCCATGGCAATGACAGGCCCAACACCATGCTCATCCATGAGCAACCACACCAAGGAGCGAGTCACAATGACAAAGGTGACATTAGAAAACTTCTATAGCAATCTCATCGCACAGCATGAAGAACGGGAGATGAGGTAAAAATCTTTCTTGCTTCCATTCCTGGATATGAGCCAGACACACGTACTAACTGCATTTAGTTGTCTGGATCTGGAGCAAAAATAGAAAATCTTTGCTGAGCATGTACCTAAGCTCCTGAGATGGGTTACCTGGCTGTGGCTTGGCATGAGCATCCAGAGGCAACTGCTGGATTTCTGAATCCCATGGTAATTTAGGCTGGAGTTTCTTCTGAAATAAATTGAAACGTGCTTGCAAATGCAAAAGTGATATGACTGTTATCAATTTTTATTTTGTTATTTAAAGTGTGTTTGATTATTTGACTAAGTAGAAACTAACCCTAAGATATGCTTGGCATCATTCAAATACAATTCTGAAGCTGAAAGCCAACATTTACAAGTGTTTGTCCCGTCTGTGTCTGTTCTGTTGCCTGTTCTCATTTTACGTACCTGGTTATAATATTTAAAATCAATTTTATAGCATCGGTTTCAGCTTGGGTTATAAACTGTCACTGAGTTGCCTGATAAGGGAAGGTAATCTGAAAGGCAATGAAAGATTGCTGTAAGAGCTGTCACCTAATGCTTACTTCTTGTCTGAGTTAACAGAACCTATCACATCTCTCTAAATATATTGGCCAAAATATGCCAAGTAATTTATCTGAGAAATATTATTTTTGTTTTCTTTTGGCTGGAACCCTCTAATTTGCTGAATACCCTCAAGCTGTAGCACTGGGACTTCTGGCATGCTCCCAGCTTGCCATGTAGTCTATAATCAGAATTTTCAGAAAGGGTCAGTGTTTATTTGCCTGCAGACTTGCTGCCAAAAATCCAACTTGTTCCAAGAGGATTGCCTGCTAACTACAATAACTGCAGAAATGAGGAAGCAATTTAGAAATAAATACTATCTTGTGTACATATTTTCTCCAAAATTTCAAATTAATGAGAGCTTGAGGCCTAATCAAAACAGAAGATGTTACTGATTTAATTCCTTGCTTTGTCTTTGCATAGCTCTTGCTTTTTTATTATGAGTGTTAGTGTGTACTCCAAAAACCTCAATGACAGTTTTCTTCTAAAAATTTGAACAAACGTACTAAGGTATACTTCTTAAAAAAAAAAAAAAAAAATTGATGTATCTGTGGCTCTGCAATTTGGAGTTTAAATACTATTGATAAAATTTTCACTGAAGCACAGATAAGGCCTATTAAGGATGTTTAGGGGAATTTCAGCATCACTCAGTCATGCTGAGCTACTTAATTATGGGTGTTGCAGCAGCAGTCTTTTTTTGCTGCTGGAGTCACTGTTTTGAGTATGAAATTGGATGACTGGATACTTAAATAAAGGCAGAGCAATTTAAATGTGCCTGATTGTTGAAGCAATAGCTCAAAATATTATCACATCACAGCAGCTGTGTAGTGGCAGGAGACCGGAAGAGGATCTTGCAATGGATGACTTGCATATAGACAGGGAATATTTTAGTACACTTGCAATGTTGTGCAAAACAATATGAGCAGGAGAGGAGTGGGGGGAGCAAAGAAAAAAACAAAAACACAACCCCAATTGTTCTGGAGTTTCAGAGCTATTAATGTGATCTTCACTGTTGGGAAAAAGTTCCCACAGGGTAATAATAATGTATGATCCTTTAAGGCATTTCCCTCTCTTCCCCCCATGAAGTTTTATTTCCTTTCTTTCTTTGCTCCCAAATAATTTCTGATCTTTTAGGTGGGAGAATATGTATTGATGTGTCCTTTTCCTAAATATTTCGAATATCTCAGGTATTATGAAATAGAGACTAACATTTTGCATGTAATGTGTCTGAGGTGCTGAGAAATTCAGTACAGATCCACAAGGCTGTTTAGATAGCTAATTGTCCCTGGAATAAGTGAGACCTTGGTGATTCAATATTTATTATGGCTTTGGCCTTAAGTGACTTATCCAGCTATCAGAGAGACAGGAACTGGATCTATGTTCCTATACAATGAGAATATATACTTGATTAAGACGTGAAACTCAAGGGAGATTTAGATTATTGAAATTAGAAAGTTAAATTGCTAGAATGGTAAATTGGCTAGAATGGTAAAACAGTAACACTAGATTATTCAAGATTAGTCTTGTAAATGATATATAAAGGAGAATCAGATATACTGTTAGTTGCTGGCATTACATCCTCCTTTCACAGCAAGCACAGCCCAAAGGTGTTGGATATGTGCATGTGATTTAAAAGAAAATGTTAAGATTCAACTTTCTTCTAATTTCTGTCTCTTTTAGACAAAAGAAGCTAGAACAAATGATGGAAGAAGAAGGCTTAAAAGACGAAGAGGTAATTAATATGGGAAAATTATTTTAATGGTTTAGTAGTACAAGTGATTTGCTTATACACCTAGCATTTTTACTTGGAATTGCTTTGATCTCCATGGAGTCTAACTGCACCCTTGTTTTCTTTTCCATAAACTTTAGAAGAGAATCAGGAGGTCAGCACATGCACAAAAAGAAACAGAATTTCTTCGCCTTAAGAGAACAAGGCTTGGTTTGGAAGACTTTGAATCTTTAAAAGTAATAGGCAGAGGAGCATTTGGAGAGGTAAGTGTAGAAAAGATGACTAAAAGTATTTTCAAATAACGCTGGTATTTGCCAAAATCTTATGTAGTTCACACAAGTGAAAGATAAATGTTGTAGGAACTGCAGAGTAGTTTTAGCTTAAGATGTGGTAATGTCTTTATGCCTACAAAATACTGGTTTAAAAACACTACATGCTTTAAAGGAACATTAATGCAGTTGAAAAGAACTTGATGGGCAAGCTAAATACAAGTTTGGCAGTGTACTTTCATTCTGATCTCCTGGGGCTGGTCTTTGAGAACAGAGGGGGCTGGAGGGTCACTTGCAATGCTCTGTTCTGGTGGCCTTTTCTGGAGAAAGTGGCTTTGGACCATCTAATTTAGGTGCGTGGTTGCTGAATGTCATCTCTGTTACAATGATTTAATCTCTTCCAGTTAAGAGAACTTGTTTGCCATTACCATGCACTATGTAACGCTTTTTTGTTCTTATAGTCTGATAAGATTTCATGAAACAGAGGCCAAGGGCTTCCTACCCAAAACCGTGAAGATGTGTGGTGATAATACTTCGTTTGACTCAAATTTTTACATACTTTCTAGGTGCGACTTGTCCAGAAGAAAGATACGGGGCATGTTTATGCAATGAAAATACTCCGTAAAGCTGATATGCTTGAAAAAGAGCAGGTGAATAGCCACCTTAACTAATGGTGCTACTGTCTGTAATTTAAGTGACTTTGGGAGGTAATTGTGATGTATGTGTAGAGAGGAGTAATGGGCGTCTAGGTGTCTAGGTTTACTATCTAAAAAATTATGTGGATTTTTTCCCCATATTGTGTGGAGGGAAATTGGACAGCAAATTGTTGTATGACCTCATAAGGACTGTCTTCTAGTGGGTTTGGTCAAGCCTTTTCTGTTTGCTTATTTATTTTATTACACCTTTCCATGTAACAATGCTAAAGTTTGAATATATAGTTTTCAAATAAATGGGATTATAGTAGTGGTGACAGGCTATAAATAAATACTGTTATATGTTGCTGAATAGTTGGAATAGCATTTTAAAAACAACCTCTAATGCTGTGCTTAGTCCTCGTGGAAGTTGCAATTGTAACTCTCTTCCAAGAGACTCTTCATACTGAAGCAAGGTAGGACTGAACTCAGTTTCTGCTTGAAAGCATGGGGAAGCAGAGGAGTCTTCCAAGAACTAGGTCAGTCCTCAGATGAAATCAGATACATAAAGATGGTTGTATGTTCCTCCTCATCAGTTTACGGTGATACATATGATGATACATATATATGTAACAGTATGTTACATATGCTTTTACCATTACATGTAGATGATTCAGTACAGACATCAAATAGGTGGTTTACTGTGTTTCTGATTTATGGAATCAGATACAAATATCAAAGTGGTATGGCAACTAGAATTCCGACTCGATCGATGTACATGAAGTAATGGCATTTTCTGTTTTTAAGGCTTATCTTTGCTAGTACTTGTGGGAATATTGTCTGACACAATCATTTCTTGTTCAGCGCTGGGATGAATCTGGGAAGCACTCTGTGTTTCAAAAAATTAGGAACTGATTTCCATTTCGGGAAGTACTCATTCAAAAAAACAAACAGCAGTGTTCTCGCACAGGAACTTTATGCAGCACCGCTAAATTAGTGCTTGAGTCTAAATCTGTTGGAATAAGCTGAAGCTCTATCTTGAAAGATGAGTTAACTTTTTAGAAAAGAGCTAGTTCTTGAGAGATCTAATTGTTAGAAATTTTCATAAAAAATTTAATTTTCTTCGCATAGAATTAAGCTGCTTATATAATAAACCATATGTTTCTCTTTCTGGATCTTCCCATGGTAATAAATCGTGTTTGGAGTGGTCTGTTATCTAACTAATTTTAAGACAAATGTTTTCATAGTATCACATGTACACTTCTGACTTGAAGACAACCTAGATGCTGTAAGGGTTGAAAGAATAAAAATGTAAATGTAGGTTATCTTTCTGTATAGAATCTTGTTGTTCAGGCTGGTAGTTTAAATTTCTCTAGCTTGATTTCTTGCTTTAGAAAATGAGGTTTGTGCATTCTTGCCCTTCTATATACGTTAACGTTATGGCACCAGAAGTCTAACAAGAAATATAGAAGTTATTCAAGTGTGAATGAAGGCAAAAGCCCCTGTAAACTTTCCAGTGGAAGCTTCAGAGCGTAAAAGGGTCTTTTGGATCTTGATCAAGACTAATGTCGAGTTGGTGCTCATTGGGATTTATCAGATTTGGACGGGGGAGGGAAGAAGAAACAGTCCAGAAAAATACAGCAGTTTAATGAAAGCTTATCTTTTTTTTCTGTCAAAAGAATATTTTTTGGATTTGTTCTTCAATGTTACCCTATTTTACTACCTGAAAATATCTAGGGGTGAAACTGTTGAACCTTAGATGGTGTTTCTGCCTTCATGCAGAAGTTTGGCTGTTGTCTTTTCAATATTTGATGCTTTTTAATATAATACTTGAATTGTCTGTGAAGTAAACGCATCTTATAAAAACACAGGCTTATAATTAATCAAATGTATATCTACAGGTTGGCCATATTCGTGCAGAGCGGGACATTCTAGTGGAGGCAGACAGTTTGTGGGTTGTGAAAATGTTCTATAGCTTTCAGGATAAGCTAAACCTCTACCTTATCATGGAGTTCCTGCCTGGAGGTAATCACATGAAATGAAAAGGCTGCTTTTCTTTTGTTTTTGAATTTGTAATCTCTTAATTACAGATGCGGGCTGGGACTAGAGTATGTGTGGTTACTGTACACTGCTGTTTGTACTGCACATTTGTGAGGATACAAGACATTCCTAAAAATTTCTCTTTTTAGGAGTTAAGAGTACTAAGGTCTTCAGGTCAGGCTTTAGCTTATCTGCTTGTGTGTACTAGCTGCAGATGTTTGAGATGCAGCCTTAATAGCCTGCTAGTTCTTATTCTTACTCTTCGCTAGCTATCTGTAGAACCATCATCAGCTTTTGATTTCCTAACCCTTTGCTTTTAGCTGGCCTGCAGCAGAAACAATTAAGGTCCTTTTTCAGAGGATGAATGTTTGTCCTTGAATGCTAACACTACTGTAACACTTAAGCTGTACTGAAAGCCTGTAATACATGTATGTGAATACAAACAAGAATGCTTTTTGAAATGACGCTGCACAAACACAGTCTGTTTTTTTGTAACAGCTCTGTAGCTGAAAGTATGTATTTTAATCAGTGATTCAGATGTGTAGTCAAGGGTCGCTGTCCACAGCTGACTCTTGTTTAAGGGGTGTTTCTATGCAGTTATCTCATCTCTGTGCTGTTTAGCTGTCTCAATAAATGTAATGCAACTACAATACAAGCCTTTCACATACAATGATATGAAGGAAAATGCAAGTTTAACTCTTGGAAGTGCTGGGAAACTGGATGTATTTCTTTATATTAAATCAATTTAGATTTCCCAAGGATTTCAAAGCTTAGTTCTTTTCTTTGTAAATGCCTTCAAAATCAGTGAAATTGGAGTTTGTGTGTTTGTATACAAAGTCATTTGTATTTACCTTTGCTGTTGGGGTGGGGTTGATGCTTCTAGGTGATATGATGACGCTGTTGATGAAAAAAGACACACTAACAGAAGAAGAGACACAGTTCTATATAGCTGAGACTGTGCTAGCCATTGATTCTATTCATCAGTTGGGTTTTATCCATCGAGATATCAAACCAGACAACCTTCTTCTGGATAGCAAGGTATGCACTAACCATTGGCCAATGGCTTGGTAGTAGTAAATAGGTCTTGTAATTTTTAATATTGACCTAAACTAGTGTTGAGAACTGTGAAAGAAAACAGTACTTTTTTCATAGCCCTGTTTCTCCTTGTCTTTGAAGGCGTATTTGCCATATTGCTGGGGGTGGTGGGGAAGAGCCAGTAAAGACCACCTCTGCGTCCTGTTGTATTCATACCACACTTCTGAGTTCTCTTGTGACAGTTGTTTAAACTATTGTTGGTTATTTCAGCTGCAATTTGAAATATGCAGTTTCAGTTCTCCCCTCTTAGTCAAAGATGGTTCCTTTTGGTCTCCCATCTGTTATGCTCACACTTGCCAGTTACTGGGTAGATGACAGTATCAAATATGAAGGATCTAACTGCTGCATTAGTGAGACACAGAGATATCTTCCTCTGAATCAGGATGTATTTCTGAAGACTTATTTCATCAGGTTACCTGATTGCTTCTAGATGGTTACTGGAGGTAGTTTACAGAAAGCTTGATCGTTTTGCTGTCCTATTGCTCATTACAAGTTTGCTTAAAACTAGCTTGTTTGGAACAGTGCCAACAGTAAATAATTATATTCTGCTAGCCAGCAGACCAGCCAGCACTGTTGGAATTACTGCTGTAATTCAGTATGTCTACATCTAGGCACAGATAAATTCAAGACTTCAAAAAGGATGTACATTTCAGTTACAGGAAAAAAATATCACACCTAATCAGTGTGGTGACAATATGCCCTGGGACGGATCCAAGGTGTTTCTTCTATCTAGCAGTCATTGCACAATCCAGGGACTACAGCTCCCTCTGGAGACATTTACTTTCACTCTGAAGCAGTCAGTTTGCCCAAGCAGAGGCTTCTTGAAGTAAATTGGTGCTAATAAATAGTCTTTCTTTGGACAGTAGTGAAGAAAATACTAATAGCTTGATTCTGTGTGTATGTATCCAGTCTTATGCTAAAACGAGTAATGAAAAAGAGTGCATCTATTTATTACAGAAAAGTAAAGGGACTGGAAGGAAGTATGAAACTACTTGCTATGATAATTCTCATACTGTTTTTGTATTTTGGGCGTTTTTGTTTCTAGGGCCACGTGAAACTTTCAGATTTTGGTCTGTGCACTGGACTAAAGAAAGCCCACAGAACAGAGTTTTATAGAAACTTGAACCATAGTCTTCCTAGTGACTTCAGTAAGTTATTTGGCTTTGGAAGGGTATTTGCATACTTGCTCTTGGTGCCTGATAAAACACATTTCAATGTGAAGATAGAAGACTGCAGTTTGAGTGTAATAGTAACATTGCATCTTGAAGTATAGCTTTGATTTTCTGTAAGGCTTCTTTTATAAAAATAATTTCAGTTACTTTAATGTACACACACAGCTTCATTTCCAAAAGTTTGTTTTTCAGATGGATTCTGAGGTAGCCCTTCTTAGCATGCATAGTAAACCTCAAACAAAAATTTGGTGCAACTCGTAGATGCTAGTTGTATCACATGTGTGACTTGAATTAAGAAATGTGCATGTAGTCTCTGAATATTCAGTCATTTTTTCAAGAGGAATAACTTGGAGTTTAGCAATTGCTTGCTAGAGGCTGCTGACCACTCTGGTCTGCCTCTGCATGCACCTTTAACTTGTGCCAGGTAAACTGAGCAAGGCAAGGCTGAGGCAGGTTAGCATGTTGGTCTATGCTGATGAGCATGTGGGGACTGTAACCCCTTACTGGCACAGCTGAATACAAAATGAGCTGTTTGTCCGGGCCCCAGCAAACTTTTTGATCTTGGAAGGGAGATTTTCTTAAGTAGTGCAATGGATTTGGAGTAAAAAAATGTGTCTTGGATGACTGGTAGGATTCATTCATCCATATTCCAATCTCCTTTAGCTTTCCAGAACATGAATTCCAAACGGAAAGCAGAAACATGGAAGAGAAACAGACGGCAGTTGGTAAGTGACAATTTACCTGTTTTGAAATGATCTCTGAGCTATTGCTTTCAAACAGTACATACAGTTAAACAACAGGCATTAATCCATGTCAGAATTTTGAACAAGGCTGGAGTAAAAACTCACCTCTTTCTTTTTAAAAGAGGAGTAACTCTTGTTTGTCCTTCATCCAGCTGCTGAACAGCTGTGCCTGAAATAGTGCTGCCGTAATTGTTACATTAATAGCTGATGCCTCCTAGTTGAAACTAATGTTTTTTGCCATTTGCAAGATAACAATGAGCTAGTGATCCATTTCGAGGTGTGTGTAGATATATAGACAAAGGTACCTTTACCTGTCTCCCTGCTGTTATTTTAAGACTTCTTGAGGTAAGCATGTTGATTTTTTTTTTTCTTTACATATTTTGAAAGAAAGCCTTTAATCAACTTTGTCTGTAAGATCCCTATAAAATAAGATCTGTAAGACCTTATGTCTGTAAGATCACTATAAGATAGTCAATCTGATGTCTTTCTCAAAATAACCATTGTTGCTCAAGTTCCACTTCCATAGCAGTAAGTTTTCTCTAAAGATATGTAACTGATGTTATTTGTTTCAGGCTTTTTCTACTGTGGGAACTCCAGATTACATTGCTCCTGAAGTTTTCATGCAGACAGGCTACAACAAGCTTTGTGACTGGTGGTCACTTGGGGTCATCATGTATGAGATGTTGATTGGTAAGAAACAGGCACTGCCTAAGTTCTTAGGAGGAATCGTGGTGCAGGATATCAGTTGTATTTATGTGTTTGGGATCAGGATCTCAAAGCATCTGCTGCTTGCATAGTTTATGAGAAGTGTTCTGACTGTTGCAGTGTAGACTTTAGTAACTAAAAGAATTATTTTTGCTTTTTACAAGATTGCATTTTTATTTTCAGGTTATCCACCTTTCTGTTCTGAGACTCCTCAAGAAACGTACAAGAAAGTAATGAATTGGAAAGAGACACTCACGTTTCCTCCAGAGGTTCCAATATCTGATAAAGCAAAGGATCTTATTTTAAGGTGCCATTCATATGGTTTGCCAGTTAATACAATACTAATATTGTCTTGCAAACTGTTCTATAGCTTCAATAGCCTTCTTCACATGGGAAAAAATGATTGACAGCTACGTATTTAGTTAAGCACATTAATCAAATGCTGAACTCCCTAATCAAATACATTTGTCTCTCAGTGGAACTCTTGACTGAACTATGCTAAAAAAGGAGCACCCATGTAAGTGCTGCTAGTCTGGCAAAATGTGAATGTTTCTGCTTTTTATTTTGTCTACAAGCTTCTCTTGGAAGTGACTTACTCTTTTTGCCAGAGCCAGCTTTTTAACATAGCAAGAGTTTTGGCATTGTGTGTACTGGAGCATACACACATCCTAATGCATGCTGACTCTTTCATTTTTATTTCTACATCCAGTATTTTCAATCACTTATCCATTCTCAGGACAAAAATATAAATGTCTAGCTTTTCAGACTTTGTATTCTCCTAATCTACGCTTGCCCTGAAATAGAAAGGGCACATTATCCAGTTTTGAAGGAATACTGCATCTTAATTGCAGCATTTGGCATGATGTTGCTAAGCACACTTCACGTGTTGTTTCTGAAGTGGCAGTTCTTAGCCTTCTCCACGTATATGTTAGGAAACCACAGTGGTATCAGTTTGGAAAGCTCCATCCTTTTCTGGATGGAATGCTTTCATTTTTCATTTTTCCTTCATTTTCATTCTTCCTTCCATCCCAGATTTTGCTGTGAATGGGAGCACAGAATTGGTGCATCTGGTGTGGAGGAAATAAAGAGTAACCCATTCTTTGAAGGGGTTGACTGGGAGCATATAAGGTAAGATGCTTTTCAGAAAAACTAGCTGCTGGTCCTCCTGTTCAGCAGGAATGAACAACTTGACTGATGTTTATCATATCTAGATGTGGCTGAGAATATTTTGGGCCTTATCTGAAGCTTGCTGGAGGTCTAGGTACCGTCTGTCTTTGAGTCTGTTAAGAAGTGGGAAGCATATGAATCCTGCTTTCTCCTGCCTTTCAAATTTTGATGCTGAATCTGCTCTTATTGGCAGGGAAAGACCTGCTGCGATTTCGATAGAGATTAAAAGCATTGATGATACCTCAAACTTCGATGAATTTCCAGAATCTGATATCCTTAAACCAACAGGTAAATGCTTTTGATTCTTCCTCTTCTCCAATAGAATAATGTGACATTCCTGTTATTCTGAGAATCACACAATCCTACCAGTGAGATCCTAGGGTGTTTTGTTTTTATTTTTTTAAGCATGCTTAAATTGTTAGCTGGTAGTCTTTGATGCAGGGGTGTGCAAGCTATGAATTTGGGTACTGGGAGCTGGGATGCAGACTTGTGAGGGAAATGGAAGCCATTTGAGAATGGGCATCTCTAAGAAGCAACAAAGCTCCCAGCAAATTCAGATTTCAGCAGGACCTTTGAGCCCAGTGCTGCAAGTACCTCCTGGCACTGGCTAATTCTTGCTAGTATGTCTAACAGTTAATATGGGTGGGAAGAGGGTGGGACAGATGGGGACAATATGTTCTGGTGTAAATCTTTAAGGATCCTTGTATTGCATATCCAAGCATATTCAAACATTTGCCCATGTGTTTAAAAAACACACGTTATTGCAGTTTTTGATTGGTGTTGTAGAATGAAACTGAATGCCTACCTCTATGATACTTTTTTTTCTTTAGAAGCATTCTTCCCTACTCTGCATCCAGTGTTTTGTGTGAAAATAAACTGCAGTCTCCAAATAGTAATTTGTTTTTCCTGTGTCTTTCAGTGGCAACAAGTAACCATCCAGATACTGACTACAAGAACAAAGACTGGGTTTTTATCAATTATACATACAAGCGTTTTGAGGGCCTGACAGCCCGAGGAGCAATACCATCCTATATGAAAACAGGAAAGTAATTAACCTTTACCTAGGACAACTTCTGAACCATGGAATTTTGTTTCTGTACCTTGGGTTTTTTTAACCCAATAAAAGAACTTTCTATCTTTTTTATTATCATTTTCTTAAAGAAAACTTGAGGGCTATCACCTCTTGGAGAAGACTTCAAGACCCTCTTTTGTTACACACTGGCTGTTACTAAGGATTTGTTCTTTCTGCACCATTGAAAACTTCCACAAAATGTCATCTCTGCTGCAAGCATGTTTTGCTGCTTCAGGAGCAAGAGTTTTGAGTTTTCCTGTTAAATTCTTTTCCAGACTGTACAGTCCATCAGGAGATCTGAGAAGGCCTTCACTTTGACATTGCAAAGCATGTGATGTTTATATGGATGATTTTGCCAGTCCTGCATTAAGTAACATATTCAGTCTGCCAGTTCTACCAGCACTGTTTTCCTGGTGGACTTCAGTATAATGGAAATAAAGCAATAATTACAGCTTGAGGCAGACAACTCTCCGGTAAACTATCTAGTGGAAAGATACAACATGTATTGCCTTAACTTTAGTTTGTAATAGTGTTTTTTTTATAATGCTACGTGGAATCCTCTTCAATAGCGTTTCTTAATTTTGTTGCAGTGGCCTCAAGTTGCAGTGCACTTTACTTTTGGTACTAAAAGTGACCCTCAAGCCATTTAATATTTTTCTAGATTAAAAAAATTGCGCAACACTTTTTTTTTTTTTTTCCTATACAGTAATAAGAGAAACGGGCCACTTCCTCCACCAAGCACCAGCAGTTTTATGTTGCTGTAGGAAAAGATGGATCTATAAGCAATGCAGATAATGAAGACTACAGCTAATAACACAAGTGGATCTGGAATAAGGGCCGAGAAAAGGGAGGAGAACTCATTTAACCTGATCATTGGTAGTAGGCATGCTGGGTACAGCTGGGTCAGCCATGAGGTTTTTGGATCCTGATGCTGCCAACTTTTGGCCACTTTTAAGATTGGCATCTTCATCTTTTTTAGACAAAACTGTCTTCTGTGGCCTTTTTGCTCTTGGTTTTGAGCAAAACAGTATTAAATTATTCCATAAGTCTTGCTGACCAAGGCCTCCTTGATTTCCTTTACAACTCCTCTTGCTGTCATGACTGAACCAGCTGTCCTTGTAGTCCTCTGAGACAGTGCCTCATGGGGTCAGCTTTGGAGTGGTGGGACCCACTATGTTCTTCTTTGAATTTTGTCTAATGTAACTTATAAAAGTACATTCAGTTATGATCAGGATGCTCTCCAGGAGAGCCCCAAGGTGCCTTTCCTTGCCTAAACATCTCTGAGAACATCGCTGCATTTTGGGAGGGAGGATTCTGCCTCAGCTGAGCTTTTTATAATGTTGATTAATTTTTATAATAATTTTTAATCATGAGCATCCATCTTGTAGTTAACTCTGCAGTTCCAGTGGCAGATGGCATTAACCTTTGGGCCTGCCTGGTACTAGTCTGTAATTTGCAATTAGACGTTTTTAAAACTTTGAGGTTTCTAAAAGCATTTATCAATCTGAACTAAGATTCTTGAAAACTTTTATTGGTGCTGAACACTAAAGGCATAGCACAGACAGAAAAGCTGTTTAGAAACAAAACAAAGCTGGAGCAGTGTTTCATAGTAATAGGAAGGCTTTCAGTTATGTTTAGTCCTAACTTTCTAGATTAGGAAATTAAAGAAAATAGGGTTTGTTATGAAATTCTTTTTGGTGCTTTCAGGGAATTTTCACCTAGATGTCTTTTGAATTGAGTACCATCATGAAGGACTGACTCGGGAGGACAGAAAGCACTGTATATAGCTAAGACAGGATGATAACTCATTAGCATCATCTCCCTAACCATCTCCTTGTGCTTATTGTGTGTCCTAGGAGTTAAATGAATTGCCATAATTAGATGATAGATACCACATGGATCCTAAAAACCTGAACTGCAAGAGTAGCCTTAATAGAAGTACGAGGAATACTGTAGTCAGTAGCAATTACTCATATGAATAAGGGCTAACTGAGGTAATGATTTATAGGATCAGGCTTTTTATCAACTAGTCAGTAATACCCTACTCTACCCTCTTTATCTTTTATGGAGGGCTGACAGCTACTTCTCAAACTGTTCTCTCTCCTTATCCTGCAGTTTCTTTTAACCATTGGAAAATGTTGCTTTATAAACCACTGGAAAATTGAGAGGTATTAATATTGAAATGCTTAAAAAACAAAACAACAGCTTAGTTACTGCCTGAAAACTTAACAAAGCAAAATCTTTTAAAATTGCTGTGGATTAGGAGTAAATGATTTTGAGACAGTAGCTGCATTATAGCCCTTTAGTAAAGGGACTGGAATTTTTATTTATAAATACCAAAGATAAGAGAAACTATACAATTATAAGCTGTGATAATGTGCTGTGAAAGCCTTTATAGTACACTAAAAATGCAAAATACATATTACATGTTTTAAGGTCTTCTGAAACCTCAGATTGTTCACTTTTTTTGAGGTAAAAAGGTGAAGTTTTTCAGAAGTGCAAGCAACAGTTGGGTACCTCATTCCTGTGTCTTTCAGTAGGAGTTGGATGTCTGCATATAATCCTCTGAAAGCCTTGGACATCACTTTCCAGTGGTAGGTGTTGTATCTCAGTTGCATCATAAGCCTGCTTCCTATTACAGGCATTCACCAACAACCTGTTGTTTCCAGGATCCTTATTTCACTGCTAACAGATTAAGATTTTTGTATACCTCTTCCCTCACCAGTGTGTTAGCCAAACATTTTTATTAGCTGCTGGCTTATGTATTGATGCATATTGTCTTACGTATTTAGTTCTTTTTCAAGCTGCAAGCAGGGTTTATTTGGTTTATTTTTGCCCCTTTTTTTTTTGCTGGACTTCTAGGAATAATTCTAATCTGTATTTCCAATGAATCAGAACTTGAGTTTTGATGCCAGTTCACCTTTGTATCATGCCTAACACAAAACTGCACTAAGTGTTTCTTATCACTGTGCCCTGATTCTGCCTTAACCCTATCATTTGAAAAAGTGTTCTGTAAATATTTAAAAACTGTTACCAAATTGCACTGTAAAACTTGGCAGATGTATTGTGTGATGCTGGAGGAGCCAACTTTTTATGGAACAATCTCTACATTGTAGTGTGTAAATAAAAGCCTCTTAGTAAACACAATTTTGCTAGCATGTTTGTTTGTGTTTTTTTTTTTTTTTTTTTTTTTTTTTACAAACTGGAATCCTGAGGGAAGGAATCTTTCTTTTTGATTATCTGGCAGACTTGAAAGTGGTTTTAGACTCAACTGTTGGGGCATAAGACTACAACGGTAGACCATGTTTGCAGATTGCATTTCCAAAAGATGCAGAGCTGACATAAGGGAACACCCTATTAAAGAGGGAAGTGCTGATCTTGTTACTATCTACCTCAGTAACTCCATGAAATGCCACCTGGGCTTCCTATGGCCTTATTCACAAACTCCACCTCCTTTCTCAAGCTCTACTGAAAAAACTCTTGAAACACATCTAACACTAAAGAAGGGAATAAAAGGCAGGCCTGTTCCTGCTTTCCTGAACAAGGTAGAATTGGAAAGCTCCTTTCACAGCATATTAACCCAAAATAGCACTTTTATAGGTGCTGCATAGTTTGTGGGTTAAGTACCCGTCTCATACCTGTGCTGCTTTTAGGACATCACTACATCAAGTTGGTAAACTTTCTCGAGGCCCTCTCAATACAAGGGGTAGCAACACTTCTGTGCAGCTGCTGGATGAGGTCCCTGCCAAACCAGCCATGCTCTGTATGATTCAATATACAGCAAAGACTGGATCACAAACCACATTTACTTTATGAAGCAAGGAAACATGACCACCTAGTGATCTACCCCACACCCATTCTTCTCCACATTTAAAACAACATATAAAAGAGCCTAAAAAGCCATGTATAATTTATATTTTAATACACAGAAGAAACCATACATCTGTAGGAGTTCATAAATGCCATGGTCAACATTTCAGTATATCTAGAATAAGACCAAATGATGTTGTACCTGAATGGTGTGTAACTGTGAAAAAAAGGACAAAAAGCAAATGCTTATTTCCTCAACTTGATGCAATGTTCCAATGGACTTCACTCTACTAAACAAACTAACTAAAATGCATCTCTAATTACTTGGAAAAGCCAGTAAAGAACGGGATTTTTGGACTGTCTGCAAAACACTGCACAGAAGACAGATCACTCCATCCCCTACTATAAGTGCAATTGATTACACAGTACCAGAAAGTTCCTACAAGACACTGACCCTTTAGCCCTTAGGCAAGGGCTCGTTTCACTTAAGTGGCTGGGGTCACTGTTTCTAACAAACTGAATCCTTCAGGCCTAGCTAACACTGGAATCAAGGACAGACAACAGTGAAATTTGTTTTGGCAGAATACAGCACTAAGGTGTCTGATGATCAGCTTCTGATTCCTTGACACAGTCCTGGAAGTATAGGATAGTGCTCGACAACAAGCACATTCAGGTCCTTAGAGAAGAACAAATGTAAACTCCAAGTAAATACCAATACACATTTACTTAAAACTTACACTGCTGCAAAAATAAACAAACACACAAAAAATAAATAAAAAAAATCCATAGGGCCTGGAGCTAAGCTCCATCACTGTTGGAGCGACAATCTCACAGCACTGCCTTTACTCAACTTGTGGAACGTCTCACTTACTAAAGGAAGTAGTGGGTTTGGTCTGGCCCTTAGCTAGATGATTAGTGTGCCACATCTTCCTTTCTCTACTACAGGAATACAAATTACAGCAATAATGGAAAGTGATTGCACATAACTTAAACCACCTCTGTGCAGACACTGAAGGACACTTCTCCAATAACACATGGGCAGGACTTTTCAAAAGTAGTCATGCGGACCCAGGCATCAAAACCCCTGGGATTCCCAGGAGGGCCTGAAGCACTTTTGGAAATCTTCCCATAGGCACTTATGAAAATAAGAAATCTATTTGCTGCACTTAGGAAAGAAGCTAACAACAGAAACACTGCAAATAATGGAACCTATATCCATACAAATGGGAACTAAATGTATCAGCAAGTACATGCCTTGGCAGAGATCATTTTGTTACTCTTAACCACAAAGGCATTCACATTTCTTACACTGAGGAAAATAAACAAATAAAACAGCTGTAGAAGCAGAACAGTAACAACAAACTTCAATACTAAGTATTACAGTTTGTACAGGTGGCAAATAATGAAAAACTTGCTTGATGTAACCCTGACAACAACAACAAAAAAATTAAACTTCTAGGGGCAGACTGATAGCTACCTCCATTTTGCTAATTATGATCAGATTATGACTGGGTGCATAAGTGGCACAGGTTTCAACACCAGTCATTTGTGCTGAACATATGGGAGCTGTCTTCCTCTTGATCTTTTTGAATCGGTTTCAATTTTTCTTTGCACCAGCACTCTGTCAAAGTTGGCTACAAATCTGTCTTGGGTATGTAAAAATCTCTCCAGAAACGGTGGCTGCATAGCACAGGCCTGTGCTTGCTTGCCTGACAGCTTGGCTCTGGTTGTGCTGAACACCATGCACTCTTCAGGGAGTTAAACAAGCCCAGAGATAACTCCATACTGCAGGAACAGGACCAGCTAGGCCTTAGCATAACTGAGCTAAACCAGCCTACTGAAACATTGCCAAACAGCCAGGGATCAGGTTAGGAAAGCCCAAACCCATTTAGAATTAAATTTGGCCAGGGACTTCAAGGGCAACAAGAAAGGATTCTACTGGTACATCACTGATAAAAGGAAGACTAGGGAAATTGTGGGCTCTCTCCTGAAGGAAACAGGATACCTGGTCACCTGGAATATGAAGAAGGCTGAGGCCTAAAGACTATTTTGCCTCAGTCTTCACCAACAAGAGCTCCAGCCACATTGTCTGGGCCCCAGAAGGCAAAGGCAGGAACTGAAAGAATGATGAACTGCCCAGTGTAGATCAGGTTCAAGACCATCTAAGGAACCTGAAAGTACACAAATCCATGGGACCTGATGCGATACAACCACAGGTCCTGAGGGAACTGGAGGAAGTTGCTAAGCCACTGTCCATCATATTTGAGAAGCTGTGGTAGTCCAGTGAACTTCCCATTGACTGGAAGAGGGGAAACATAACACCCATTTTTAAAAAGAGAAAAAAGGAAGACCCAGGAAAAGACAGGCCACTCATTCTCACCTCTGTGCCTGGCAAGATCATGGAGCAGATCCTCCTGGAAACTCTGCTAAGGCACATGGAAAGTAAGGAGGCGACAGCCAACGTGGCTCCACTACAGGCAGATCATGCCTTACAAATCTGGTGGCATTCTACGATGGGGTTACAGCACTGGTGGATAGGGGAAGAGGAACTGACATCACCTACCCGGACTTGTGCAAAGCACTTGACACTGTCCCCCATAATATCATTGTCTCTAAAGTCGAGAAATATGGACTTGACGGCTGGACCACTCAGTGGGTAAGGAACTGGCTGGGTGGTCGCACTCAAAGAGTTGCGGTCAACAGCTCGATGTCCAGGTGGAGACCAGTGACGAGCGGTGTCCCACAGGGGGGTCGGTATTGGGACCGGCACTGTTTAACATCTTTGTCAGTGACATGGACAGTAGGATTGAGTGCACCCTCGGCAAGTTTGCTGATGAGACCAAGCTGCATGGTGTGGTCAACACACTGGAGGGAAGGGCTGCCATCCAGAGAGACCTGGACAGGACTGACAGGTGGGCCTGGGCAAACCTCATGAGGTTCAACAAGGCCAAGTGCAAGGGCCTGCACCTGGGTCGGGGCAATCCCAAGCACAAAGACAGGCTGGGTGGAGAATGGATTGAGAGCAGCCCTGGGGAGAAGGACCTGGGGGTGTTGGTTGACAAGAAGCTCAACAAGAGCCAGCAATGTGCGCTTGCAGCCCAGAAAGCCAACCGTACCCTGCACCAAAAGCAGCGTGGCCAGTAGGGTGATGGAGGGGATTGTCCCCCTCTGCTCTGCTCTCATGAGACCTCACCTGGAGTCCTGCTTTCAGCTCTGGGTCCCCCAGCATAAGAAGGACATGGACCTATTAGAACAAGTCCAGAGGAGGGCCACCAAGACGATGAAGGTGCTGGAGCACCTCTCCAACAAAGGCTGAGGGAGTTTGGCTTGTTCTGCTTGGAGAAGGGGAGGCTCTGGGGAGACCTTACAGCAGTCTTCCAGTGCCTACAGTGGGCTGCAAGAAAGCTGGGGAGAGACTCTTTGTCAGGGGGTGTAAGGATAGGACAAGGGCTAATGGCTTAAAGCTAAAAGAGAGTAGGTTTAGATTGGGTGTAAGGAGGAAATTCTTTACTATGAGGCTGGTGAGGCACTGGAACAGGTTGCCCAGAGAAGCTGTGGATGCCCCATCCCTGGAAGTGTTCAAGGCCAGGCTGGATGGCGCTTTGAGCAACCTGGTCTGGTGGGAGGTATTGTGCCCATGGCAAGAGGGCTGGAACTAGATGATCTTTAAGGTCCCTTCCAACTCAAACCATTCTATGATTCAGAGAATCCTGGATTGTTTATACTTACAGTCACAGCTTCATTGGCCTCAAATCTAAAATGAACAGAGCCTTAAATACAGACTCTTATAACACATTTGGAGAAGCAGAGTAGAGTTGTTCCCAGCATTTTTTTCTACTGAAGTCTCATTTACTACTGATATTTCTTACCTGCCTGACTGCAAAAGGGTCCGATCAGTTCCAAACTGGGAAGAAAGTAGCTGGCCTTTTAAAGGTGCAACAGGTCCTGTGAGTAGAGTGTTTCTTAGAGAGCCCATGGAAATTTTGACTAAGTATTATGCTGTCAGGGATTTTACTCAGCTCCACTGGATTTTTTTTTTTGTCTTAGCAAGGATGGGATACAACTGAAAATCTTTAATACACACAGCCACCTCTCAAAAGCTTCTTACATCTTTTAGGCTACTAAACAGACTTTGTTGCTAAAAATCAACTAGTCTTCATTTTGGCTTTTTCCTTCAGTATAGTCTCCTTGTTTTAATCAATTTCACTATTCCCCAGAAAACAGTGATTCCATCTTATGCAGAAGTATATACAGGAAATTCCTGTGAGCAGGCATATATTCCTATTAAACTAGTTCCATCCTTCCCTAAAACAGTAGTATACGCTGGATTCAAAGCCAGGTGTCAGTGTAAACAGATTCCCCCACACTCAGTATTTTGTTGCCATAAGCATGCAACATTTCTGTTGGTTGATGAAAGAGTATCATCTACTTTGCTTTGATGTTTGGTGCTGATTATCACAAGAGCAAACATAAGTGCCTATTGGTAAAGGAAAGCTTTGTCTTGATGGGCCCAAAATTTCCTCTCTCATGTCATTTCTAAATACTTCTGCTCTTCTTTTAGAAGTTTAGGCAAAATATTCAGCACCTACCAGTCTGGAAGCTTTTTAAGTGGAAGCAAATGACAATTTCTCTTTGTTTGAAGAGATGTTCCTTTTGATTGCACAAATATATTAGGGAGTGTGGATGTTTATTAACATGCTTTAAATGAAATACGACAACACAGTAAGAGGATGAACAAGAATAAAGCACCTTGCAAGAAGTCTGTGTTCCATCTCCTGGGATGAAACTATGCTGAGATATTCCCACATCAAGCAGCGCTATGCACCCTGAGCCATGACTAATCTGGTAGATCATTAACAGCCATTTGGGAGAATGGTGCATTTAGCCTATCGAGTTCATCTACCTGTGGGGGGTGATGCATTATAACCTCATGGTCCTCTGAAACGTCATCACCCACAGTGACTAAGTTTGTTAGAGATTTGCTCCGAACACATTGGAAATCAACATGACGGCTTTTGCCCTCTTCTTTTTCCCAGGACATCTGAATGAACGGCCGTTGAACATAGTTGTATATCACTTCCGACCGACCGCCAGGCCTCCTTTTCACCTTCTCTTTACAGGTGGGATATCCTGAAAACACAGACAGCCAGTCAGTTGCACTAAAGGATCATATAAGAACAGCCACGTAGGAGCGATTACAGGGGCATGGGTGAACTGAGTAGACAAATGCTCACATTCCACATTTACCACTAGTGACTTACAAGACTGCTTTCTTTTCCCCTGAAAAGATGATGTAGCACTGTGATTAATCATAAAATCAATGGCTGCACAGCATTAGCCATTTTGTGGGCATATGTGACCCGTATCCCCTGCTTCTGACCCCTGGTAATACAGTTAGCATAACCAATGATAAGACAAACATTCATAACATGTAAGCAGGCTGATCATGCATCATCCTCCCTGCTTTCTCTTTCCCTTTCTGCTGCCAGGATATGGGGACACCCATTAACAGGGTAATTAAGCCATTAGCGTAATCAAAGCCCAGGTGCTGGGTTGCCAGAACGTGGTGACACCTGTCATGGAACCAAGGCATAAAAGCTCATGAGATAGGGCCTATAAAATCATGAAGCATCAGGCACGGGGGACTTAGACCTAAACTGCTACTGGACAGCACAATCTATGATCCCCCTGTGACCAGGGACACCTCCAGCTTCATCTCCTTCATCTGAGGACTGAGTAATTTATGTTCTTTTAGGTAAAATCTAGGTCTAGGTTTTGATTACTGTTTCGCACACTGGTTAATAATATTTTGACCTGATCTGGTCCAGGTAACTGAAATGTCTGTGTAACTACGAATTTTAGAAATTCTGCGCTACACTAATAATAAGCTACACTGCTTGCTAACATTTTATCTAATACTAAATCTCTTAACTGTAACTGCAACTCTGTAGCCAGTACTCATTCTGCCAAGGATCCCTAGAAGAACCTGCCTGTCCTTTGTAGTGCGGGGTGACAGCATGAAAGTACAACAGTCTCCCAGGATGTAGCACAACATTCTCAAAGCTCTCTAAGGGATCAGCAGGAATGCTGGATGCAAGGTTTTAGTTTTATTATCTTCCTAAAGAGACAAGGCTTACTGGTACAGGATATTTCCCTTAGCTTTTAAGCCTCCTGGCCAATTTCTGTGTAACATGATAGAGGTGAAGGAAGACGCTCAGTTTTTAGTAATTTTACAAAAATAAATGCCTAGTAAAAGAGAGCTTTTGGTACCCCTCCACGCGTTACAGTCTGCAGTACACCAGAGAACCCCCATGGGAGCCCTCCCCTGACACAAACCTGGAGGAAAATAGGCTTTACACACTGCAGTCACCAGTTTTACAGTTTCCCTTGCTGAGGAAATACTTTACCTTCAATTCCAATGCGTATATTTTTGAGGCCCCGTTCCTTTAACACAGCTTTTGCAACATCACGGTTCTCAATGTACTTGAAGAATCTGTACAGTTTGGAACTGTAAAGGACTTGAGAAATAAAAAGGGTAATTAGAACCTTCAAGGAAGGACCTTCACCCTGTTACACACTCAGCTGTGGGGGTGACAAAAAAGCAGGTCTGGTTTCCAGTAACTGCTTCTCATCACTAGGTTTAGCTATGATTCCTTGGTGGCAGTGTAGCGATACACATTACATTCTGGATAGACAGGTGGTGATGGGTGTATAAAGAAAAGAGTATTCAGTCACCAGGGAGCCAGCAAAAGGCTGGAGGGGAGGCAGTAAACAAATGCAAAAGATGCAGTGAGTGCTGTCTGTTACAATTGCAGGCACTCAAACCAAAGCTGTAACTAGACAGATTGGTATCCTGACTCTAGCAGCAGCCAATTCAGAAGGAACGTACAAAACAGGACATCATATGCCAGCCTCTCCTCCTGGAGAAAGACTACTGTTTAGACAATGGGTCCTAGTGGCCATATGTCTGTGTGTGAACTGAACAAGCAGCCAGCAGCTCCAATGTAGAGTCCTTACTTTGTGAGTACTCCTCGCCCATTGGAGGTGGATGATCTTCATCCCAGTCCACAGTGTCTTCATCTGTCAGCACGACGATATGGCATTCACGTTCCCCTTTCCTGGCACTATCCACCATTATAGGCAGAATTAGCTCCTCCAGGTAGCTGTCAAACTGCTTGTGAGCACCATCATTGGAGAGCTCATGTAACAGAGCACCTAATAAAAGACATACATCACATGATGAGCTTTTTTTTTTTTTTTTTACACATGCATGTATACACATGCATACAGTACAAAAGTATGTTCCAGACCTACAGTTTCCTAATACATTCAAGAGCATAGCCCTCATTCTTCATTACAGAAACTCCTCAACATATGTTCAGATGCATCAATAGTCTCCAGAACTGGAAAAAAATCAAATATGAGACTGCATTTTGAATGGGATGCAAATTATACCGTAGAACCACTACATTACCATAAAAAAACACCAAGGTCCAATCAATAAAGTGAAATAAGAGACAAGTTAGTTTTTATACTTAACTTGAATTTCCAGCAACCATCTCTGACCTTGAAAGCACATTTTCTGCCTTGTCTGTGATTGTTCATCAGAACAGTAGGAAATTCCAAGGCCTGTGCTATGTTATCATGTCCCATTCCAGCAGAGGGCCTTTTACCAATTTGCCTACATTAGAAGTACTTTTTTTCCCCCCCCCCCAGCATACCCTCCAAAAAGCTTCTCCCAGTCAGATTCCTTCACAACTAG
This sequence comes from Cygnus atratus, assembly GCF_013377495.2. Lineage (NCBI taxonomy): Eukaryota > Metazoa > Chordata > Aves > Anseriformes > Anatidae > Cygnus > Cygnus atratus. The sequence goes on along the minus strand of NC_066385.1, from coordinate 6,841,905 downwards.
AAACTCTCTACTGCTTTCCTACCTCAGTGTTTTTCACACCTACTCTGCCCATTCATCTTTCTGCTTAAATTATTCTCAATTTTCTGATATGTTTTAGATGGGGATTATAAACCTGCTTTTAGCCTTCATTTTACTTGGCTGTAACAGCAAGCTCTTCTACTCTCCTCTCATAACAGAGGCTGGGAAGAATTTTTACAATTTCAGTTTGCTTTTCTGAGCAAAATGTCTGTGTTCTGTAGGATTAAATCAGTTCACTTTTGGTTGATGAAACAACAAAAAGGAAGCTGTTTAAATGCAACACATACTAGCGGAGTCCACACCCTCATGTTTAGACTAAAGCATGTAAGAACCACACTGAATCAGTATGATAGTGCTCAACACCATGCAGATAATCTCATAAGAGCTGATTTTATCTTTATACTTACTTAAATCTTGACATTTGATTGTGTTGAAGTCAAAGTTTATGCAGAGATAATCACATGTGTCTCTAAGGTCTGGGATAGAAATTCCATCAGGACAGTTAATGATTCCGGTTTTGTAATAATCCTGCAAATAAAAGGACAGTTTTGGGTGAGGAAATTAAACATAGTGTGAACTGATCATTTTTAATTAGCTTTTTGTTTTCTTGATGAACACTTTTTGTTTGTTGAGTTTCAGGGACTGTAAACAGCTCTGTAAACAGTAGAAACAGCCCTGCCTGTCTGAGAACATACCTACATCTCTGTCAGACCCTAGAGGATCTGTGAAAACTGTGAGCTCCAGTTAAAACTCTTCCTGTGACGTAGAGTTTCATAACACCTCATATGCAATATGCACTTATAAGTACTACAAAGGCAGAACAGAGCCCAGGAACTACAACGGCATGACACGGGAAAAGTAAAAGGCAACATGAGCAAATATCTGTGATGTTGACTCACACCAAAACTGACTACTTTTTCTTTTTCATAATCACAATGCAAAACAGTAATAAAAGAATATGCCCTGGGGGTATGCAGCTGCCTGGGAGATAGCTCAGCTTTGCACATGTGACAAATCAATCATGTTTTTTTTTTTTTTCCCCCTCCCCTCTATTCTGTAAACATCATCTTACCAGCACAGTCCGGAACACAGCTGAGCTAATTCCTTCTGCAATTTCATATTCTCCTTTTTCATTTGGCCTGGTGAAATTATATTCTCTTCCTGGTCCGAACATTCTGAATAGATATACATAAGTTTACATAAGTGCACAAGTAAATTTAAATTCATTCGTTCTAAAGACCAATAGGTGCAATGAGTTTAAACAAAACCAGGAGTGACACCTATACACAGTAACTTGAAACCAATACTCAAATCTCTTACATAGTAAATAAACAAAAGAGCTGTCTCAGCTAAATCCTGCTACAGCTGGACTCTGTCGCTATAGCTACTGTATTGCATGGAACAAGTCACAGCTCAAAGAACCAGACCATTCAACCCTGGGTCAGAAAACTCCCGGTGGATAAAGCCCTTTCACTGGAGATATGCAAGATAATGGTCACATGCCTTTTGATCGCTTGCTTTACATTACAACCTGCAAGAGTCATCAGCCCAACAGAACCAGACTCTCTGTCAAGAGACAGGGGTGAAGGTGCTGGCAATACAGAAAATAAATGCTTCTTTTTACATTAACAGAGTCCAATCTCTAATGCGTCTTACAGGGAGCCGAATGACTTCTTCCGTGGGAGAGTACTAAAAGATAACAGCAGGAGAAGGAGATGAAGCATGATCTTTTTCCCCATTATGGAAGGGATTAAGTTATCAGTTGTCAACAGGTGTACTACTTATGAGCAAGGCAAACACTTGGGGAGAAGGCAAAAGCAAACCGTGTCTAGCTAGAAGTGCCGAATTTGAAGGAAGAGGACTGAAGACACAAACATTATATACAGAACTACCAAGGCGCTCACTCTCTCTACATCTGGTCATGTCTTCAAGGCCTTACTAACAGGCAGGTTCTGAATGAGGTCAAACTTGCTTCACTTGTGCATACAGATGAGATCATAACACAAACATTACAGGTTTATTACACTTCAGCAAACATTTGACCCTCTTGAGGTATCTTGAAAATGGTGGAAATCATCTACCTTCCCAGCATAGTATCAGGGTGAGCAGTGAAAATCTGTGGGTTCACTGCAAATCGAGTGCCATCTACCACAAGTGTCACTTTCTCTGGAGTCACCGTCTGTGAGTTGATGCTTGAAGACAAAGCGCTGCATCCATGGCGTTCCTGGATATTAAAATATTCAGTCTGTCTTTTACTTCCATCTTGAAAATGACAGTTGTGTGTATCTTCAGAAGCAGACAACATGTTGCTGATCTGGGGACTCACTGGACACGCAGTATGTCGGCATTCAGAATCTAAACCTGATAGAGACAAATACTGTAGAGGTAAAATATACTTTACTGAAGAACTTCATTTAATAGTAACGCTTCTTACTGCAATGAGAAAACCGAATTATACAATAACAAAGGATGTCAATATACTAACTGTCAGAATGATGTTATATGACATAAGGCTAGGCTGTATTTTCAAACTGAGTCAGGAGTTGCATTGTGGATAAAGAATTACCCCATGCTTAATGCTACTTATAAAATCGAGATGGATTTCATTGCTAAAGAGCAGGAGCACAGGAATTAAAGAAGGCCAGGAATACATGAACACAGTATGCCTAATACTGACAACTAACACATAGCTAAAAATTGAACACCCCACAAAAAAAACAAAAACAACAAAAAAACCCACCACACCTCCCTTGAAGATTAGCATAAGGTAAAGACATTATCCTCACCCTCAGTCCTAGGACCTGCAGATGGGCTATAACCTCCTAGCACCACATTACTTTTTCCTGACTCGTGGTCTGCTGCAGTTACGTCTTCCACAGAGCAGCTGGACTCCAGATTTCTTGACCAGTCTGTCCCACCAGCACAGTTAACGTTCATGCTGGGCCTCCGTGATGTTAGGTGTTGACTGCGTTTCCTAAGAGAAGAGCTAGGAGAGAAAACACCAGGTTGTTAGTTTTGGAAGGAGCTCTCAAGCAGCAAAGCTCAAATCCCTGTATCTGGTACTGGGAGCAAAGTCCTCAGGGTCAAAAGGCACTTCTACTGCCTTAACTGAGCTTTGGAGAGGCTTGTGATGCTATTCATGCCTCTACACTAACCTAGAGAGGGAAAAAAGAGGGTGGGGTGGGTTTAAAGTAACCAAGGGTCTATTTCACCTATAGTCCTTTGATATTTTTATTTTTATTTTCTTTTAAGTCTAAAACCGCTGATGTCTTCAGATCACATACGTTCCTGCAAGTAACTTACTGGCCATTGCCTGAACTCCAGCCAACTACAGCTCTTTAAAATATTTATGAATCTCTCAATTCCCAGGACTAGCAAAAGAGAGCTCTGTAACTTTGCTGTAGCCTGGACTATAACAGTTGCCCAGATAAAAGCTCAGGCATTCAGGTTTGGCTAGAAGGTTCCCTGCTCCCAGACATCTCGTCTTCCTCTTTCTTGATTTATCCCCCTCCTGTCACATAGGGCTCACCCCCACTACCGAACCCAATACAGACCTACAATAAAACATCAAGTAGAACAGCCATAACTGCAGCAGCCTTATACATATCGCACCTTGGCTTTGCCTGATACACACAGCGCTTTAACCATTGCTATTCGAATCTTAAATATCACTCCAGAATATGCTCTTAGACGTCTTCCTTTTTACTGTTTTGGTCCCTTCAGTTAAATTTGTCTTTCTTGTTCCTGTTTTTAAGACTCTCTTCCCCTCTGTTCTCACTTCACTCCATTACTTTGTATCTCCTAACAGATTGCTTCTGCTGTCTCTTTCCCTCATTCTCTCCCTTGCACGTTTTTTTCCCCTGCTATTGACTTGGACAAGAAATAGCTCTCCTTCCTTGGCTCCGAGTGTTTTCTTTTCACTCTCTCAAACACAAAACACCGATTTTCTTCATAATGAATTTACCCAGTAACACTCCCCCAACTCCCATGTTGTTTTTTTCTTGGCTGCTTGAAGACTCCTGTGCTCACAGGTGCCAGCTAAAAAGCATGGCAGAGCACTGACATGGCTCAACATAAACCAGACAAAAAACAGGTCTAATAAAACAAAATGATAAATAAGAGTTGGCAAGCTTTATGGTCAAAACATACTGGCGATAAAGACTGTATGAGCAGTTCAGTGGTCAGTTTCAAGCCCACTGTTAGTTGCAGTCTGTGAAAGCATTTCATTCTTAATTAGGAATTTTAAAAGGGATAGCATTCCTTCCTCTTGTTGCCTAAAGCAAATACTAAGTCGTCAGCATTATTATCTGTATATTTTTAGAAAATCTGTTGCTTACACATCATGTGATATTCATCAGAAGGAAGACTTCAGGCAACAGCAAAACCACATGAAAAGCTTTTTTTTTTTTAAAAAAGGCCCTGGCTGGTAAGAACAGCAACAAGAGAAGCCTACAAGGCTCATGTTAGCTCCAACAAACGTAACAGCTTGCATGACACCGCTATCCCACTCTCACCAATTACCAAGCACTGACCGGGGCTGTCATCACATCCCGAAAAAAACCTCTCCCACTACTTTCCGAGCTGTGGTTGTGTGCACCCCAGGGAGCCCCCTCAGCAGTCTCATCAGAAACCTCAAGGCTGCCTTGCCTGCATTCACGCATGCACAAACCCATCTCCTGTTGCCTGAGCAAAGGGCACCACAACCCTGCTGAGAATAAGCCCCTGCAATCTTTTGCCCTCTTCTCTCATGTGTCAGAGCGGCAAAGAGGTAGTAAGAAAGGCCAGCAGTCCTCTTGTGGGCCATGGGTTTGTGGAGTCACAGAATCATGTAATATCCTGAGATGGAAGGGACCCACAAGGATAAAGTCCCCACTATCTAAGCCGAACACACTACCATAACAATTGCATGCACGTCGCACAAACTGTCCCGCTCATACAACTACAGGATAAACCTACTGTCCGAGGAACAATCTGCGTAAATGAATAAACAGAGAATATGCAGAAAAAAGTTTGAAATGGCCCTCTACCCCCAATTTAAAACAAACAAGTAACTGTACAAAACCTCAGGAAAAAAAAAGACTTTAAATCAATTTCAGAATTGACAATTTCAAAAGCAACAGAAAAAATAAACCGTTCCTCTATTTTATACAGCCTATTGTAATTACTGCGAGGAAGCAGAGCTTTCCAGACTGCAGATATTAACCTATTTATACAACCAATGTTGTGGGTTTTGTGGTTTGAAACATTCACTGAATGGCATACATCATAATTATGCTCTATTTTTTGACCAAAATGTTTTAAAATCTGGTACTGCAAGCTTAAACATTTCTAAAAGCTGCAGTTTGATTTACTTAAGCAAAGGTGTTTTGAGATGGGGGAAATGCAAAGTCTTTGTAGCACAGACAAGGGATCTTCTTGGGAAAGCCCTTCACGTGATCAGTGCTTGAGATTGGCTACTCACACGGAGGAACGCAAACAGCATCCTGGGTCCCCCTTCTCCCACCTTTTCCATACAGAAACAAGCTCCCTGGTACAACTAAGATGCCACCATGCTCGCTTGGGAACAGACTTTGCTCTGCAAAGTGAGAACTCTATGAAGCAAACTTGATAAGCATAAAATGTACTTATGCCTCTTTCTGTCAAGACAACTTTGTCAATGCAGCTCGGCCAACAAGCTCCGCTTAAGGCACCTGAACACAAGTATTATTAGATATGTAGACACTACGTTACTTTAGTTTTCCCCCTTTTTTGCTTAATCTGCCTAACAGGATTTTAGGAAAAAAAAAAAGCCTCTGCTGGTTAACACCCTTCTCCTCACTCTTTTCCACTACACTATTTTTAGCACCAGTGAAAGATGCACAAGCTAAGGGAAGATTCAGAAACAAACGCTCTTCACAATTGTGGTGGTTCTCATCAGCATCAAGCCTGATTTTCATCATTAATCTACAGAGAGATGAATATTCAGCCATGGTGATAATCACACTTGGGCCCGGCTAATGCTGTTTTCCTGTCTTCTGTCCCCTTTCAGCATGTCCAAATCCTATGTTACATGTCAGAAGAATTATGGCAAACAAGGAAGCATTCCTTAATGCCTTGGATCTGGCTGATATAATAAATACCCAAACTAGTTGTTTAGCATGACAAATACATTGCAGTCACGCTCATAACCCAGAAGGGAAACTAGTACATAGACTTCAAAAGGCCATACTCAAACCTGACCAGCTTACAAATATCCTGGTTTCCTTTCATGCCTACGATTAAGGTGAACTACCCAGGGTGAGAATGAATACCTATACATAATTGTTAGCACTATTCATCTTCAAAGCTTTTTACATATATTATCTGCTTATTCCTCCTACCAGCCCTGGGAAGCACTGCAGGGAAGTCTTTTATGAGAGAAAACAAGGACAAAGAAGAGACAATCTGCAGGAGCAACCGGAGCATCAGGCCCGCTAACCAGGCGTTACTCTAACTTTTAAGACACTATCCTTGCTCCCTGGCTGTGCCCAGGCAATTAACTCCCAGTTAGCAGGACAGATACTCGCAGGGTGCCATCTTCTTTTGAGGTCTGTTTCCACGCACGTTTCTACCACATGTTAAGTGTGAATAGGCTGGTACCACAGAACTGATGATAAGCAGTAAACAAATACCCTTACTTCCTTAGCTCATTCCTCAATAACTCAATTGTATGCTCAGATCTTGAGTGGCCAGGTAGGGCCCACTTTGCAGAGGAGCTGAGGACTCACAGACAGCTGGATTTAGGAGCTGGGAACTCACAAACATCAAAAGCCTAGCATCACGTTCAGCACTGAAGATCAGATCTAAATAGGCTGTGATTTTTATTTTTAGGAAAGCAAATCAGCATCACAATGAAAAATCAAAATTCACATCTGACTCCCAGTGCCGGTTTTGCTTAGCTTGGAGCACATAGGTCTCTCCTCCCTCCAGAACAAGACCATGTTAAGAATGAGCTGTGCAACCCAAGAAGCACCTCTGTTCTCCAAACCACATGCTGAGTGTCAAGGTGAAGTCATCTTTATTAGGGCTTGTTTAAAGCTAACAATTTTGTCAAGAGAAAAATATGGCAGAGATATTTATTTTTCTTTCAAAGGCATTAGAAACAAAGTTTTATTTGATATAGCATCTGTGGCAAACACAACTCATGCTATAAGCCTTTTGCAGAGATAAAGAGACTGATCCTTGTTCTACTTAATCCTTAAGAAAGAAGGAAGCATACCAAAATGTAAAAAGGCTGGGAAAATCTTCAAAAGATTATCCTTCCCCACCCTAATGAATCAAACAGACATCCAAAGGTACTTCCCAAGGTGTAGTTCTCACCCAGCTATTAGGAGTGAAATACTCTAAACTAACTTGTTCAGACCAACATAAACGGCATGCAGGTGATGTGAGCAAAGGAAGAATGCAAATACAGGAACATTTCCAGAAAAGAAAAAAAAACAACGATTTAGTTGCAGACCATTTCATTAAGCAAAAGATAAAACCAGCAGTACATACTTGCTGGATTGTAACCTCTTATTGTATGAGTTGTTCCTTATCCTTACCCCTGGTTTTTATTTGTTTTTTTTTTTTTTTTTAAAGAGCAATTATAAAACAGTTTGGGAACTTCACAGAAACTTCAAATTAAAAAAATCATGAAAAGCTGAGCTGCCAAATTCTGTTCAAGAGCAAAACCATTACTGTAACTTCTTACAGTTTAAGCACTGCTTCACTATCGTCTAGCATGACAAGAAGTCAGAAGACAGTAGAAATAGTAGAAGCAAGTAACCTTAATTCATCACGTGGTTTGAAAATGGCAAAGAATGACCACCATACTGAACAAGTGAATCAGATGGTTAGCAATCTTCCACTCTTACTAAACCACAGCGTAACCACTATGACTGAAATAAAACTCCAAACAACTCATTTTTAAGGTGACAACACTCCTTTAAATCTACAAAAACATTCCCACATACAGTTCTCAGAAATATGAGCAAGCAGGAAACACACATATTCAGGGTGTGCCTGACCTAATTCTACAGTCTACTAGTTTAGAACAAGATGTATTTCTAATATAATGGCATACTTTTCAGAAAAATTTAGCCTCGCTTCAATTTCTTAAAACATATCCTTGCAACATGCAAAATGTTTCTTAAAACATAAAAGCAGAAAAACAAGTTAGCAATGACTGAATTCCTCTTCTGGAGAAAAAGAAAAGGAAACCTCACTGGCATAATTAGGATAAATAATGAGAAGCATTTCCTGTACATAAGGATTGGCGAGTCAGCATCGGGTAGGTCTCAACCATGATGTAGCAGAGCACAGGGATACTCACGTTAGGACAGACCCATGGGCCAAGGCCTCATCGTGCTGTACACAATGGGGAGAGCTCTCATCTGGAGGCCAGATGCTGTGTCAGTCCTGTACCGCAGCTGAGTTGGTAAACCCGGCCTCTCTCATGTAGTACTCGCAACTCACGTTTGCCTTCACTCAGATGGATCTGCTCTTGTGTCCCCCATGCATTTTTATTTTTTGACTTAGCCAAATTTCAAAAATCACACTTGTTATGAAAAAAACTCATATTGGTAAGGAGGCAGCAGTCCAAGTTTCTAATTTTCATAAAAACAGTTATGTTTGCCTTTGATCACCACATGCATACTTCCGCTGAGAGAATGAGGAAGAAAAAGGTGTACTGCTCATCAGCTCAGTTCAGTGGCAGTAAAAATTCCCCAGTCGCAAGAAACCATTCCAGAGGACCATGCAGGAGAGAATAATCCAGTCATTAAGAAAGGCTAAAAGTAAGTTTCTGCTCTCTTAAAGATTGAGATCACATCTGGGGTCTCATTCTGTAAATATGAGGGTTATCCCTCGTATATCCCTGAAAACAGTGGGCTTGAAATTGCATGATCATTCATGCATGATCAGAGTCAAACCCTAAGAAATTTGGCTCTAGCTCCTGTTCATTTCCACACCTTTAACTTGAGAATCTCTTAAGAGTTTTAAAAAATAAAACGGAGAAAATATGGAAAGGAAGGAAAAAAGACAAACTGCTAGCCTGTGCCTGCTCTAGCCTTCACTGAGCTCCCCTTCTTGCACAGGAGCCAGCAGAGAGCCTTGGCGGCCAGGAGGGCCAGCCGTACCCTGGGGTGCACCAGGCACAGCACTGCCGGCCAGGCGAGGGAAGGGACTGTGCTGCTCTGCACTGGTGTGGCCTCACCTTGACTACTGTGTGCAGTTTTGGACACCACAGTATAAGAAAGACATAAAGCTGTAAGAGTGTCCAAAGGAGGGCGACAAAGATGGTGAAGACGTATGACGAGCAGCTGAAGTCACCTGGTATATTCAGCCTGGAGGAGACTGACGGAAGGCCTCATCACGGTCTACAAGGAGGAGTGGAGGGGCAGGCGCTGACCTCTGCTCTCTGGGGACAGCAACAGGACCTGAGAGAACGACTTGAAGCTGCGACAGGGGTGGTTCAGGATGGATATCAGGAAAAGGCTCTTCACCGAGAGGGTGGTCAGGCACAGAACAGGCTCCCCAGGGCAGTGGTCATGGCACAGAGCCTGCCAGAGTTCAAAAAGTATTTGGACAATGCTCTCAGACACATGGTCTGATTTTTTGCGTGGTCCTTTGGGGACCCAGGAGTTGGACTCAATGATCCTTGTGGGTACCTTCCAACTTGGATATTCTATGATTCTCATGCTCTGCTTTGTTCCCTTCTATATTCCCAGTAAGAGGGAATCACAGCACCTTTAACAAATTGGAATAGACAAAGTAACTATGAAAACTGACTATTAAAACATCCTTAATGTAATTTGTATAACACTTATCTAGAGTTTAAATTGCAAGAAGCTGCTTTTCCTTTTACAAGTTCATTGAAAATAAACACAATCCTATTAACTCTTTACCTACTCAAAAATAAAAAAGGGGTTGATGAACCCACATTATCAGTATTGCACAATTTACATGACAAGAAAAGCATTTCTTCTAAAGCAATGACAATTAACAATTAGTGGAACAATAAACAGTGGAAAAAAAATCAGTTACTTCTTAAAAATTTGGCAAAAATAAACTTTGCAACAGACCTGAAGCTACTGCTATTGAAGCATCTATATCATGTGCACACACAGGAACAGATTTTCCAGTTTAGTAGTGTTTTAGCTTGCCAATTTCCAATTTAAATAAAGCATTTCAAATTAGCATCCAGTGTTTTTTCTTTCAAGAAAAAAGTCCTATTATTTCTATGTTTATCTTCTCTCACATGCCGTGCATTGTAACTCTGTTTTTTTCCCATTTGTTCTAGACATCGCATGGTTCCAAATTGACAAGAGTTTCTCTAACACCTCACTTCAACTCTGGACAACTAACATAAGGGTTTGTAATCAATTCCAATGAATTACAAAAATTAATTCTCTTTTATGCCCTGACATACAACCCTTTTGGCTCCTGCTTTTAATCTGTCCTCCCTGCTTTTGGCCAAAATCTATAGTCTTTAAACATCTGCAGATTCTGAAGGTCTCTCAGTGACTGTTTTTTTTTTTCTTCCCCAAAAAGCTTTTTTTCAGTTGTCAAGCATAAACCTGGTTCCTCACTTCCTACCTCTCTTCTGAGTATAAGACTTGTTAATGAGATCAGTTCTTCTCTTTCAGAAAGTGCCACGGGAAGGTGTCACATAAGCAAGGAAGCCAGGGTCACCTGGCTGCCCTGGGCAAGGGTACCTTAGTGCACAGACCTGAGGAACACACCCTGCCACATGGACTCTCCACCACAGCACAATGCCAGCGCTCCTGTAGCCTCTGACACCTTTCACTGGTCAGAGCCAAGGTCTGTCAGCAAGCTGCATCTGGCACGCTGGATTACAGAGCTGGAAAGACACCGACTCTGCTGCCACAACCGTCTTGAGCCCCCATCGCTGCCCTGTGAGGCTGACTCATACACGAATGCTCAAGGCAATGTGAGATTTGGCAGGTCTGATGTTGCCCACTCACTTGCACCTGTAGATATGCCTGTACTATAGGAAAACAACATAAAAGTGCATTCGACCAAATTGAATCAGAAAGAAAAACAACCTGGAGCCTTTAACGTGCTTTTCTCATTCCTACTAATGATCTTCACTTCATTTTCTGCTACAGGTACAAACATAACCAGACAATAAATGAGTGATTTCTAGGTTGAACTAGCACAGACACATTACAAAAGGCTTTTCCCTTGTTATGAAATAGCTCTATCAATATATAGTGGACTTATTTTCCATCTGGTTTTGAATTATAGATGGAAAATAACGTCCAGCAGGACTGATGCAACGCAGGCCAGCTTGCAAATTCTGGCAAGAGACAGCAAGAAGACTGATGAAATGCTCAATTGTTTTCTCCTATTCTGTGCATAGTGCTTCACTGTTAGCAAAGTTTACAGTCTTACCCGTTTACTTGAGTCTTCACAAAAATCTACTGTTTCTACAATTGCAATTCAAAGCTACAGTCTGCAGTACGGTTTTAATGGCTTAACACTGCACGTCCACACCTTGATATAAGATCCATGGTTTGCCATATTCTTCCATAACTGAAAGTGACTGGTTTACTTGCTGAAAGCTCACATCATTGCTGATGGCACTGAGCCACACCAGTGCCCAACACATACAGCATCGTATCTTTTGCCAAACTATCAGCAGCAGGACTCATATATGCAGAAACCTCACTGAGATTTATTAACTTGCAGTAGTACCCTATTACAGACTTTTCCAAAATAGGAAAGTTATACTATAGCAGACTTAACTGGAATGACAAAGAGCATCTAATAGTGTCCTACCGCTGGGTGTCTCAGAAGGAAACATTTCTGAACAAGGCAACCGGTTAATGTTTTGCTAGGGCTATTTCCCTCCCCAAGAGGTGCAAGGGTACAAGCATTAGAGAGCATGGCCAGGTGACCTATAAAAGCCATTTTCACTATTCGGTTAAAAATAGTTATATGAAAAATGATAGCTGATCCTCATAAAGAACATCTTAACGCTATGGTAATGACAGCTTTGCTAGTGCTGTCCAACTGAATTCCGTCAGCAATTTAAATAAAGCTGGACATGCCAACAGAGACTTCCTTTCTAGGCAGAAGATCTGACCAGGGTAGGGGGAAAAACCTGGTGAAAGATGTTTGTAACAGGTCGTAAGCAGCAGGATAATAAATAAATGTTTCCTTTTTAACATATATAATACTGTGCCAAATAAGTTTTTAGGCCAAATGACGCCAGAGTTACATTTTGTTTTCGCTTGTGTTAGATAAAGCTACAAATACATGACAAAAATCTTCAACAGGAGCAACAACAGCAGCCAACAGTTTTACCCTGCATTCTCTGTTCCACAATTTTTGGCAGGGCTACTTAGAAAGGTTTCAAAAAAAGAAAAGAAAACATGTTTCAACAAAGTATATAAGCAAGACCTCCCTTATCCATTAAGATTTTAAAATGCTATTTTCTTTCTCAATTTTTCTTCTTCAGCAGCTAAATCTAACTTTGTCCCAAATTCACATGAATTCCTACATCTACACCACAGAAGTCAAATCTTCTGAATTATAAGCTATATAAAAAAGCATAAAGACAACAGCATTTCTGAAGTCTATAACCCCAAGTCCGACATACCTGCAACAGTCAGAACTGCTGAACAGACAACATCCTACATTTCCTACTGTAATTCTGGAGCAAACCCTCTGACAATACCCAAACAACACAGCTCCTTACTTACTGGCGGCTCATATGTTCTCAGTGCTACCAGCACCAATATCCTGAAATCCTTCTTTAATAGAGGGAAGCACCAAGTCACCGCAAAGCTTCAGAGTTTAAACAGTTTGCACTGCTACGGTCACTCCCCCAAAGCCCAGATGTCTGATTCACGTAAATATTTCAGTTTAAAAGTCCTCCTCAGCTGATCCATGAAAACTTTGAATATAAAAATCCAAATGGTCACAAATAGCTTTATTTTATGCCTCCTACTTTCAGGACCCACTCTCCTCCCCACCTTGAATCTCTCTCTCCAGATTCCCAGTTCTGCCTGTTTTTTGCAAGAATCATTTGGTAGAAAAGGTACAGTTTCATTAAACTCCTGATGCTGTATGGTTAAACATTCTCTTGCCAATCATCTGCCACACATCTCTTAGACAGACAGAAAGGAATCATCTACCTGAACTTCTGAATACGTACGTAACCATGTGCACAAAGACTCCGCAGTTTAGAAGACCTTAGATCTGGGCCTGATGAAGTTTGCAATAACTGGGAACAAGTCATTTCAATATGTCAATGCCTGAGTAGATGTACTGCTAATGAGCGCCCATAAACAAGTGCCTTCTGCCTTCACAGCTCTGGTGTCTATGCACAGCATTGCAGAAGCATTAGACATTTACGTGGTCTAGAAATGTTACCCTCTACCAGTTTAGATCTTAACATTAAGAGCAACAGAATGTGTTACTGACTTATCTGGATTGCCCAGAAATTGCTCCAAATGCAATTACACAGAACAGAATTAGCTGTAGTATACATCATCAATAATATATCACCTTTAACGGAAATAGAACATGAAGTACAAAACTGTTTCTATCCTGACTCATGCCAGTGATAAGGCAATGTGTACGTACTAACAAGCTTTCAAGTCTGAACATTACATGGCACCTGATTAATGAAAAACGTCTTAAGAGCTATTTTACACACAAAAAAAACACCCACCACAATAAAAGTAAGCTATCACTAATTTGCCGTGTAACTCATGTTTACACAGTACATACACACACAATGTATTGCATGCACTCAGTATTATTTTTAGTTTGGGGGCAAGCATTTAATTCTTTATAATCAAATTATCTAGTCTATCTAGATACAAGTGCAATAGAGTACCTGTACTCTGTTAAGGAGGTTGGGGGACATGAAAAGAAAGAGCAGCAGCCTCGAGACACTAAGGCACATTGTACCACACAAGGTGAGATGGGTGGTCATAATTCAGCACTATGGAAACTCCACGCAGAGCACACAGTGCTTGAGAGCAATGCAACTTGTACTAGAGCATTCACCCCCAAACTCAGCAAGGAGGATACACAGCAGGGTACAAACTAACACTTCAGCTCATACCTGAGGGGCTGAACCATCACCCCCTCTGGTCTCCTCCAGCACAGTGCCTGTAGCAGAGTCAGGAACTGCAGGCAGCACCTGAAGCACATAACCTGGAGTTGCTGCCACCACCTGCAGTTTTGGTGTTAGGACCCTATATTGCAGCCCAACATCCAGCCTGCAGCACCACGAAGCTTAAATTACCCTATCTGCTTTTGGCCTGTGTGTCAGTCAGTATATTTTGAAATACATAACAGTTTTGATGTAAGTGGATTGCTTTATTGCTAGAGAGAATACTCAGAATAAAGAAAAATTCCTCTCCTCACTCCTGAGCTTTTAGTTTCCTACAGAAAGTTACTCACTATGTCACCCATAACACAAAGCACCTACTTGCTATGACTCTTATTTTGGAAATGCTGTGAGCAGCTTAAAACTCCACCTTCCTACTCTGGAAAAGATCCCAACAAGTAACTGCTAACTCATCCCTAGCTCATCTGCCACAGCTCCAACTGCCATTTGTTTTTAACCAATTAGATGGCAGCAGCTTGAGAAAACTAATAAGATAGCAGATTTTTGAAAGTTGAATGCAATTACAGTAGCTATTAACTAAGGAGATTTCAGAAAGACAGAGAACACAGCATAAAAACAACAAACAACAACAACAACAAAAAAAAACAACTAAATACTGAGTAATGAAATGCAATTAAATTTCAAAGCGTCCTGCCTTGAAAAAGTAGTTAGTCTGTACTGAAGCTGGAGGAACTGGGTGGTTACTGATATATCTGAATAAGCTCTGATCTACCCACAGCCCTGCCTGTTTCCAGGCCTGACATCAGGCTGGACAATGGAGATGTGAATGGGAGCAGGCCCAGCAAGCCAGCTCCACTACCCATGGCACAAGCACCCGGTGCTCTCCTGGTGCTCCAGACCAGGGCCCGCGGTCTGTGACTAGAGGTCCAGGGACAGCTTGCATCCAGCGGAGAAGAGCAGGACCAGGCTACAAGGGCAGCACTGAGAAATGAGGCAAAACTCAAAGCACTGTAACCCAGCACAGGAGATCCTCTACCTAACTTTGGTAAGAGGCAGGCTGGTATGGGATCCCTGTTGGGGTAATTATCTGGCAACCCCAGCAGGCACTGCCGTATCTCACCACAACAGTCAGCAGGACAGGCAGCTGGAAACCAGTTCAGATAAACCCACTGGAGCTACTGCCGCACCATGGAGCTGCAGAGCCAGGACACTCCTTGCAAGCAGAGGTACAAGCGAAACAAAGGGTAGCTGTGTTGTCTGTGGAAGTAACTGAGTTCACTGAATCAAGCCAGTTGTTTAATACACATTAAGCCACAGACAACAACAGAAAGCAAAACAGATCTACATAAGCCTACGTTTTAGAGAGTGGCTGCATTAGTAAACTGCAAGTAACACTAAAGCAATCCTACACCAAAACAAACAGAAGAGTTTTATTTAGCACAATTGCAGCTCTTCAGGAAAGCTCATCCCTGAGTTATTTTTGGGATGCAAGAGTGGGGGGCCATGATTTCAGCTGGGTAAAGCCAATCATTAGTACTCGGTCAATTTATGTCAGCAGAGGACTTCATACCCTGTTTCCAAGAGCTGAAAAACATCTTGCTCAAGATTTCAAAATAACTGAGGTTTAGGATGGGATGTTGGCAAGACACCTCTTGCTTTGTTTACACGTCTGGATAAATATCTTACACACCAAGCATAGTCAAAACACTTTCTAAGAATATTCCATTACATTCTTTCTTATGTGACTAATAAGACTTTCACAAAAATATTTGGCTAGTGTTATGTTTCAGCAAAATTAGCCAGGAACCATAGACGTATTTTGTGGAGGTTTAAAAAGGAAAATAACCACAGAAAATACAAAATTGAAAAAGCAGAGACGATGCCTATTTCAACACATAATGAGGTGTTCGTGCAGAGGAAAGGTATCCATTTGGGCACTGAATAAGGCTGCTCTTGAAAGTGAAAAGTTCTAAAATTGAAATGTATTCCAAATGTATTAATTTGACAAGCAAACCACCCATCAATGTTGTAACCAAACTTACAACTGGCTTTCAGAGTGTTTATCTCAAAGACAACAAGCAAAAGAAAGGCTAGGAATTTTTTATTATTATTTGTTTTAAGGAAAGTCTTCAAAGTTTGTCCTTGTGAGGAATATTCTACTCTTCTGCTGAATCCAAAAGACTCAAAAATAAATCTTATTCCAATAGCAGAGCTTACGTATGATTTTATCTTTAAGATGAAGATAGGACTCACTGCAGAGCCTGCTAATTAAAGGGTCTATTAATGTACAAAAAAGATCTCTCTCACCCAAAGACTTCAACTCAATCCAGATCAGAAGTGACCAAAACCTTGAAATTTTAGAGCTCTTAATGCGGGCTACGTGAAATGAGTTTCCTGTTTTCAAGGTGGCCGTCAACTAAGCAAGACACTTACTAGAAACCACCATCATTAAGTGGCCCTCTTGGTGGTAAGCCTGGTGCAAAACTCCAGTTATGGGCAGAAGTCTCAGCACACTCACCAGCAGCAGGTGAACGCTTCTTCCAGCCCCATCCGCAGGACACAGCTAGGGCAGCACGAGGGTGCCGGAACGCTCATTGTCACTGCTCCAACTGCTCCAGGGATAAGCAAAGTCTTTAAGTCTCATGACTGTCAAACTGGCTGGCCTGAGTTCACAAGAGGTTTTGTTTTGAATTGTTTTTAATTCTGTTGTGACAGTCTCCTAATTGAAGATAACGCTGTCTGAAACAAATGTGGTGAGAGACTCAAGATTCTATGTGCTGCATTAATAACAGTTTCATCTTTCTGAAGTGCACTAACTCCACTCTACAACTGGTGAAATGGCATTTCCCATAGATCTTCACAACACCTTCAAAATGATATTGGAATGACTTAACAGAGCAAAGCGAAGACAGATACAGATGCCATGGCATATTAAACAATTTTCTGAAGACAACTGAGAGTTTCAAAACCAGCTTTTAAGAGGAGAGAGAAGCTCGTTCCATGATCTTATCAAAGAACATTTTGTAATAGGGACAGACAGACGGGATATACTTATATATAGCACAGCCCTAATGCACTAAGCTCTCTACAGCTTTATAACTGACAGTAAACAGAAATCCAGTTTCCCCCTTGCTCATCCGGTACTAGCTAACAGGCATAATTAGCCTGCTCTTGTTTCAATACCTTACACAGTACATTGAAAGCGAACCATCTCAAAATCATCTGTTTATCACTGCTTCTCAAGTATGACAGCAAAACTGCACATCAACTCATTTCCTTGCTGTCCAATACATTCATTTGTGCATTTTTGACTGAGCCACGTCGTATGGTCCTGTGAGGGGACTACCATCTGCAGTAGGCTGGGAGCCATGACGCAGAGCTGAGTCAGAGCAACCTTTTCACTCAAGAGCAGCCAGAACAGCATGTCTGACCACAGCCTTACACATACATTTGAAAATGGACAGGCTGTTGCAGAGACAGGGGTAGACATATTCCCAGTCCCCATCACTGGATCTGAAATGAGGACTATTCTGGGAGGTGGTAATATGAAAGCTCCTCTACCACCTGCTGCTAATGCATGCCCAAGGAATTTGTGTGACCAACATTTTTCTCCACTAGTGCAACATCCAAATCAATGGCTTTCAGTTGTCTTTTCCTGGAAAGAGTTCATTACCTGTCTACCCTCTACACGCTCTTCTGGGATCTGTAAGAAGAACACAGCAGTCCCTGAGTCTGTTCCCAAGCTAATATTTTAGGGAGGTCCACTCTGCATTCATTAAACAGTAGTTTATTTTCTACTAAAAGGAAGAGTTTCTGAGACTGTTTTTAGCAATGATACATAGCTACAGTAGACCGCATGGGAAGATGCTATTTCAGGTAGCTCTGCAACTCTCCTTTCACAAGCTATTTGGCTGCTGACTTGGCCTATCATCATGCAGGGACCTTCATAACAGGACTGCAACTTTGTGATGTAATTATTAATACTGTACTATGGCTACCTCTTTCTTGACCGATATTTCCATGTGATAACATCTTTTGCCAAAAGGGGACTAACATGTTGTTAACTGCTATACAGCACTGCGGTCTTATAGCAAATTCGTCACAATGGTTGAAATATTATTTACCTTTCTCAACACCCAAGTTTTCTACTTCGAGTTTCTCAGGTTTTTAAAATGGAGTTAATATCATTACTTTTAAACAATATTATAGTCTGCTTCCTTTGATTATGCTCTTATACTGTGAACCAAACACTTGGCTGCCCATCATGGGCATATGGTATGAGTTCAAGATGAGTTCAAGCAACAAACACATCCTAACGTGCCCCAAACTTCGTGCTGAAAGCATCAAGTAATAAAACCAGGCATTACTGTTACTTCTCATGACCTGTAAAGACAGACTGAAGAGCCACGTGAAAAACATTTACAACATGCTTAACAGAAAACTCAAAGCAGATGGTTACGACACCTCTGGATTCTGAGGAGGCAAGACTGAACATGCCAAGACACGAAGACACCACAAAAAGACCAAGAGAGGATCAGCTTTAGGATTAAATGAGCTGAAGTAAGAGGGTTCCTCCATAAACTCCTATCTGAAAGGACATTCTTTTTAAGACCAAAACATAAAACTCATCTCCTTCAACACAAGCAGCACAAAAAACGGCACTGAAAAAGATCATAAAACATTTCACATGCTGCAAATAAGGTAAATATACCCTGAAACAAACACCAATTTACCTAACTCGGCACACACTTATTTCCATTAAAGCATAACTTACTTCAACCTGCTTTTAACTTCATGAAGATAATCTCAAATAATTCTGGACATAAGTATAAGTCTTATACACAGGATTCACTTATGATTAGTCTACATAAACTGGTCCATCTGAACCCTAAGAACCATAGAAGACCCTCTAGTGTGGATATTATTACATAAAATATTTGCACCAGTATAAGTAATCGACACACAGGTTGCTTTGTAAAAGTGATGCAAATACACACAAGTTGTAAACAGCATCACTCCATTTATTTCACTGAACTGTGATTGCTTTCCTAAACAGGAATAAATCCAGTCTGAAGAATAACTAATGACACCTACAAGGAGCTTTGCTTACACACTAACCTGCAGCTTTTTGCCCAATAACTCACTATCTTGATGCTCACATGAATAAAAACATTCCTACAAACTGAGGATATAAGTATTTATAACCCACAAAGTCCCAGTGACTCTCAGTTCAGGGACAGGGGTAAACACGGACATACCTCGAAAGGGAGAACCATATCTTTCTGTTAATTCCCCAGGTACAACCTCCTTGCTACTAATGGTTTGTGATTGCTGGCAATGCCAGCAGGAAGGATTGTGACTTTGCGGTGAGGATAAAACGACACGTGGAACACAGGGGGATTTTCTTCTTTAAATGCATAACCTACAGCTAGAATGGGATTTGGGTTTGCAGCAACCCTAGCAAAGCAATTCAAAGTGCTCTTTCTACAGATGCGTGTTCTCAGACCCCCAGTCCAACATTTCAGTATTATTATTGCTACTCCTTTCCTGAACAGCTTAAGGTCACTGAGAAGGCAGCACAGAGAGAGCGAGTGGGATTAAAGGGGGGGGAGTCACAACAACGAAAAGGTGCCCGCAAGCAGAGCCAGGCTGACATCTCACCCACTGCTCGTCCTTCTCTTCGAGGGGAAAATCCCACATTCCTCAGAAACTCCTGTTCCCTCTCAGAGCACTGTGGGGCCAAAAAGGAGAGAGGAAAGGGAAGGCAGACTCAAGCCTAAAAGCACGCCTCAAGAACAATAACGCACCGGCCTACAGCCACGGGACCCGCGGGCGACGGCCCCGCGCCCAGCCGGCACCGGAGCGCAGGGGGAGCATGGGCAGCGGCTTCACCAGCGGGCACCGGGCACGGCCCGAGGCCCCCACACAGCGCTGGGCAACGGGCTAACGCGTGGCGGAGTCGGGACGCAGCGCTACCCCCGGGGACCCCCGGGGAGCGGCCCCGGCCCGGTGAGGCGCTGCGCGGGGGAGGCCTCGCGGGCCTCCAGCTCGGCAGGGCCTGGCCGGCACCCTCAGCCCCCCGGCGGCCGCCCCCGCCGCAGGCCCCAGGCGCGGCCCCAGCGAGCGGAGCCCCGCTGCTCCCCCAGCCCCCAGCGAGCAGCGCCCCGCTGGGGACGCGCAGGCCGCCACCGTGCGCCGGGCTCCGCCGGGCCCGCGAGCAGGCCCCAAAAGCCCCGAGAGGGGCGGGAGGGTCCCTCCACCGCCCACAGGGCCCCGGGAAGGCCCCTCCGCAGCCCCCCCGACCCGCCACCCCCGAGACCCGCTCACCGCGTCCCCGCCGAGGCCGCTCCCTCCCCTCCGCCGCCTGGAGGGCGGGGCCCGGCCGCCTGCGGGTCCCCGCCGCCGCCGGTGCACGCGGGGCGGTGCGCGCCCCTCTCCCCTCCCCTTCCCTCCCCACCCCGGCCCGGCCGAGGTCGGGGGCGGTCCCCGAGGGGAGGAAGGGAAAAGCGGGAACGAGAGCTGCCCCTGGCCCGGCGTCCCGGAAGCCTCCTCCAGACCTCCCCGGAGCCGTGCTGCGGGTCGAGAGCGGGGACGCGGGGGGGGGGGGGCACAGGGACACGGGGAGCCCCCAGGGACACGGGGAGCCTGGGGACTCGGTTGCTGCCAGCAGCGCTGTTCAGTGCCGGTAACGGGCCGGCACGGACTGGCCTGGCCCAGGGGCAGCGGCAGGAGCCGAACTTTCTCCCGGGGCGGAGTGGGAGCCCCCGGGTGTGGCGGGGACATGGCCCGGGGGGGCGGGAGGGGAACACGGCCCTGGGCGCTGCCCCCGCCGCTCTCCTGCCTCCCGGCGCTCCGGCTCGTTTCGATTTCGTTTCCCGGAAAGATCGCGCCGAAGCCGCAGCGGCCGCAGGAGCGCGACCCGCCCGCGCCGGGCACCGGGGGGGAGTCGGGGCCGGGGCAGCGCCGAGCCGCGGGGGCACCGGGGCAGCGCCCAGCACCGCCGCGGGGAGCGGCGAGCCGGCGGCAGCGGGGATGCAGGTAAGAGCCCGCAGCCCCCGCTCCCCCCGGACTCGCCGCTGGGGCTGAGGGGCACCTGAAGGCCCGGCGGAGACCCCCCCTCTCCCCCCCGCACCGGGCAGAGACCGGAGCAGCGGAGCCGCTCGGTGACTGCCGGCCGGCACCGCTCTGGGTACTGCTCCTGCACACCTGGGGCTGCTTTGCACCACTCTTCTCCTGGGTTCCCGCTTTGAAACCTCTAAGAACGATATTTCCTCTCAAAGCGCGCAAATACCATCTCAGAAATACGCTTGAAAACAGCTAAGCAGGAAAAAAAATACCACCAAACCAACAATATTAAAGAATCGGTGCAAAGTAATAAAATATAAGAATGTGTCTCTTCTGCCCTAGAAATCTTTAGGAGCAAGAGAAATATCAAACACCTGAATTTTTTTCCAGTAAATTTCGTTGTAATAGAGCGATGCCAATGGGAGAAAACTAAAATACCTTTCTCAGGCAGCTCTAGACAAAATGCACGGCTAATTTCTTTCACTTTTATTTTTTTTGTAGCTTATTGCTTATAATGAATCTGAAACAGTTTGCATTGCTATAAAGCTTCTTCAGAACCTTCACTGGCTTTTCTCTGGTTTCCTCATATAATATCATACAACTTATTGCTTTGCTAAGACCAAAAGCTCAGACACAACAGCTAGCGGCGATTTATTTCACCACTATCAGAAAAATTGTTAATGCTTGTCCTGGTGAGGAAAACACCATCACCCTCTGAGATGAAGTTTTGGAGTGATTCAGCTCTTTTTCATCTTTCTCATAAAAAGACTGAGCAGTTAACATAGTTCCTCATAGTCATCTGTTGACAATGCCAAAATACGAAGCACTCTGTCAGTAGAAAGAACCTGGGGAATCTCCAGCTGTTCCAGGCACCTTGGTGTGACCCAGGCACCATTGCCCTGGGGGGGACAGGGCGCTCGGCTCCTGTCCCCCATGCCCCTGCTTTGGGGTCACTAGCTTCGCAGTTAAGATGTGCCCAAGAACCACTGCCTGCTTTCAGTACGCACTGGGATTTTCTCCACCCCTGGTTTTGCGGGGGGCTCAGCTCCTTTACAAAGCAGCTGCTTTATGCACCTCTGAAAATCTGCCTGAGGGTGTACTGAAGCGCCCGGAGTAGGCAACCGCTTCAGAAAATAACATTTGCAAGCAAAATTGTTAATTTTCCAGCGAATGATGCTGGGCAATTGCTGGGATTCATGTTAATAGACTTTTAAGGGGAAACATTATCTGCTTGGCTGCCACTAATATTTCAAGATGCAGACAGGGCTGAAAGCAGGACCAGAGTTTCCCGGATGGAAGTGTGAGGGCAGCGTGGGGGCAATGCCACCTCCCCAGCCCTGCAGAGGTGCTGGGGCTGCCTTTCCCTTCAGTGCTGACTATTTCTGAGGGCTCCGGGAGCGTCTCAGCTCTCAGAGAGGCTGGGGGGCTCCCTGATGAGCAGCTGAGAGGGCTGGAACTTGACAGCAGGAGAGCAAGATGAACGGTTTTCTCCCGATGAGGTGGCTATTTCCACTGATGTCCACATGACAACTAGGGAAAAAAATAAGAGATCTGTTCATAAGGCATTTTCAAGACAAAAACCTAAGCTTTATTTTTGCAACTCTAAAGAACCGAAGTACTGTCCTAAAACTGCAGGCATCCGGTGAGCATCAGAGGAAGGTCTGCCAGTCTTGGCTTCATCTTCTGCTTCCCTGCAGCCACGGGGCAGAGGGTGGCTGGGAGCCCACACTTGCAGCCTGGATGAGGACAGGTCTTTCTGCTAAAAAAAGAAAGGAAGGGGAGAAAGAGGAAGGGGGTCTCTGGCTTCTAACACTGTCTTGGGCAACCAGATTCATCCTGGGGCTGGTAGAGGAGCTGCAGATAGTGCATCACAGTGCTATGGGAAAACAGATAGAAACTGCCTGAGCAGTGTTTGCTATGGTGGAGGTCTTTCCAAAGCAAAAGCAGGACAGCTGGGAATTTCCACCCACTGATGTGTTTAATCTCTTTTCCCCAGGGTGAGGTGACAGTTGGTTCTTCCAGCTCAGTTGTTACAGCTTCGTTACCACCCCAGGCCAGACACACACCCATCAGCGAAGGGGAAATCTTCAGGCTACCAGGCAGGCTGAGTGAGTAGCTCTTGGGCAAGTCAACCCTGCTTGCAAGGGAGCTCCCACAGGGTGGGACATGGAGGGCGCAGCTGTGGCATCCCACTGTCTATATCCCTGCTGTCTAGGCTGGGATATAAGATGGGCCAATCCTCCAGGTTCATTTTCTTTGGGGTATTTTGGTCCATGTTAGAGGGGATGTTTGGTGATGGAGAAGATTTGTGTTCCACGCTGCCGCTCGCCAGTTTTGAG
The DNA here is from genome assembly GCF_013377495.2 of Cygnus atratus. Lineage (NCBI taxonomy): Eukaryota > Metazoa > Chordata > Aves > Anseriformes > Anatidae > Cygnus > Cygnus atratus. The sequence goes on along the minus strand of NC_066385.1, from coordinate 6,818,373 downwards.
GATGGGACTGCCCCTTGTTTCAGGAATCCAGCCCTCACTGTGGAGCAAGGACGATGTCATCCACTGGCTCAGATGGGCAGAGAAAGAGTATTCCCTTCGACAAACCGAAGAAAGCAAGTTTGAAATGAATGGCAAAGCCCTGTGCATCCTTACCAAAGATGACTTCAGATACCGAGCTCCTAGCTCAGGTTAGATGAAGAAGAAGGGTGTGAATGAGGACTGAGTACAGCACAGGCTGAGGTGGGCTGAATGGTTGCTGGCAGAGCTGGTGTTAGCTCTGTGTGGCCAGTTGGGTGCTGGAGACAAAGAAAAAGCTCTTTCCTTTAACTAGATAGACTGCAAATTCTTTGGGATGGGGAATAATATCTTACTCTGCAAGTACTGCAGAAATATAAGCAACAATATTACATGAGAGAGTCCCTACTATAAAATAAGATCATCTGAGCTCACTTTCCTTCCCTGCAGGTGATGTGTTATATGAATTACTCCAGTACATTAAGACTCAAAGAAGAGCTCTGGTGTGCAGCCCTTTGCTGAACTCACCTTTCCAAGATGCCAGGATCACAGAGGAAGGTATGATGGAGAATGGTGGCTGTCTATGAAGCAATGCCTTCCCTCAGCTACCAGGAACGTTTTGGGTGTCACATCAGCATACATCTGGGGTTTGAAGCTCAGCCAGCTGAACCCATCCCACTGTACCTAAGCAAGGCAAGTAGGACATACATGATGATAGCAGCTAGCACCAACAAAATCCAGGTCATCAAGAAAATTCACAGTGAACAAGCAGGTCTGAGATCAATTTACAGGTCAGAACTAGGTTTGGTGGTCACTAGGTGAGTCTGTGGTGACCACATAAGGCCATGGCCAGGGTAGGGAGTCTGTCAGCAGGTTAGGGTCTGGTTTGGTGGGGTCAGTAGCTGGGTGGGGTCAGTTTCAAAGACAGCCATATGCTTGTGCTCCAGTGTATTCCTTTATTTTAGCTTTTCTTCTCCTTTAAGGAATGTACGTCCTGCCTTCATTGCACCTGGCACCTCCTCTAATCTCACTGGAGCTTCTTCTCATTCTGCTATTGCTTCTGCCTTGGAAAAGCATTGGACTTTCATTAGCACCTGCCTTATCCAGCTGGGCTGGTGCCTGGACTGACAGCTGACCCAGGTCATCCCCAGGCTTGCCCTCCCTGCCTGTTTCAGGGCTTTGAAAGACTTTCTGGGACCCACCATAATGTAGCATGGGTTTTTCTCTTGAAGGGATGGACTGTGGTGTGGAGGCTGCCCCGGCTGCTCTTTCATCCTGCCTGGGCCACACAGAGCTGTCCTCATCCCGCAGCTGTGAGGAGCCCCTGAACCTCTCCCATCACAACTCTGAGGGCAGCTGCAGGGCAGATTCTATCTGCTCATTTCCTACAGCCCTGTCAGCACCAGTGGATGGGAAAATTGCAGGTGAATATGATTTTTTTGCCTCGTTCCTTGGGAAAATGAGACTGTGCTTCATCCTGTCTGCCCATCTGTCTCCCTTCTATTTATTCCATGTGTCAGTGTGTGAATCATAGAATCATAGAAACATGAGGTTGGAAAGGACCTATAAGATCATATAGTCCAACCGTCCTCCTATCACCAATACTACCCACTAAGCTATTAAATCATATCTCGTAGCACCTTGTCCAGGCACTTCTTGAACACCACGAGGGATGGTGAATCCACCACCTCCCTGGGTAGGCCATTCCAGAGCCTGACCACTCTTTGAGAGAAAAAGTTTTTCCTGATAGCTAATCTAAATCTCCCCAGGCACAATTTGTGGCCATTTCCTGGAGTCCTATCATTAGTTATCTGAGAGAAGAGGCCAACCCCCTCCTCAACACAACCTCCCTTCAGGAAGTTGTAGAGTGCAATGAGGTCTCCCCTGGGCCTCCTCTTCTCCAGACTAAACAACCCCAGCTCTCCCAGCCACTCCCCATAAGACTTGTGCTCCAGACCCCTCATCAGTTTTGTTGCCCTTCTCTGGACACGTTCCAAGGCCTCGATGTCCTTCTTTTAGTGAGGGGCCTAAAACTGAACACAGTACTCGACGTGCGGCCTCACCAAAGCTGAGTACAGCGCGCATCTCTCAGTACCTCAGTACCTGAAAAGCAATAAAAGTGCTGTACATGAGCTCTGGGCTCTTCTTGTAATTACTATCATTGCTAACATGTTTACTGTATACATAATTTACTATTATTGCTAATGTCCTGTTGCTGACCGACCTCCACTGGAGCACAGGTGCCTTAGTGTGAGCTTTGTGACTGTTTCTTGTGTGCCACCTCTCAGATTGCAGGTTACTGTGGGATTACGTATACCAGCTCCTCTCTGACAGCCGCTATATGCCCTACATCAAGTGGGAAGACAAGGAAGCCAAGGTCTTCCGCATTGTTAACCCAAATGGACTTGCCCAGCTCTGGGGGAACCACAAGGTAAATGCAGTTGAGAACAAACTTGTCATTTCTGGAATTTCTTGTCACCTTCCTGACCTGGTCTTCACAGCCAATGGCATAGGGACTGGGGAGGACGAGACAGAGAGCAGGCACAGGGCTACAGAGGGACACCAACCTCCTGGTCAATAAAGGGGGAGATGTTATCATCCTCTGAAAAGCAAATCATGGTAGCTGCAGGGCTGGAAGCAAACTTGGGTTAGAGACCCATGCTAATGCTTGCAATGCGCAAGAAACCACCTTGAATGTCCCACACTTGTTCCTCCTGCAGACAGATTCAAGGCAGGTGTTGGTGCTTGCTTTTACTCAACCTCCCCAGTTCTTTCTCCTTCCAGAACCGGATGAACATGACGTATGAAAAGATGTCGCGAGCACTCAGGCATTACTACAAACTTAACATCATCAAAAAGGAGCCGGGGCAGAAGCTGCTGTTCAGGTGAGAAAACAGATCAGAGAAACAGTGTAAATGGGGCATAGGAAGGTGCAGGGCTCCAGATGTTGGCAGCTGCTTCATCTCTCTGGATTCTTGATGGTCCAGAACTGAGCTGAAGTTGAAGCATCTTTGCTGCATGTTTGGGGAAAAGCATGGGAACGTGGGCTGTCCTCTGGGTTTATGGTGCTGGAGGGGAAATCAGGGCTGGTCCCAGCACAGTCTCATGCTGCTGTGCATGCAGGCATCCAGCAGCAGCTGTGTGCATCTATCTGAGAACTGGAACTGGCCTTCATGTTGAGATAAAAAGCTTGGGCTGGTTTTGATTTTGTAAAACCTCAGTGGTTACTTTTTGATTTCTTTCTTTATATCCTCCCCTGCAAATGCAACACCCTGGCAGGTTTGCATCCAGGCTGTGTCCTGTACAAGTGGGGAGCTGGGATGCTTGTGATCCGGATCCCATCTGATCTGCTCCCTGCGGGCCAGCGATCTGCCCAGGGATGAGCTCCATCTGCTGTCCTCAGTGGGGTCCAGTTAGTGCTGGTGGAAATGTCCCTGAGCCCATCTGAGCTGGACATGACCCTCCCATTCCCCATTGACATCGGGTCTGAAGTTCACCTCTGAATAGAAGAGGTGGAAATAAGTCAGGAGCCTCCCGTTTTCAGTGCTGGCTGCTTCTCTGGGACTATCCTGAGCTTAAAATGCCAGTGCTGGGCTGATGTGTGCTGTGCTTTGCCTCTGTGGGCTCCATGCATCCAGAGGGCAAAGCAAGAGCTGTCTTGGGGATGTCAGACACCCTCCAGTAAGCTCCAGAGCTCAGCTGGTGAGGGCAAGGACTCCAGCATTTACAGCCTGGTTTGGACATGCGCTTAAAACAATTAAAATGGATTTCAGATTTCTGAAGACTCCTGGGGAGATTGTCCATGAGAAATCCAGCAAACTGGAGCAGCTGGAGAATGAGGACCACGAGGATCTCAAAGAAGACCCACTGGAGGTTTCATCATAGGAATTCTTTGAAGGTTGCATTTGCAGTGCTTTGCAGAGGGACTTGTTCTCTGCTGGGGAGAACCAGCATCTCCTGCTCTCCTGGACAGAAGGCCACAGAGGTGGTCCTGGATTTCAAAACCTGCCCTGAGCCATAGCTGTGACATCTCTGGAGCTTCACCAGCAAAACACACCCAAAAACTATCCCCAAGCCCAGAAAGCACAGGTGAATGTGTGTGCTGGTCTTCTGCTCACTGCTTCTTCCTCCTCTAGCAGGGACCATGATATTTTTGTTCTGTAAATCTTGATGCTTGTCTTTAAGGTCCAAACTTGCTGCTAAAGACTGCTTGGTTGTTGCAGCGAGATGTGCCAAGCAGAGAGCACCGGAGCATGCGCTCTGGGTTGAACATCTGCAGAAGCAAGTGGTGGCCCTGAATGTGGACGTGCTGCTCTGAATCTGAGATGTTCCCTTGATTTGAGATCAGACTTACCTTGCAGATATGCTGTACGTTGTAATCTGCCTCCTGTGGAGCCAATCCTGTGATTAAGGGTGGGAATGTGCTGAAGTATCTGTCTGGATCAGGCCTGGTTGGAACTTCAGGCTGTGCACTGTGTCTTGTTTTAACTCCCTTTAACTCTTTCCCTCCATTTAATAATGCTTTTTGTAATTAGCTCACTAAATAATGTGACAAGAAACAGGCCAGTAATGTACATGATCACTTTTATTGTCAGACATGTTATTTACTTTGAGAATGAAGCAGGAATACCTGCAACCCCAGGTATTGTTGCTGAGTGCTGGAAGGAGCAATGTACATGCATTTTTAAATCTGAAATTATCCAGTGATAGTTTCAGATTGCTTTCAGTTGAGGAGATACAATCCTGTGACTCTGCATGGTTGAAAATACTGCATCTTTCTGGTTGAAGTTCTGAAACTGAGAAATGCAGGCCTCCCCCATTTACCCAGAAAACCAGCTCTATGAGCAGACTGCAAGTAACTGACTCCTGTGGACACCTGGGTTTGTCCCTGAGCTTGGCAGCCCCCAACATGGGGTGCAGCAGCTCTTGGGTGAACACTGCACCAACACATGGTGTTTTATAGCTGTGTGGACAAGCACAGAGACACACTGTGAAGTATCAGCCACAGAACACAATGCTAGGAAAAGGTGAGTTCCTTCCAACACCTGTCTTGCACCAGTGCAGAAATAATCCTGCTGCCTTGCATCATTCCTCTGGCTGCCAAGTCTAGGCTGCTATCTCAGAGCTGCATTGGTACCATTTTTGGGGCAGGAGTGCTTGTCAGTGGGTCTGGGAACTAACAGCTTTGTGACTGAGTTTTCCACCAAAGGTATTTGTTGCCATCCTGAAACCACAGCCCTTTTTGCTGTAAACTGGTGGTACTCCTCCTAAGTATCTCCATTAACTGAAACCTGAAGATGCTGGTGGGTTGCATCCAGCAGGAGACAGTGGTGGGACATGCAGCGGCTGGTTGGCAAAACATCCCTGCTCCAGCACAACACATCTCCAGATACACTGCCTGCAAAGTTTCACTTCCAGAAAATTCAGTAGCTTGTCAGCAAAACACAAGTCAAACAATGGCAGAGAAGGAAATGAGAAGCTCTGTTGGGGTAAAGGAGTGTTAGCCTCACTGCCTTTGTGAGGTGCTAGCTAGGAAGGGATGCCAAAATCTCTGCTAGGAGCAAGGGCTGGAGATCATCCAGCACCAGCCAAGCTGCTGCCTGGGGGTGCACCACCCCAGGAAGGTGTAGTGAAGCACCCGAAGCTCACACATCCTTGCACAGAGGCGGTGTTTTGTCTCAGTGAAGGCTAAAACCAGGTCTTGGCGTAAAACCCAGCAGAGAGTCAGTGTAAGGTCTGCCCACCTATGAGGGACAGCTTTTGTAGGAGAGCAGACTTCGTTCCCTGGAAACCATCCCATCCTAGCTATGTGTCACTCCTGAGTGCATTTTTCCTGATATTTCTCCTAACATGACATCCCACCCACTTTCTTGCTAGGAAAACAGACCTGATGACTCCCGAGCAGCCCATTGCTTCTCAAGCTCGTGTGGGTGGCTTTGTTGGAACTGGTGGTGACCCCAGTGCTTGTGCTGTGCTCACAGGGAGCATGCGTGTTGCTGCTTTTCACCTGTTCCTCCAGTGATGACTAAGGATCCTGTTGGACTTGGACGGGGATTTCCTCTAAAACCTGGGAAGCTGCCAAATGCACACAACATGCTGGAGTGATCTTGGAAAGCAAAAAGCGAAGGGCACTTTTGCAATGACAAGCTCCTTCTCAGCTTCCAGGAACTGCTTGTGTCCGTCCATCCTAGAGCATGTGGCCGCTGCTCTTCTTCCTGCGATAAGCAGAGGTGGGATGACTGTAAGCACACTGCTTTCCTGGAACAGGACCCCTCCCTTTTGGTTAACAGCCCTGTAACTGCTGCTTGTGCTGGGGCTGTTCGATGTGGGCGTGTGGGGAGGGAGAGTGCACATGAGTCGGAGACTTCAGCTGTGGCTGTAGTTCAGGGGTGGTGACACACAGGTGGGTGTCCCACACCAGCTTTGGTGCCCACCAACCTCTTGGGCTAGAGGCACTGCACAACTGGGCTGAGAGGCTTCCACTGAGGCCACAAGGGTGCCACGTGCTGGCTGTGTCCTTTTTCCAGCTATGGCCTGTGTGGGGAGAGGTGGCTTCCTTCAACACTCACTTCTTGGTTCAGGTCCGAAGCTGCAGACGTCTCTGTGCCCAGGTGGTTAGTTGTGGCTCAAAGGGACCTTTGTGGTCTATGGGCCATCCTCACGCTTAAAACACAACTGCCACCAACACCTGGTTGGGTCACCCATGCTTTTGGCTATCCAAATGTTGAAGACCTCCAAGGTCGGTGACCCCCCACCCCTCAGGGGTACCCATGTGAAGGTGGGACAACTCTTGCAGAGGAGGCTCTTTCTGATGTCCAGCCTCAGCCTCCCCAGCTGTGGCCATTGTTTGTCTTGTTGCCAAGAAATTTGGGGGGTTTATTTCCTGAGCACATTGTAACCCTCAGCACCTTGCAGTTTCACCTCAGGAATACGTTTCCCTCATTTTAATGTTGGTTCAGCCTCACCTTGAATATTGGGTGCAGTTTTGGGGTGCACAGTATAAAAAGGATGTTAAGGTCCTTGAAAGTGTCCAGGGGAGAGCAATGAGGCTGGTACAAGGGCTGGAAGGCATGTGCTGTGACAAGAGGCTGAGGGCATTCGGGTTGTCTGGTCTGGAGAAAACGAGGCCAAGAGGCAGTCTCAGTGCTCTCTGCCTCTCCCTGAGGAGGGGAGACGCAGAGGGAGGCGCCGGTCCCTGCTCCCTGGTCGGCGCTGGCGGGATGCAGGGGAACAGCACAGAGCTGTGCCAGGAGAGGTTCAGACTGGACATTGGGAGAAATTTCTATACTGTGAGGGCAGTCAAACACTGGAGCAGGCTTCTTGGCAAGGCAGTTGATGCCCCATGCCAGACAGTGTTTGAGAGGCATTTTGGTAGTGCCCTTAATAACATGCTTTAACTTTTGGTTAGCCCTGAAGAGGTCAGGCAGTTGGACCAGATGATCTTCGTAGGTCCCTTCCAGCTGAACTATTCTGTTCTGTTCTGTTCTGTTCTGTTTCCTATCCTATCCTATCCTATCCTATCCTATCCTAGTAAATAATCCAGTTTCCTTCCTGCTGTATCTCCATACCAACCCCAGCATTGCACACTCCATGATGTGACCATTCATAATTCTCTCCTGGTTTTGGTGAGAAAAGTGGACAAATTTGGATCCAGACGTTAAGATTTTTCCTGTCAATTCTGGGAATGGGCTTTTGATTTGTCTCACATTTCTTGCAAACATCTCTTTCATATGCCTCTGTCCCATTTGTTTTGAGCATGTCCTAAGTCTCAGAAGGGGCCTGAACTTACATAAAGGTCTGGTTCCTGAATCACAGTTCAGGTCCATATTTTCCCTAAAGTTGCTTTGGGTGGCCCATCTCCAGGATGTGTTCAGGAATGCAGGTACGAAGACGAAAAGCTTGTAAGAGGTCGTAAGTCAGTGATGGTTCCCCATTTAGTCATGAGAAGTCCTCTGTGAATGGGGCCAGCATTTAGATTCAGCCTTGGATGATCTCCAGCAGCTCCAAAAAGAAGATGGCCAGACTGTGCTCCATTGCCAGAGTAGATGTGGCTGTTTGTTATGGGGATGTTGCAGAGAAAAAGCAAACTAAATTGGTTGTGAAAGTCCTTCTCAGCCATTGTGGTCATATGCCATGGGGTTCCTGGTGGGCAGATTAATTATTTATCAGCAGTAGATGTTGATGCTGAAAAATAGAACCGTGTATTTCCTAATGAATGCCAGGCTGAATCATCAGTGTAGGCTAAGGAGAAAAGGAGGGAAGTGGGCTGCGTCTCTTCAAGCAATAAGAAATTATGGCCCAGAAAGTTTGTAGAAAGAAAACTAAGGAGAATAATCCTGAACCCATTGAATTTCAAGCTGAATCAGTTATCAAAAAGACCATTGAGACTGTCAGACCAGGACAGCATATTACTCTAGCTGAAAGTTGGAGAAAACAAAGCATTGCTCACACGGAAATCTCACCGTGGGATTTTCCAAAGTCAAAGTGCTAGCAGTCACGCAGGTCACTGCCACCTCCCAGCAAATGCATCCACGTGTGGCACCATTGCTGTAAGCTGCAGTGCGAAATATTGCCATCAGATGGCAAAATAGCAGTGAGGATGGCAGGCAGCAGCCTGCAGGAGGGAGCAACGGGCACAGGTGAATCTGGTGCAACCAAGACTGAAGATTTTTTTTTGTCCTGGGGGCTGGTGGATACTGGAGGTGCAGAGCTGTGCCTTGCAGCTTCACCCCAGGAGATGCTCTGTCCCTGGACAAGGCTGACAGGGAGTGAGGTGGGTGTGAAGTGTTTGGATCACAAAGCAGATCCTGTTTCATTTTTTAGGGTAGGCAAGCAGGCTGTCTGAAGAACCCCAGGGTGGGTTTCAAGGACACTGCAGCCTGGTCGTGGTTGGCATTTGGAGACATCCTGTTAGCATTGTGCCCCAGTGTGTCTGCACTCATGCATGAGCCCATGATGTCCGCTTCCCTGGGGTGTGAGTGGGGAGATCTGGTTGCTGTATTAAGCCTCCATTTCCCTGAAAAAGCTGTGGCTTCTCCTTACAGAAACAACCTGGAAAAGCCCTTATAGGCCATCACACACAAGAAAAATAAAAGCAATAAACAAGTGAAATCCACCAAACAGCTGGCTCAGATAGCTGGTTTCAAAGGCCAGTGCTTATGCCAGGTAACATGAATGTTTTATGCTGTTTTGCTGCTGGTTATCAGAAGGAAATTGTTTTCCTCTCCAGTGAAACTCACGCACCTGGAAGTGCTGGCCGCACTCCTGAGTGGCTGCTAAAAATAGGGTTGAGTCAGCCGGTCACCAGCCTGGCTATAAAATAGGCAGCTCCCAAGGGAGCCTGAACACCCTTAGTGCCCACTGCTGCGGAGCTTGTCTTGACATATGTCTAGAAGGACAGAAATACTGATGGAAAGGTAAATACCAAAAGAGCAAATAAAGAATGATGTGGCCAGGGGGCTGGAATCAGTCGAAGCAGAACAGGGTTGTTGCTCTGCTGTGATTAAATCTATTTGAATGATTTATCACTGGTGCTAGCTTGGGTGGTTGGTTGACTCTGGTGTTGCCTTGGATTAATGAAAATTGTCTTCTTGATCCAAAAAAATGGCCAACCTGCGGTGGGCAGGTGTGCTTGTGAATTATGCGTGCTCATCTGCACTGACCAGCTCTGGGCGGTTTGTACGGCTGAGCATGTGGGATTTCCGTGTGCCACTCAGCAGGGGAAAGTCTAGTTTGAGTCTGGTTCTCTGAAGGGTGCAGAACCAGCGCAAAACACGGGAGTGGCTGGTCCTGTTTTATTTTTTTAGCAGCCCTTGCTTCAAAGGGAGATGCTCAAAGATCTGGGCTTAGAGGTTGTTTAATTTTTTTGTTATAGTATGGTGATATGTTGCAATGGGAAGATGCAGCAGCATGGTATCTGGATTACACCCATGCAAACCTGGCAGCCCCTCTGGGACCTGCTAAGCTTATCCTTCCCTCCATGCAGTTTCACTTCCTTGATTAGCAGTGTCTATAGCCCATCATAAAACCTCAAGTGTGCAGAGCACTTAGATAACAACTATAAAAGGGGTTGATCATTTATGTGGAACAGAAGAACCCTTGGACACCCAAAGCACTCTTGGATTGCAGTCCTAGCCAAAACAGTGATGATTTCCATCATGTTCAACCTGACCGCAAAACCAGGCTGAAAATGTTGTTTTCCTTCACAGCAAGATGCAGGCTCTGGCTGCAGAGCAGCAGCCATGGGACGCAGGGCAACAGCCGTCGAGGACCATCCTCTCACTGGACAGGCAGGGGGCCAAGAAGGTGCTGGAGATTTATGTGAGGCGCTCGTTGAGCTGCTGCGAGAACTCACAGGCAGCAAAAGAAAGGCTTCAAGAGGGAGCCAGAGGGCGAGGGAGGAAGGCAGTCAGGCTGCAAAGGTCAGAGAGCGACTTCTGCAAGTATTCATGTGCCAAGCTCAGCCTGAAGAAGGACCAGGAAGAGGCACCCAAGGTGCTGGAGCTGGAACAGGCTCTGTTTGAGGAGAGTGAAGCGTCAGCTCCTGGGGAGGCTTCTAAGGAGGAACTGGAGACCAAGAAGAAAAGCACAAAAATCTCCTCCCAGGGCAAAACCCAGCACACCTGGTTCAAAATCTTCTTAAATTTCCTCTTTAAGAAGAGCCCTGAGGACCAGAAGGAAAATGCAGGACAGAAAGCAAAGGAAAAAGATGCCAAAACTCCTTACAGCAGTAAAACAGAAGGAGCCAGGAGACCCAGAGCCGACTCAAGCCTGTCCCCACCACTGGGCAAAGCCCCCAGGAGGAGACCCAGCCTCAAGAGGGTTTTCTCCTTTAAGAAGCACGCAGAGGAGGAGCGGGGTGAAGCAGGGGCGAGGGCCAAGCGCCCCAGCTGCCTGCCCCTGCGGCATGTCCAGGGACCAGCCCCCCCAGGTGGGACCCCCACCCTTGCCCTCACCAATGGGACCTCAGCTGTTTTTTTTGGGGGGGGAAAGCAACAGTGAGTGTGGAGTGCTAGTTCCTAATCCTTACTAAGCATTGCCCACATGTTGCTTTATGGGGCATTGGGGCTGCATTTGCAGGGCTTCACTCTTGACTTGCTGCCCCAGGAATAGGTCAAATTTGCCCATGTTGAAGATGACCCTGGGTGAGGTGCACCAGCTTGCATCATTACTGGGACTCATGAGTGCAGCCAGTTACTGCAACCTGCTCCATAGTGATTATCTGTATGCAGGTTTTATCCATACACAGTTTTTATCTGTGCACAGGTTTTCCCCCTGTAGCAAATGAGGGGTATCGTGATTTAGTTTAAATCTGCATTTGAAACCAGAGATTGAATCTGAAACCACCTAAGGGCTATCACCTGTTGCTTTTGCTTTGCTGCAGGGAAGGGTGGGAGCTGCTGTGGCAGTGACACCCTCATCACCATGCTGAGCCCTTCCCAAAAAGCTGTCCAGGGGATCTTTGTGAAAGCCTGGTTGGTTTGGGGCCATTGCAGAAGCTCGGCTACAGCTCAGGGAACACAGCGCATGGTTCACAGTAGCGTGTGCTGACCTGGCGTGGACATAGGCACCACGCCAGCAGCATCTGTGTTCCCCTTTCCATCAGTTAGTGACTTGGCCAAGAAAAATCCCTGATTCTGAACAGGTGTTCTTCTTCCAGCAGAGGCAGAGCAGCCGGATGGTTACTACACGCGCGTCTCAGAGGAGATTGGGCTGATCGTGCAAGGCAGCGAGAGCCAGAGCAGCAGGGAGCGTGGGGGCGAGCAGCTGCTGAGGTCGGGCGGTGCCGATGGGGTTGGTGAGTGCTGCCCCTTGCACGTACAGAAAACACTAACATGGGATTTGTCCCCATGAGGATCCTGAATGGGACCCAAGCCCTGCTTCAGTCTCGCCTCAGCAGTTAATACAACCCAAAGAGTCATATGAACCCACTGTGGGGATTTTCAGCAGCAGGGTTTGATCTGGGGAGGGAAAGATTCAAAGGCAGGGGGGTGTTTTTCCTGACTGAGGAAAGCAAGGCATTCAGCTATAGGCTGAAATGGGTTTTCCAGGGCTGGAGGATGATACGCTTTGCTTGGGAAGTTTTTTCAGAGGGGCTAAAAAGCTGCACTGCCCTGAGAACATCCAGGCATGGTGATCAGCCACAGGTCTGGAGGTAACAAGGGAGTGATCGTGTTCTCTCTACAGATGAAGCCATCAGGAAAATCGTGGCCCTGCTCCAGAGTGCCGGAGATGAGCTGGACAGGAAGGTGAGAGGGGAACTGCAGTCAGCTGGATAGAACTGGGAGCATTTGGGCTGATCACTGCTCTAAAATGGTGCAACATTTCCCTGGTGCAGGGAAATGCTCAGTAAAATCAAGGAAATGGCACCTCTTAATTCCCCGACTGGGTGTGATCATGTCTGCCCGTCTGTCCTCTCCCATCTGCAGTCTTAGTGAGATGTGAAGGCATCAGCCTAATGACACACCAGGTTATTTGTTCTTAATGTGTGCATTTGTTTGCTTCTTAAACAGGTAAAGGAAGATGCACGGCTGCAGATGTTCTTCAGAGACATGTCCTACAGCTCCTTCAAGAACCTGGCTGATGCCTACGTCCGCAAGGAGATGACAGCCACCAGGCCCAACGTCAACCCCCAAGAAATCCAGTTTGCCTTTGCAGTACACCTCACCGCCAAGGTGGCCGGCATCTGTAACCAGGCAGTGAACAGGATCATGGGCTTTGGCACCCGCTATCTGGAAGACTCATTTGCACCCCTGTCCTACAGCAAGATCCTCCAGGTAAGGAGGAGAAGTGAGGCTGGGGTTGAACTGCCAGCAACAAGTTAGGACAAGGGCTGGGATTTGAATGTGATGGACAAAGCAAGTGGGTGGCAGGCAAAATGGATTTTGTTGGGGGTGACAGGGTGCTGGTTTTTGCCCTGTGCTGCTAGTGTGGTTGTGGGGACAGCGTGTGCCCCATGCAGGGGTGGAGGGGCTTTGGGACAGGCTCCTGGAGGCTGGAAGTCCTGCAGGACAGTCTTTCTTCAATGTGGCCCATGGAGAGGATCAAAGGGCTGGAGAACCTGCCCTGAGAGGAAAGCATGAAGGAGTTGGGTCTTTTCACCCCAGAGAAGAGAAGGCTTGTGAGGGGGGCTCATCACTGTATGTCAATACTTGAAATGTAGCTACCTTTGTAGGATGGCTCTCTTTTGACAAGGAGTCACATGGAGAAGACAAGGGGTGATGAGTATAAGTTGCACTGGAAGATGTTTTGTATTTTTATATGAAAGTAATTTTTCAGTGAGAACAACCAGTCAGTGGCACAGCCTCCACAGGGACATAGTGGAGGCCTCGTCATTGGTGGGTTTCAAGGTGCTGTTGGACAGGGTGCTGGATAATCTCATCGAGGCTTCCTTTCCCCACAGAAGGTTGGATCCAGTGATCTTTTGAGGTCCCTTCCAACCTGGGCTGGTCTATGAGGCTATGATTTGCTCTCTGCCTGCTGCATCTCTGCAGCCAGGGGGTGCCTATAGCGCACAACATTGCTGTGATCTGGTATAACCACAACTTTCCTCCTTGACTGTGCAGGGAAAATTCCTCCTTGACCCATAGAGGAGAACAGTAGCATGGGCTTGGTTTGGGATGGGACCTCACAGACGTTTCCTTCTGTCTCAGCAGGACAGAACAAAGTTCAGCACAGACAGTTGCGAGAGCCCGGACTGACATCGGCTGTGCCTGTGAACCGAAGGGTGCACATTAATGACGGGGGATAGTCCCTGTGGGTGGCCTGGATGTGGTATGATTTCATGAGCCATGAAATTAAAATCTGTGAAGGAAAACCACAGCAATAGCCACCGTAGCATGAAGTGATTAAACCAGCCGATCTGAGGGCAACCTAGTCTGTCAAGCCCAAATGTCTGAGATTGCCCTATATTTCCATTTTGGCCCTCATAAATGCACGTGTTGAACCTTGTGGTTTGTTCATGTGTGTGTATGTGTATTTATTTACCTACTTTTCTATACGTATCTGTGAATGTACAATATAATTTCTATAGCTTCTGCCATGGGTCCTGTTCAGGAAACAAAAACATAGAATGCAAATAAATTGGTCCCCATGTGACAGCCAGGCTTGTCTAAAGGCTGTGGGAGATGTGCTATACATGAAATAAAGTTTGCTTTGCTATAGCTGTTGTGAGCTGCTTCTTTCAAGCCACTCAGAGTGACATAATTTGAGTTTTACAGCAGATACATGGTGTGCTCCTCCCCTTTTGTTTATTTATGGCCGTTCCCTTTCCAGAAAAAGGAGATTTAATTACAAAAGCAGATTGATCTGACACCAGGACCTGGGTAAAGCTTGTTCCAAGTGGCCCAGAAACTGCACTCATTGTAGCTCCCTTGAGGACTAAGGGATTTACAGCTGCTGGGGTCTCACCTATGATGGCTAAGAAGATGTGAAATGTCTAAGAGATTAAACCCTAATCAGGGGGAATGTTCCCAGTTAATCTTTGCCCAGACCCCTAAGCAGGAACCTGGATTAAGGCAGTGCACTTGGCTTGGAGCCAGGAGTGCTGGTGCTCTGGGTGGTGGGAATGGCAGCAGCATCTCCATGCTAGGGTCAGACCCATCCTGGGGTGAGGGGAACAAAATTTGGGGGCTGGCAGTGTGCAAGGGGTGGGACACTCTGGTGGGTTGAAGGTGATAGCCATGGCTGGGGTCAGTGCCATGCTGGGGGATGGTCCTGCATGGGCTCCCACCAGCACCCCCCACTTACCCTCCTCTCCTGGGGAAGCTGCTCTTCTCCGTCCTTGCAAAACCCCAGCTAGAACTATCTGGGGAAGCAGAGTCCTTGCAAGAGGGAAGCAGCCATCCGCCTTGCATGTCCCATTACCCTGCTTGCAAAGCCTTGAAGGAAACATCTCAAAGAGCAGCCAAATCCCGCTGCCCAGTGTTGCCAGCGCCGTGTTTCCTTTTGGCCAGGAACCAGCCTGGGGTGACATTTACTGCGGGAGAAACCGAAACTGCTCTCGCCTGTTTGCAGACTGTCACCTGCCTGGCACCCAGCGCCTGGGGCGGTGCCGAGGCCGTGCCTGGGGTGACCTGGTATCAGGGACGCAGTGGGGCTGGCGGGAGGAGCCGCAGTGCCCCTGTTTGCTTTGCACCCGCGGCCGGGCGTGGTTTGTATTTGCGTGGAGCAGGAGTGGGTTTCGTATCCACTCTGGCTTCCCAGAGGACATCACCTCTGCATGTGGGATGTGCCCACCAGGCAAAATGCCAGCAAGAAAAATGAATTCCCTCTCCCGTTCGCTTTTCCTGTGCTTTTCCTGATGTCAGATTAACCAAATCTCCTCCTCCTGGGGTTGCTGGGGCTGTGGTGCCAGGCAAACAAGGAGTGAAACCTTCTCAGCCCCAAGCACAACGGGCTTGTGGTCCCAAATAACCAAATCCCAACCAAGGACAAGGCAGAATGAAGACAGGAGTGGCTTGTGTAGCCCAGGTCTCTTCTCCCAAGTGACTTCGGTATCTTTGGTTAATCTCTTGGTTAAAAATTACAGACGCTGCTTGCCTGTGGCCACTGAAGATATTAAAGAAGGTATTAGAGCAGGACAAGTTATTATCCCTGGAGTTTTGAACAGTTTCCAATTCTGGGTATTACGTTCATCCTATCCTGAACTCCCTGCTATGGTCTCAAAAAGCTAAGGCATTTGCTTTTCCTGAAAATCCCTGGGATCATGGGCATTGGCCATCTGGGCACTGATCCTGCCCAGGCAAATGCTGGCTTTGGTGCTCCATGCACACAGGGTTCTCCTGAAAGCACGCCCGAACCCCGCTGTCCCAAGTAGTTAGGCCCTGCTAATCCTGCTTTGCCAGGTGCTGGGAGGGGGAGGGTGGCTTAGAAAATCAGCCTAGCACTTAAGGAGGCAATTAATACAAAATTTGCTGTCACTAAGAGGATGATGACAAGGCTTCATCTCACGGGAGCATGGCAGCCAGCCAAGTAGGCTTCTGTCCACCGGGATGCTTTCTGGGGCCTCAGCATTTGCAATGGGTAAGGGCAGATTTTGCATGCCTCCCTGCCTCCCTCCCCATCCCCCTGAGGATCTTCCTTATAATTCATTGCAGGCTTGGGGGGGTGGGAAATGCTGGGATGTGGCTGTGCACCCCTTGGCTGCAGACCCCAAGGTGCGCCCCCAAAGCCTGGCTCCTCCTGAGCCAAAGGGAGCCCAGGGCATTTGGGCATGAAGTCCTTGCAGGTCTGAGCCATCAGCTTTCAGGGGGCTGCCTTTGCCCTGCCAGGCTAGGTGTCTCCTGTCCTCCCTGCGCGTGGACCCTCATCCTCTTTTCCATCCTGCCGCATGTCCTCTGCCCCTCTCCTGGACTGGCCCTGGCTCGGTGTGGGGCTGTACTCCTTTTCTCTGCTGGGGACCTTCTCACACTCACTGTATATCTCCCCATGGAGAGATATATGGGAGAAATGTCTTCTTGCAGAGATAGATACTTTTTTTGTGACTACTGCAAGGTCCTTCATCATCCGGCTCAAGATCCTTCATCATCCAGAATGGAAAAAAAGTAGACATTTAATATGTTGCTTCATTGCAACTACAAGGGAAGAAACCATTACAAGGTGCCCAAAGGAGAGCCTGGGGGAAG
Organism: Cygnus atratus; assembly: GCF_013377495.2. NCBI lineage: Eukaryota > Metazoa > Chordata > Aves > Anseriformes > Anatidae > Cygnus > Cygnus atratus. The sequence continues at coordinate 6,801,733 of NC_066385.1, read as the reverse complement.
CACATCTCCTGGTCAGCTGGGTCTGCGTTTGAACTCCTGAGGAGCTCCCGGAGATTTTGTATCACGTCCAGTTCCTACAGGAAAATTGGCCTTGTGCCATGTGCTGGACATTCCTGCATGTTGCATGGGATCATTTGCAGCTTTCCACAGCTTGGCAGCTGAAGAGTTGCAAGCACTGAGCAAAGCAGGAACATCCCACGCTTCTCCTGTTTGATGCCTGCTTAATTCCCTGGGGGCCTGATGCACATAAGAGTCAGATTTAATTCACAGAGCATACGGAAACAATTTCTTTCAGTGTGCAAACACTTATGTACTTCTGATGCACTTGTGTGCTCAGATCAGTTGCAGTGAGAGCTGATGCTTTTTACCTTTCTTCTATTGGCAGATATTTGCCAGTGCCTTTTAGTGAACAAATTGCCTTTCCCAAGATCTGGAGGCATGAATCACACAGATCAAAGCCATGGTACGGCTGAATGAGCTGGCAGGAGGGATGGGATGGGGCATGCAGGTGGGACACTCACTTGTCGAGGGGCTAAAAATCAAGCACAGAAAAGACAATGAATGGATGTAGAAGACTGAATCCAGTAAGACTGTATATCTGCAGTAGGAAGTGGTCACATGCAAACACCCTCTTGCAAAGCAGTTGTTCACTGCTGGGACAGGCCAGATCATGTTGCAATAGGTTTATGAGCTGGTGGCTTGCTGCTTCTTGTCCTGTGGCCCAGGCCATCCCTGGCCATGCAGTGACACTGATCCAGGGGTACTTGCAATTGATGCTCATCTGCTGATGGCAGCTACCAACAAAACTCCAATCCAGAAGCATTTTACACATTGAGGTCAGAGCTTCTGCTACCACCACACAGCATACAGCCCCCAGTGGGGCAGAGGGGACTCAGCCGTGGCTGGAGAGGACAAGGAAAGTTCTTGAGATTCAGGGGGGAACAGCATTGCAAAGGTCTCCTCTGGATGCTGGGACAGTCCCATTTCCTTGCAGTGTCTTGGCCAGGCTTTCACACCAGCCCAGGGAATGAGAAGTCTCTCCTGAAGCATGCCTGTTAAGTACATGTCCATATTATGCATATGGGTATAATAGACACACAACCTTGAAGGTAGCGTATGTACTATTCGTTAAACATTATGCATATGTGTTTCGACAACATAAGTGACGCATTATTTAGTAATATTTAATAAATCTATTTAAAATGACAATTTTTATTCTGCATGTTGACAGCAGCATTAGGTTTTTAAGGCAAAAAAAGGCACTAGAAATCTATTCATTTTTTCCCTGTTTTTAATTTTTAATGGAGGCAGCCTGAAGGCAGTTGCACTTTGGGTCGGTATCCCAGGATCTGGGGAGCACAGCGCTGCTGCAGGGATCCTCCTGGGACCTTACAAAGCGCAGAGCCAGGGGGAAGAGAAAAGAAAATCCAGCTCCTTGGGTTTCTTGCCAAAGAATATCCAGAAGTCAGGCAGAGACAAAAAGTTTCTGACAGGGAGCAATTACAAGAGATATTTCCAAACCTATCACAGCACTCTGTGTAACACCCCACATCCACTCCTTGTGTAACACCCTCTGGCTTTAAGTGTCTTATACAAGCCTTTACTCACTCAGTACCGAGCTGTGCCTAAGCCGGGATTGAAGGTGAATCCAATTTAGAAAAACACCCTTGATGAACAAAGCATGAAGCAAAGAGGAAAATTTGCGTGGCTGCTCTGATGCATGGTGGCACAGCAGTGTGGGGACCATCTCCAGGTGGCCGCTGACGGGACTTAGGATCACTCGTTATAAAAGGGAAGTCTTGACTCAGCCCTGAGCAGTGGAGCTGGCCATCCTTGAGGATTGCAGGAGCTGTTTAGACCAGGGGAAATCTGGTTTTAGCACAGGAGGCAACTGAAGTAGCTTGTGAATGTAAACACCTTGGGATCTATCATTAAAAAAGGCAAAAAATCCATCTTCTGAACTCCGCTGCAGCTAGAGAGGAGCCTGAGGAAAGCAGAGGAGATAAGAGCTTGACGTTTACATGGTGAAGGACGGCTTGTGACATTGAACTAGAAATTTGACCTCAAGATGACTGTGGAGGATCTGCGGGCTTCGGGCACCCCTTTCTCGCTATCCTTTTCAGGCAGTGGCTTTCTTGCCCTGTACCAGGTTGGGGTGGTGCAGTCCCTCCTGGAGCTGGCTCCCAAGCTGCTCAAATCCGCCTGCAAGGTCTATGGCTCATCCGCCGGCTCACTCATCGCTGCCGCCGTTGTGTGTGGCATCAGCCTCGGTAAGGCAATGACCGCCTAGGTTTCTTTGCTACAGAATTTTTATTTCAGAATGGAACGGGAGGTGATGATGTCTTAAGCACTGTTGGGAGGTGGGATGTGTTACTGGTGCAACTCATATCACTTATAAGGCATAAAAGAAATCCTCAGGTGATGTCACTTTTGGCAGTCACCCTGAAGCAATTTTGGGTGGTGTCAGCTGAAAAAGCCAGTTATTGCTGTCTGAATGTTGTCTCAGATGGTTGGGTAGATACCACATGTGCAAATCTGGACATACCTGTATATTGCATTGGCTCATCCACCTGCTCCTGCTGAAGGAGCAGATCTCCTTCCCTTCTGCTGCCAGTTCCAGGGAGTGCCGAGAAGTGTCCCAAAGCAAGTTCAGCTGAGCTTATGCCATATTATAATATGCACATATAACGTGCTTATGCCCACATAATATCCCCCCTTTTCCCCATGGGTCAGACCCCTTAGCATCCTTAGGGATGTGAGTGGCAGCCACATGGGTGTCTGTAGGGTTAACAGTCCCACTTGCATGCTGCTTGGGTCAGCCCAACCAACTGATCCAGCACAAGGGAAGATGTCGCTCAATGCCTGTTTCTAGATAGCAGAGAAGCTTTCCTGCTGGCAAAAGCACCAAGGCTCATCTGTGGGACAGGATGTACCAGGGGAACGGCGGTCCTTACTCCTGGCTGGAGCTCTTATTGCTGCAGAAGAGGTTTTTACTCTGAACCACTTTAGACAATGTGGAAATAGGCCCCCTTAGCAATAAATCTGCATGTAGAATTAATTCAGAGCAGTTAATCCACTTTAATAATCACATCTTACCATGTTTCTAATTGCAGTCTGTATGTAAACTAGTGTATGCAAGATGTACCTTTGAATGCTGATCCAGCCTCTGCATCAAGCGATATGGATGTTCAGGAGGATCAGGGTCCAGGCACTCTTCTTAGGGTCAAAATAATAAAAGAGAAAGCAAGGAGGAAATGTAAAACACTTATAACCTCTGATGGGCAGTAGAGTCACTCAGCTGGAGCTAAAAATAATTCAGAACTTGGCAAATAAATTTAGACAAAACAACAGGCTATGTTCTGTCAGAAACCTTTCTGCCCATGTGGGGATGAACTTCCCTACAAATCAGCAAGGGCCCTAGTGCTCTCCTCTCTGGTGCAATGGGATGGAGCTGGGGCTCCCACAAGTGCAGGTCGGTCCAGCTGCTCTCACCAGTGGCATCAGCATTGGAACAGGGGGCTGCTGCACTGGGCTGGCTGGGCACTGGCCCCTTAGTGGAGATGCTCAGATGATCTTGTATCTGAAGCACCTTCTTCAGGAGAAGAAAAGATCTTTTGAGTAGTGATGTATCTGGTTGGGTTTCTAATAAGGGAAATGCAATGAGGCCCAAACCTAGCCAAGTTTCTAGCCAAGAAGAGGGGCAGAACGAGGGTTAAGGGCGTGCTCAGCCCCTGGAGAGGTGTCTCACGGGGTGGATGCAGTTGCATGCCTGGGCTGGGTGAGGAGCTCAGCGCTCCCCAAGCCAGGCTGTCCCCTGCCATCCCACCAGTCACCTCTTGGACACGCGGTTGTCACCAGCAAGCTGATGCAGCGGGACAGTGATGGCACTGCATGTGGGGGTCAGCCCAACCAACCTCATGCCCTTGGCCAGAGCCCCTGGAGCTGCAGCCAGCTATCACTGCCTGCCCAGCAGCTCACAGGTTGGTTGTTCAGGTTTTCCCCATTGCCAGGGAGCAGAGCAGCCAGGCAGTGCCTGGGGTGTCTCCAGCTCTTTCATTGTCCCTGAGGACCCTACATGAACCCACTGAGAGTTAATCATCGCACCACATGGCCTAAACATCCGCTCAAACTGTTATAACACCTCTTAATACCTGTGTTGCTCCGGTTGCCTTCAGGACACCGTCTGTCTGTCTGTGCTTTTAAAGCAATCTCCCAAGACAGCACCTCTGCCCCTACAAAAGCTAGTGTAGAGTCCTGGTGGGCCTGCCCAGGCATAAGGATCATTCTTTGCAGGATTGGGGAGCTGGAAAAGCTTTACAAGGCCACAGCTTAGCTGCCTGAGGTGGGCTATTCCCCCAGGTAACCTCTCCATTTCATCAAACAGACCAAGGATCAGTCCAGCAGTGCTGACCACTGGGTTTACTGAAACTCTCTTCCTCCCACTACTTCCAAAACCTCTGGCTGCTGCCCCCTCATCTGGGGCTCTGCAGTTCTCCTCCTTTGATCCAGCTTCTGGGATGTGCAAATGTCTGCAACGACTTTTAACACCAGCTGGGAGGTCGCCAGGGCCCAGATGGGTGGGGAGGCCCAGCACACTGCAGACAGGATGCCCAGCTTGCAGGAAAGTCCTGCACAGAGCAGGGATATGTTGTGCAAGTCACACTGGCACTGACAACCCCACATCTGCGCTGCCTCCCCCTTTCTGGGGCACTTTGGAGCCTGTCCCTAACCCTTGACAGGCACTCTTCAGCACTCATGAGGATGTCACCAATGGGGTTGTGCTCAGTAGCATGTTGTCCTTTGAGGACACCATGGGGGTGAAGTTCCTCTTTCCACCTCATCACCGTGTCCCCAGATAGAGCAGCAGTGTCATCCCAGGGTATAGTGCTCAGATCCATAAAATACTTTAACTGTGTGCAGTGTTAAAAATAGGATTGAAAATATAACTCTAGGGGCAGCGGCAATACTGACTGTTTCTCTGTCTTTCCCTCCTCCCCCGCTCCGCCCCGTATCAGATGACCTAAAGGAATTTTTCTTTGCAACTGCCAAGGAAGCCAGGAAAACCATCCTGGGCCCTCTCTCTCCCAAGTGCAGCTTGCTGGCAAATATCAGGGCTGTTTTGCAGCGGAGGCTGCCAGAGGACTCCTACCAGGTGGCTTCGGGGCGGCTGCACATCTCACTCACGCGGGTAGTGGACGGCCAAAACGTCATGGTCTCTGAGTTCAGCTCGAAGGAGGAGCTCATTCAGGTAACGGGACCCTCCTCTGATGCCCATAGGAAGACTTCTACCCACCTCTTAGGGTGGAAGTACCTAAACATCGATGCTGTTAACTGCACTATTTTCTACCCAAGACAGGAAGAGTGTCAGGAAGCTCTGCCAAAGCCATGGTCCCATCACCATCAGCTCCAACAGGCTTGGAGGGAGGGAGGAGAGGGAGAAGGATGCTGTTAGGTCCAAAGCCAGCCAGGAATAAATCATGCTCTTATAGAGAAGAACGTTTATTTCCAGCCTCAAAAAACTGATGCTGGCATGTTGGTCAGCTTTAAGTGCTAATGACCTTTTGCAAAGAGTGCTGTTAATGCTAACAAGACCTCCCGGCTTCCTGAACAGGTCTCTTCTTGGCCAAGTCCTGTTGGCAGTAATTTTTCTAACTTCCTCAGTACTTTCCTGGGAGGAAATATCTGGACAAAGTGCCTCTGTTGCTGAACCACAAATAGCTAATTAGCCAGCAAATTGGCTGCCAGGGAAAGAATCCCAGGGTAAAACCTTAATGAAGCTGACCATGAGATCATGGACTTGCTTGTCCCAGTAGAGGACAGCAGAACTGCTGGTGTTCACCCTGTGGTGCGTGCCCCAGAGGAACCCAGGAGCCTGAGATACTCATTCCCAGCTGATGAGATTGGTAAAAAATGGTTATACACCCAGCAGAATGAAAATGCATTGTGAGGATGTTTTGGTTTTGTCCAAAAACCTCAAGTCTGAAAAATGACCCCAAAGTTTCACCTTGCCACTGCTAGTAGCAGCATTTGGACAGTGATATATGGATATACAACTTTAATGTTGCTGGCAGCTACAAAATCAGAAGTGAAGTGGTATGCCCTTATCCAGAGAAGCTTTGTTGAAATTAGATGTTTTGGCCTTGAAACATTTCTTCTGGGCACAGTCACATGCAAAGCCCAGGTGGTGCTGACAGCCCGGCTCCAGATGATTTGTCAAGCCTGAATTTGTAGGCACCCAGCTGAGCAGCCTTTGTTCAGGGCAACTTTGATAAGAACATTTACTTCTGCAATTCGTCTCCTCCCCCAGGCTCTCATCTGCAGCTGCTTTCTTCCTATCTACTGTGGGTTCATCCCTCCATCCTACCGAGGTGTGGTGAGTGATATTTTCAAGAAAACATATGCTTGGAGCAGTATGTTCCTGGGTTTAAACCGTATGTTCCCCTCAGCAGGGAGGCTGTCTAGTACCTGTCTAGGCACCTTCTTTTGTTAATGGAAGATGATAAAGCCTTTTAGCATGCTCTTCATACCATCCCATGATTATCTAGGGTGAATGGCCATCTGGAGAGCCCCCTGATGCTTTGCCTATGGACAGAGCCTGGATAACTACTTCTTGCCTCACAGGTCTCCAGAGTGGGATGAGAGGACGCCCACACTCGGGACTTTGACACGCAATCCGGTCACCCCGGGCAGGATCTGTCTGCAGCACAGATGTCTCCATTCACTCAAGTGCAGACTTGCATGGATGAAACATCAAAAGTTTGTGGGAGGATCCTCCCTCAACCATGTGCGCATTCATTTGCTATGAAACACTGCAGTGAAGTCAACAGATTTGGTCTGGCTTCCTGCTAAGCCTCAGTGAAGGAGGAGCACAGCACCTCGTGTTCTCCATGCAGCGTGGCAGCAGACCACAGAGCAGTTAATGCATCACGACCCATTTGTGTGTCAAAGCCCATGAAGCCATGATACTTGGTTTGCAGTTGGTTTTAAGCCAGGGCCTTTCCGCAGCTCTTGTTGATCTGCACTGATGGGCCCTGCTCAGTCCTCGGGTGTCCATGGCTGCCTGTGGCCAGGCCTCCAGAGCTGACCCAGGCTGCAGAGCTTTTACACAAAGCGTACAGTGTGTGCAGGGCCCAGAGCCTGGTGATGTTGCTACTTGACGGTTGGACTAGATGATCTTGTAGGTCCTTTCCAACCTTGTGTTTCTATGATTCCATGAGACTCCTCTGAACTGATATTAATTTGATATGCTGCAGTCCTTGTAACCTCAAATCCCATCAAGCTGAGCATTAAATTCCAGTTCCTTTTGGAATACAATGAATAACATTTTCCTTGCCCAGTGAGTAATTCTCCAGGGATTTGCAGACACTTACTAAATGTGGGCACCCTACTGATTGGGCTCACAGTAACAACAGAAAAAGACCAAACCTGAGATTCAAGACTTTAAATTTATATGACCCTGTATGACTTCTTAACAACTTTATAAAGCTTTATGAACTAAAATAATAATTTTTCCGTTTTAAGAAGTGCTGTGTATTATACAGCACCTGGCTGGGGAGCCATCTGGGTGCTGCGGGCAGGGCACCCAGCAGAAGGAGCTGGCAGATGCTGGCATCTAGGCGAGGTGATGCTGCCCTCACACGTGCTTTGTAGCAACCCTTGGAGCAAATCCTGCCTCTGCTCTTCCCCTTCAGCGATACGTTGATGGAGGATTCACAGGTCTGCAGCCTGTCTCCAGCTTGGAGGAAGCCGTGATCACTGTGTCCCCATTCACGGGAGAGCTCGATATCTGTCCACGGGACTGTCCCGCCATCTTCTACTGTTTCCAGATCTTTAATGGCAGCATTCAGATCTCGGTAGAAAACCTGTGCAGGATCAGCTATGCCCTCTTTCCGCCTAGCACCATGGTAAGCACACCAGGCCCTCGTCCTACCTTTGATTTGGTTAAAACAAATTAGTGCTGGATCTGCCTTCCCAAGCTTTAGGGTTCACATCAGTCTCCATCATTAATTAATTGGATTTCATGGGAAGAAGTCAGACGCTGACTGCCTTGGGGCAGTCCCCACTCCTTTTGCAGTGTATTTTTAGTGGACACTGCTGATGGGTGACCAGCCTGGGATAGGGTCCCGCCTTGTTTGACAGCCTGCAAAGGACCAGTGTGTTGGTGGCTGGAAACCACCCAAATTCCGTCCCAAATTGTCACTCCCAACCCTCCACAGCAAAACAGCTTTGCATACATTCTGCCTCTCTCTCCTGAATGGAGAGCTCTTTAGTGACCTCTAGTGTTTCTCTTTGCAGATCTTGAACGACATTTTTTCCCAAGGGTACCAGGACACTGCCCTTTTCCTGTGCAGGAACAGTAAGTATTACCCCAGGACCCGAAGAGCAGCCTAGAAGCACGACCTGCTCAGCAGCGCATAGCCAATGCGGTTGGCCAAACATCAGCCCTTTCTTTTCATGGCTCACAGATGCCTTTGGCTTTAACTACGTTGACGGCAATTTCCGCTTTGCCAGCATGTGTGGGAAGAGCGACTTTCCGCAGCCCAACGGGATGTTGAATAGCCTGGGCAAATGGGTGCCACAGTACCTGGTGCCACACTTCCTTCCAGGTAGAGGATTCAGGGTGCTGACCTTGGGTTTTGGGGGTAGCTGAGGCCACTAAACGCTTTAAGGGGTTCAATATTATATTTAAGGCATTACTGAGATTCTTATTAGGGTAAATACGTCTATAGCTGCAGTAGCCATTGCAAAGAGGCTTTGTAAGAGTGGCTCAAGCTGGATCCTGGCATGGGCTCAGTACATATGGACTGAGCTGCAGCAAGAGTGGCTGGACGGGAGGAATTGTTGCCTTTATTGGGTTATTTCTAATGACTGGTCTTTATTTACTTCGGTGTTGTCACCCATGGGAGCAGGCCTGGCTCGGTGGAAGAAGCAGGAGATGTTCAGACTGCAGGATCCACTGTCAAAGGTCCTGTTGCAGCCATACAAGCTGCCGGCTTTCGTCAAGAAGGGGTAAGACCATCTTGATAAAGGCATCAAAGCTGAGACTGATAGAGAAACAACTGGTTGTGCCTTCAGCAGTGGCAAGAGAGGCTGAAGCGACATAGTGCCAGGTTAGCTCTGGGCAGACAGGCACCCCTACAAGCCTGGTGCTGGGGTGTGTAACAGGCTGTAGTATCCTTCAGGTGGCAGCTCTACAGGAAACACCAAGAGCAGCCTCTGGGGCAGTGCACGCTGGCAGCAAGTCCCTGTTTTACTATGAACCAGGGCAAGCTGATGCACACCCACTGCCTTTGCAAGGTAAACTTAGCAGCAGCTCCTTCCTCTGCAGGAAGATTTGGTATTCTCTGACGCCAAGCCCTGAGAGAGTGGGTGCAGCAAGCATAGGATTACTTGGGTATGGAAAAAGCATCACCACATGCATTTGCTGTTGACTCTCCCCCTTTTGCTGTACTTACCAGACCTTAAACTCCACCTGCTTATTTTGCTTTTGCAGGCTGAAGCAGCAGCTGTGGAAGCTGCTGGAAGACATCGTCTCCCTGGCAAAACAGTTCCAGAAGCTCCTCCAAACTGTGGTGCCTGGCTTGCCTAAGAGAGCCATGGCCAGGGGGTGAGATGCCTGGGCAGAGGGAGGGCAGGGTGCAGAGCAGGGAAACCCCAGGGGAGCTCACCTATGGGTCACTGAAGCTGAGTTTGGCTAAAAATTCCAATCTGGGGTACTTCATCTTTAAAGTAACTATTTTTTACCCTGGGATGTTGTACTATTTATTCAGTAACATCTGAAAAAAGCTACAAAACAGCCTAGCGCCACTTCCCTATGACAATGTATTCCAGAACATTTATATGCTGGGCTCTGTCCTAGGAGGACACGTGAGGCATGTCCACCAAAATCCCAAGTGGCATTTTGGTACTGAACTGTCAAGTATTCAAGGCAGTTAACTTGCCAGAGACTTTTTAGCTGTGCCTATCTAAAGCCTGCTTTCAAGTTACTTTGCAGGCAGCTGGAAAGGGACTGGCACAGAAAGATTTTATCCTGCAGGCAGCTATTGCTGTGCAATTCCTCATCCAAGAAACAGTCCTTCAATGTCAGACATCCCTGTTTTTTATTTTTTTATTTTATGTTTTTTGTCCATACTGGTTAACTGACCCTGGCTCAATTAACCACCCACTTGTTCCCATAGGTAACCATCCCGGATGGGCCCTGGGGTTTTCCAACGCCAAGTAGTTTTCCATCCCAGGAAGCAGTGGGTGACACCAGAGATCATTTCACACGGCTGCGTGGCTGCTGTCTTTGTGGAGTTTTACAGGAATGGCTTTTTCACTTGGGGAAATGGGCTGATTTTGTTTCTAGAGTTATTGCTGCAGTCTCCCCATCCAGGCCTGACCAGCTTTAACATGATGGCCAAGGAAAAGCACTGCAGTGCTGCATCTGCAGCCAAACCACAGGCTGCACAGGAGGGATCCAGCATCTTTACTTGCATGCATGTATGACCCAGCCACTGTTTTACCTAGCCACTGGCCACCAGAAGCATCCCTCTCCCTTCTTTAATCCAGATTGCAGGACAGGCATTTGCCAGGAAACGTTACATTTTAAACGTGTCAAAAACTTTCAAAGTGAAACACAGATGGGAAGGCATTAGGGAGCATAGCACTGGGCATGAATTCATTTTTATCTAGCTTCCTGAAATTATTTTACCAACTACCTATTCTTGAGCTCCAAATGCACTTGGAGGCCTGCTTTTCCTGCCAGTGGATGTAGGGGCACCTTTGGACCACACTGAATTTGCATCAATTAAGAAGGAAGGATGGAGAAGCCTAAAGATTAACCCTTCTCCTTCTTCAAAGCATTGCAGTCGTGGAGACTGTATCTATTACACAGGGAGAGCTGACATTTCACAAATACATTAGTTCTTTTCATCATTCTGTCATTTGCTGATACAAGCAGTGTACAATCTAGGCAAACACACCTCTTGTTGCTCGTCTGTAAGTAGAAAAAAATGGCAGCACTCTTATTCCAAACACCTTTTGCTCATCAGATGCTGATGGATTGGCTGTATCCCCAACCAAGTCTCCCGCATTTGTTGGTTCCTGATGGGCAGTAAACAGCACAACAGCACAAGCTGTTTATTTGAATAAACAGCTTGTTTAATTGCACAAAGGGAAATAGTATAGATGGAAGTTTCATACAAATAGCTCTGGGGACTGCAGGCTTGAGTGTGGGATAGCTGAAAGCTGCACTGGTATAAACAGATTCAAAGCTAACTATGACTGCTCAGTCAAAGATTAATATAATTACATTCTGCTATCTCTGCTTGAAATCAATGACCTGGAAATACTCTCTCTGCAATGTGCACCTTTGAGCTTGCTAAAAGAAACCTTGGTGCTTGTTTTTGTTGGATCCATCAAAACCTGTTCCTATCTCCCTTCCATACTGGACAGATTTATATAACTCAAGCCCCTCAGCTAAAGCTGGGATGCTCAAAACCAGCTCATGAACTATGACCATCTACCCTGCCACAGGTCAAAGTGGAGGTGGGACAGAGACACCCACCACTCTCAGGCAGGAGCAGGGCTGGTCAGCCTGTCATCTGCTTTACCTTATACTGCACTTCTGTCTTCCCTTGCAGGCAGACAGCCCCACTGTGCAACAGCTTTTCTACCAGGCTCCTGGTCTCTCTAGCAAGTACCACCACCCTTTAGCAGGATAGGGCCATTTCAGTCAGCCTCAGACAGTTACAGTATCTCTCAAATGGGAATTAAAATCCCCCAAAGAAAACTGTCATACAAGAACTGGATATCCAAATCCACTAAGTTTGTCTGCAAATCTCAGCCACAGAACAGGAGCATAGCTTGAACTACCAAGTGCATCTCATCTGCCCCAGTTACGTGGTATGGTGCTTGATCAAACAAAGCTAGCAAAACTTCAGGAATTTTCTTTTAACAAAAAACAGCCTACAAGGAACACCTAAAACAGAACTCCCATACCACAAGCCTGCAGAGGTGTGTTAGGACCTAAGTATTTAGTGACTCATCATACATATCAGCTGCTTTACGCTTTATTAAGCCTTCATCTTTTCAAGCAAGCACATCTGGTGCTGTCTGCTCTGCACAAGCTTGGGGCTAATGGCACAAAGGAATCTTTGCAAGGGGCAAAGGCAAAGTTTGACATTTCTTTGAATCATCTCATGCAGGAGCTTGTTTCGACCCTGGCAATACAAGCTGGGAAAGCCAGATGCACCCCGTTCAAACCATGCAGTAGATTATGTATTTCTCCTCAAACAGCTCTGTTAAGGTAGGGTAATGAGGCCTGGGGGGACAGGAAGAGTGCTGTGGCCCAGCCTGTGCTGGTGACATTGTTGCCAGTGTGCTCTTCAATGCATCTGGGTGTGTGTCAGCAGGCTGGGTTGCAAGTTGCACGCTTCTCTTTAAAACATAAACTGGGGTCAAAGGTAGCAGACGCATTAGGAACAATCTTCTGTAGCTGGCAAAGCCCTAAAGGGAGTAAAACCACATTGGTCAATTTGACTGACTCTTCTGACCCTTCTGTGACAAACTGGATTCAAATACCTGATAGGGCTGCTTCCTTCCCTCCTGTTATCTCCAATGTAATAGGATAAGCATGTTTTGAAATCCTTAAAATAATGTCCCCATATTGCTGTTCTGCTGCTTGGACTAGTCTACACTGAATCCCATAGAGATATGAAGCCCAAGGTAGCTGTGATGAAGGTTTGGACACAATCCAAGCAGTAGGTACTTTCTCTGAAGCTAGATCCCACCCTAGATCCAGTGGGAGGGGAGTCTTGGGGCCTGATCCATGCAACTGAGCGAAAACAAAACAAATGTGTCCTATCCTGTGTCTCAGGGTTTTTGCTGCAGATGTTTTATCTTGGACTGACTCGGTTTCTATGTTAGATACTAAGGGCTTGCAAAATGTCCTGCTGGGCAGATGGATAAAGAGGCAAATGTTTGTGATTAACTCACTAATCTAGCCTGAACTTTGCTCCTGTTCAAGCCTTACACGAACAATAGTCCTTTTGGAGCTATTCTGGCTTATTCAGGAGCACAGTTGAGAGTTGTGTGCAGGTTTATACCCTTACTTATTTAGTTACACCAATGACCTTACAGTGTTGTACACGTAGACAATGAAATAGCCTTTTTCTGACCTAAATCAGGGCTTTTCCTTCCCAGCCATGAAAAATCTGAGGCACTTCTCCCCAGGAGACTGAGCCCTTACTGATGTCTTGGTTGTTATCTGGCCTAACAAATAAGTCTTGATTCCTACCACATGTGATCTTAGGTTAGTGAAAACTGTTATAGCCCAGCTGCTGGCTTAGGGAAAGCTCATTTTAATTCCTACCCTCAAAACTAGAGACAAAGGAACCCCTGATTGTCCAGACCCTGTCCAACATCCAAATAAACCTGTTTCCTACTCTGCTGCTTTCAAAAGCTACATGTAGATCAGACTGATTGAGATAAACAAGCAAGCATGCAAACTATTATGCATTTTCACAGTAGGTCTCTTTCCACAGGTTGAGTTGTCAGTACTTTACACTGGTTTTCAAATGAAATGTCTTTTTTGCTTTCATTTAAGGTTTTGCATTCATTTTCCAAGGTTTTATTTTTAGATATGGAATGGTGAGGGCCCTGTTTCCCCCCTCTGTATTTCTCATCTGGTGTGGTCCTCCTAGGTGTAGAAGCCACTATATTTGTATCTTTTTTCATTGTTTTCTTCAGTGTATGTGGTAACATTTTAAATCACCACCATGTTGGAAAAGCTGTGTAATTTCCCCTAAACTGACAAACTTGGAAATGCTGGAAGACTCCGAAAAACAAAAGAAATAATAAAGGGAAAAACAATGATGCACCCTAGCATGTACTTCATTGTATTCTGCTAGTAACAAAAATACAAACTGGAATTTGAAATGTTTAGAGTTCAACAGTTTTCCCTGTCAAAATTGAAGTGGGATTGAGCATTATTTTTGCACAGGATTTCAGAAAACTAGAAGTTCTGGGTTTAAACTTGGCTTATTTTGCTTAAAACCAACTCAGGCAGAGGTTTATCTGCAGCTCTAAAAATCTTTTCTTGCACGCTGGAATAACTAAGTAGAAATTTTGGTTTGACTGGCATAGCAAAGCCAGCCCTAACTATTGAGACATACTGCTCCTTCCCTTACCCTTAATTAAATGATGTGTGGGCAGAACCAGTTATTACCTCACAATGTAAATCACTTTCTGATAAGAAAGAGCTACTCCTCCAAAGGGCCTTTCTGAGCTAGCCACGGACTAAGATCTGTACTTCATCTGTGGGGGAAATGATAATGTGAGCAGCTGGGAGTTCAGGTGCTATTTGTCAGAAGTCTGCCAGGGAGAAGCAGGGGAAATGTACCTGCCCTCAAACTTCACCCAAAACAAGCTCAGCACAAGGCTTTGCTAATAACCACTGAGGGGAATCTCTCCCTTTCCAGATGTTTTCAGCTCATGGAGCCTGTAAAAACCCAAATAACCTTTCAGACCAGGGCAAGTGTCACATAGCTAATGAAAATTGATGGGATAAAAAAAGGGTTGGTCCTCTACCTTTCTGATGGTTGCAAAGGGTGGTGTGGGTCTTCCTCCTCCACTTCATGTGCTGTCTGGATGCTTAGTATGTTCTCTTTGGTGATGTCCTCAGGGTCTGTGGCCCTGGAGTGAAGTATTCTTGCTTCTGGCTTCCTGTGCAGGGTCCCTTCACCTTTCTGACACAATTCCTTGTCGAATGGAAGCGTAAAGTCCTCAGCAAGATAATTTATACCAAATAAACCTGGAGGAAGAGAAGACAGTTCTCACAGGTTATGGGTCAACTTCAGCAATGCGAGGCATGACCACAGGCAACTGGAAAACAAGAGGACTGATGACCACAGTGCATAGCTAATCTGAGTTGGGTTTCTGGGTTAGGGACCACCAAACATTTTTGTTTGCATCAGCTTTGTGCATCAGTGGATGATAAGTCTAACATCACACAAGGCACCAGAGCCCATGCTTCTCATGTCTGTTCCCTGGAAAACTCTACCATTCCCAGCATGTCATAAGAAGAGAGGTGACCTAACACCTTCAGAGGGGAAGGAGTAAACAGGGAGCTTCAGCATTGGACACAAGAAGGATGGGACTCAAGTAATCCTGTCAATGTCAGAAATGCTGGAGTCTTTCCTCCGGTCACTTTATATGTGCCAGCAGCATATCCCTTACCCTCTGTCAGAAAACCAGCACTGTAAGAGAATCACCTGACCTACCTGCTCCTCATTCCCAACCACTTACTCAGGTTTTTTAAGAAGTTGACTGTGTCCCGGTAGCCATCGTCATAAAACTGGTCACAAACCTGCAGGAGGGAGGTAGCAGTCAGGACAGATGAGCTAGCTCTAGGGGCCTCATGGCTCTGGGTACCTGTAGAAGTAGCTCACTTGCTTTGTGGGACACTGGAAAATACACAGGAAACGGTAGATGTTTTTTTTTGATATCTGTAAAATACAATCAGAGATTTGGAAATTGAAGAAGGCAGCTGGGCAATCTTTGGGACAGATGTCATATTCGCCAGCGAAAGCAGACACGGTGATCATGGTCTGGGATGTGAAGTTGGCCTTCCACATGCCGAGTTCCCCATCAACGTAACGCTAGGAGAGAAAAGAAGGAACCCTGAGCCACCTTCTCCAAGAGGGGAGAGCTGTGTCACATACGTGCATATGGCGTTTCTTCCCCACCCAGTCACAAATAGGCCTGAGGGATGGGGGCTGTGGAGGTCTCCCAGGGAGCAGCCCTGAGCACTGTCTTTTTCACGTGCTCCAGGTCTACAACCACCACATCCTGTCTCCCTGTTGAACATTTATTCTTTAACAGATTAGTGGGAAAATGTAGCAGAAAGACACCACAAACCCTAAAGACTAAGGGTAGCTGCTTTTGTGAGGAGGTCCCTTGGGTCTGTACTGTAGTCAGGCAGTGGGGCACCTGGGTTCAGCTCTTCCCTCTGCACAGCACTCAGCAACTTTGGTGGCAAACACGGGTACAAACACACCTAATGCCACCAATGGAGGAAGGACACAGGCAAGATGGGCCCTTGGCCTGACCTAGGACATGATCTCAGGACCACTGGAGTACTCACCACCCCGTGGTACAGAGGAGGGAGAAAGCCAAAACACAAAGGGATGAAGCAGCTGCATAACAGGGCCTACGGGAGAGAAAACAAGTGCATTGGTGGGCAAAGAGCCATGAAAATGTCTTGCCTTTGGAGACAGCGGCTCATCTGTGGATACTGAAATGGGACCCATTGCTTGGTCACTGGGCACCACTGGCTGTTGCAAACCAGACCACAGAGGATATCCACAGCCAGGGGCAGAGAAGGAGGAAGGTAACCTGTGAAACACCTTACTATGCTCCCCATGTACGCAGGCCTGTATATAATTCAGCCAGGAATCAAAAGGGATCATTTTTGATTTTTTTCAGCTTGCCGCCCTGTCTGGTTTCTGTATTGGGTTTATGTGGCAAGGTTTTGGTAGTGGGGGGCTGCAGGGGTGGCCTCTGTGAGAAGAATCCAGAAGTTGTCTCATGTTAGATAAGGGCCTGCTCCAGCCAGCTCCAAAGGGACCTGCCCGCAGGCCAGAGCCAGGCCAATAAGCGATGTTGTTTGTGCCTCTGTGAGAGCAGATTTAAGGAAGGGGAAAAAAACCACACACACACGCACACACAAAAACAAAACCAACCAAACAAAAAAACGACCTGCCGCACCACAGCATCTGGGAGAGCAAGGAGTGAGAACTAGCCCTGCAGACACCAAGGTGAGTGCAGCAGGAGGGCAGGAGGTGCTCCAGGCACACAGCACAAGTTCCCCTGCAGCCTGTGGAGAGGCCCCTGGTGGAGCAGGCTGTCCCCCTGCAACCATGGGTCCCACATGGAGCAGATCTCCACGCTGCAGCCCGTGGAGAGGAGCCCATGCAGGAGCAGGTGATCTGGAGGGAGCGGCCACCTATGCTGGACCTGTGCTGGAGCAGTTTGCTCCTGAGGGATGGACCCCATGATACGGACCCATATGGGAGAAGTTCTTGAAGAGCTGCTGTCTGAGGGCAGCCCCCACAGGCTCAGTTCAGGAAGGATGGCATCCTGTGGGAGGGACCCCACGTGGAGCAGGGGGACCAAGAAGGAGAGGCAGAAACGAAGTGCTAGGGACTGACCGCAGCCCCCTTCCCCTGAGCTGCTCAAGGGGAGCATATAAAAGACAGTGGATGGGGGGAAGGTGTTTTTAATTTGTTTTTAATTTCTCACTGCTCTAGCTTGTTAGTAATAGGTAATAAATTACATTAATCTCCCTATGATGAGTCTGTTTTGCCCGTAATGATAATTGCTGAGTCATCTCCCTGTCCTTATCTCAATCCTTGAGCCCTTTTCATTGCATTTTCTCCCCCTTTCTCTTTGAGGAGGGGAAATGAGACAGCGGTTGTGGTGGAGCTCAGCTGCCCAGTTGAGCAAAATCACCACAGCTTCAGAGGGCAGTGAGGACAAATCACAGCAAAGAGCCAGGCTTCCCTCGTGGATGCCCGCGGGGCAAAGATAAATCGCACTCAGCCTCCTCTCTCCCCTGGGGGACCTGGGAGGCTCTCACCTGAATGAGGTCCTCCTTTGTGGCAAACTCTGAAACTGTCACGCTTCTCCAGTCATGCACGCGGGTGAGGATAACATGCAGTTTCCCAGATACCAGCTGGTGGGCATTCACAGGCAGAAATTTATTTAAGGCATCCTTTAGGACGTGAAGGATTTTCCCTCGAGTGGATAAAAGCCCTTTGAAACAGTATATATCACCACTGATGAACTGCTTCTGCAACTCATCTAAAGCCAAGACAAAGCAATTATTAGTTATGTACTTTCTCAGGTGTATTTCCACCTGGAAAAAGGGCATTTCACCATGCTGTTAAATACTGATAAAGAGCCATTGTCTTCAGTAGGGCTGAAGCTCTTATGTGTGGACCCAGATTTTCCAATAACTTCAACATTGCAAAAAGCAGAAGTATTTTGTTTTCTAACCCCATCTCTCTATGTCCTCCATCTTAAAATAAAATTTGGAGATATGGAAGAAAATCTTGTTTGCTCTACGTCTTAGTGTATTTCTGAGCTGTGACTATAAATTTATTTTTAATTCATGGGACAGTAATACTGATCCTCTCCACATTCAATATTTTCTTTCCCTTCTGTTTTATGAATCTACCAAAACCCCCAAACATTACGCAGGACATTTTTATTTCTTATATTAGGTAGACTTATCATTAATTCAAATTAATAAGACTCAACGACTTATTTGATAACTATACCTTGCATATTTTCTCTGTGCTGGTTAATTTTTCCATGTCTTTCAATCTTAAAGATGTAAACAAAGTAAAATTCTGAGGAATTAACTACTGTAAAAGTCTGAGGAATTAATTGCTGATTAAGGATAACAATTAAAAAAGATCTTTTGCAGCTCCAGCATATCTAGACATTTGATCTCTCTACACAGAGAATAAAGAGAAGTGCATAGCCCTTACCCATATCACACTCGCACAATACCGATGCAGCTAAAATCGATCCTGAAGATGCCCCATAGACCTTGGATGCAGATTTCAGTATCTCAGGTGACAATTCCTGCAAAGCCTTTAACACTCCAGCTTCATACACTTGCATGAAACTGCAGCCTCTCAGCAGTAAAGAGAAAGATCTTCTCTCATTTCTCTTTATCTTCATTACCGCTTCTGACACAAAATGCTCAAGTCACAAGAGAGCAGCTGCACAGGATAGGCTCACAAGTCTCTCCTAAAGCCAGACGATGCTTGGCTGTTCCCAGCCTGCTCCCGTTTCTGGCTGTTTCTGGCCACACTCTTGGTGTCTTTTTATCTCTATATATGACAGAGATCTCAAAGACAAATGTCTATTGAAACAACAAAAGTGGGCAGAAACGTGTGACGTGATGATGTCTTTTAATACCTAAGGCCACTCATTAAAATAAATGAACTGTGTTGCAATATGTTTCTAAGAAAGGTGTGCACTGAGCTGCTGGGTAAAAGCCCCAGGCAGTATGGAGGGCCACATGTCTCCAGCGCAGCAGCCCGGGGGTCAACAGAGGCTCATTTCTGAGCCCTCCAGAGAGAAAAGCTGACTCCCTAAAATGGTGAATGGCATGAGTGGTACCATGGGGTCCTGGCCTAAGTTTCCAGACTATTGGTAGGTAGGAAGCAGCAAGTATTCCCTGGTATACAAGTGTCTTGCAAGATGCTACTCAAAACTGTCTCGTCCCATTTGTCACAGGTTACCAAACCCTGTCCTATGGAGTAGAGAACTTGCAGAAGGTGATTGGATTATGAAATAAATCACAATTCAAGTTGTTTTCCTAGTTCCACAATTTTAGGGTTTGAGTTTGCTCACAAATGGTAAAAATTCAGAGTACATGTAATAAGTCCTGGCTTAATCTGCCTCCTAAATGGCTGAGGTTTCAGTAGAGCAGTAAGTCAATAAGAAAGTAAAAAGGGTGAAAAAGTCCAACAAACATGGCGATCTATTGATTATCCACCCAGGAATAATCCACCAAGGCCTTCTTAGTCTTGCAGCTTGGTGACATGTTGGGAAACTACTGTGTGGAAAAGCAGCACTGAAAGCTGGGCAAGAGCAGAGGCAGCTGTCCAACAAATAACAAAATTTGGACATGTTTCTCCGCAAGATGCATGAAGATCTATCCAATGTCTTTGTGAAAAAGCTTCCAAAACCACCTAGGAGAGGTTTGTTTTCCTTTTGCTGTGTGTTGATGTAGTACTTTTAGTTTTGTGTCTGGGTGCAGACCTGATCTATGTAAGGGGACTGCAAAGCAACTCTCGTGTCAGCATAGCAGCTGTGCTGGTCATGTTGGTGCTAACAGGGCTGTTGTCTCCACTAAACCCTTAACTCCTGTCTGAGCACCATTGGCACAGCGTTAATCCAGCCTCAATTCCACATGGGAGCTGTGTGTGTCACCACCCAGCTCCACCCAGCAGCCAAGCCACTAAGCTCCTTGTACACACCTTTATGAGCATTGCAGATCCCAGTGTTGAACTGCAAAGGGGAAAGAGTGAAGAAAAATGGAAAATTCAGGATGACAGGAATATGTTCTACGCCTAGTCAAAGAGAAAAAAAAGTATGGGAAATAATTGTCTGTCTACCCTTTAGTGTAACCTCCATGAGAAGAGTCAGTTCCAGACGGTGCTGTTTATCACATGCAAGAGGGATTTGGAGTTTGAAATCCACTGGTGAGCCATGTGAAGAAAGCTTCTGAGATTAAGAAAAAGTGACATACAACTTTAGGACAGGGTGGAGGGTGGGGGAATAGCTCCAGCCTTGCAAAAGCACTAACATTGCCATTGCTTCCAGACCTGGGTACAAGCCCTCCTCCCCTAAGTCAGCAGCATGGATAGGGAGCTAGAAATGTGACAGATTACCACACTACTTTACAAACACAGCTAGACAAGTATATTGCTCAAATCACAAGCTAAATGCACAAATCGGGCCACACAGACCACATTTTACTCAATTGCATTTCTGCATTATTGAGAAATCTTGTAGATCCATTTAACTTCTATCCAGTCTTGTAGAACAAAGTAAACAGTGTTTACAATGGAAAAGTAGAGGAAAGTCAAGTCTCCACCTTTTTACTCCATCAATAGCAGGTACCACCACCTCTCCTTGTCTTTCAGAACCTCAGACTGTCATTGGTGGCTTTTGGAAAGAGCAAGAATTAGTAAAAAGAAAAATTCAAGACTGTTTACGCAGCCCTGGGTGTCAGAGTGCAAGGTACCCAGACCTCATCAGTGGGGCTGTCAACGTAGGCGAAATCCACGTAACCTATAAATAGCTGCGACCCAGATAGAATTACTGTTACATGACTGATGGTAATTGAGAAGTCCTGCTGTGGAACTGCAGAAGGTACTTCACGGCCACTCTTTGCCTGGCAACAGGACAGGATGCAGACTGTGTACATCTCTGTGTGATTTCCTGAGTTTTAGGCCCATTGTATTTTACCAGGCCAAACGCCCTCACACTGCTTGGCACATGCCATGTCTTCAGCACGGGGTGAGAAACAGCTCCTAGCAGAGGAAACTTGCTCCTTTGCCTCTTCATCCCAGCTCTGGGGACAAAGCCAAGCTTGGCATTGAGCAAAGCAGCCATCCAGGGTGTGCCAGTTTGAAGCTCCTCTTCAGGTAGACAAATGGAGAAGACATAAACGTGCATTCATGACATGAATGACAGTGGCAATACACAAAGTAGGATTTTTTCCTATGGTGTTAAAACTAATTAGAAGCCCACCCAACAGCCTACCTATAGTCAGGACACAGCAGGGAACAGGCTGACGAGTGCCAAGATGTTATCTTGGCTCCCAAAGGTGGCATGTTTTGGAACTGAAGCCAGAGCAAAATGTTTCTTTCACGGATCTTCTGTAACGAAAACTTGTAACTTTGTGGCTGCACTGTTCTGGGAATCCAGTGGTGTTCCTAACCCATACATGGTTTCTGATGTGCAAGTCATTTCAGGAAGGAGATTTTGAGGAAGTAATTTCTGTACATTTCTGAGGGCCAGCGAAGCACTTGAATCGGATGTGAGGTTTGTCAGACTTTAAGCATTAGCACATGATTTGTCAAATACATTAAATGCACAGCAGATGAGCCTGTACTGCTGTACCTTGCAGGATTTAACTAGCTGTGAGCTGTAGGTGCATTGCTTCCCACACAGACCATTGGATGTCCTGAAACATTGCCACTGAGAAAAAACAGAAAAGCCGTATCCTGAATGTTTTTTCAGTAGGCCATATATGACACATATTCACTCTCCTTAGACAGCAGTGTCCAGCTACTTTAAATTCATCATCCTGGACAATGAAGCTTTTAGCTGGTCAGGATGTTCAGGGCAAAAGGCAAAGGTTAGGAAGGGCTGAGCTCAGACAAGCTGTGCCAAATCGCCCCCCAAAATTTCCTAACCAAGCTATACTTGCAGCAGTGCCCATCACTGATCTAAAAACCCCCACGACAGTTGGAAGACCCCTGGAAGGGACAAACACTGTGGAGGATCTGGGAGCATTTTGAACCCTGAAGCTGCTGATGCAACAGGCACTTGAAAAAAAGAACTTAGACTGCAAGATGTTGAGCTGCAGAGGGCACGTGGCTTTCCAGAAAAGCAAAGCTACTCTGAGATCTCCAGAGCAGAGACAGACTGCTCCTTGCTCTCTGGAGCACGTTTCCTCTCTCGGGGTCAGCAGGGATTGGTTTAGGCTGTATCCTCTGGTCAGGGTTCCTGGAACAAAAGGGTACAAATTCTTGCTTTGGATTCCCATTTACATAAGCGAGACTGTCCCAACACCAAAGGATTCATTAGTCTTGCCTGTGGTCTATGCTCTGCCTTCCCACACGCAACAAGCCTAACCTCATCGCCCTGCTGCTTCTGTGAATGATCAGAAGCAATCTGTGGTGCTGCCCTATCCAGAACAGGAAAACTGGACATTCCCAACAGATACAAGGGAGATAAAAGCAAAGGGGGTAGGGGTGGAATCACTGTAGAAATTCAAGATAATATCTTTATTTTGGGTTGAAATCTTCCCACGTAAAAGCCAAATAAATCTGGACAAAAGTCAATTGACAGTCTTTCTGGAAGGCTTTTTTCTTTTTTTTTTTGTCTAAAGTCTGTAAAAATGATTAATCAAGGAGTTTCCTTGGCACCTCCCTGGCTAAGCACACTCGACAGGAGCTTGATAGAATGACATGGCTCTCACAGTGGTCTGGATCAGCCAATGGAAGGAAAATATTGTTTCTCCCAGTTCACTGGAGTGTGCTGTGCTCACCCCATACACCTTGCCTACCTCTCAGCCAGCTCAGGTGTTGTATCAGCACACAGCGGCGACCTGGAAACACCACCTACTCACCAGAAAAGGCCAACACCAGCCCCAGAGACTACGCTCCCATCTGCTCATCTTCCTTCCAAAAACATAATTTTACTTGAGTTGACGTGATCAACATTTTTGCCAGAGTTCACTGACGATCTTTATTATAAGGAAAAAAGATCAATCATTCACCTGCAAACCGCAGTTATTTCTGTGACTTTGGCAGCTCCCAGAAGGTGCCACATCATACTTTTTTTTTTCTTGTAACAGGAACGTCATATACAAAACTCCAGCCTATACTATATTTAGCATCAGCTACAGAAACCCTTCCCTTGCTCACGTGACAAGCACCTCATCTAGGCACATGATATGATGTCACTGTCTACAGCAGCCAGGGGTGCTGGCACAGATGAACTGTGCTGATTGTGATGAAAACCACTGACTTCACAGATGTCCTACAGCTACAGGCAAAGGCCATGATGCGTGTAGCCAAAACAGCCCGCTGCCATGGGTGATACGGGGCCTTCCCTACTGTAGACGCTTTCCTGCTCACAGCTGTTCACCAAAGACTTCAAGGAGAGCGCCCAGGTATATTTGTAGCAGATCGCTACGGGCAGCCTAAGGGGAATTAGGGCAAACACTACTCCACTTCAGGCTAGCAGAGACTCTTTAGCTTTACCAGAGCTGTCAGACCACCCTGCTACAACACCAAGCCAGCTTAGCACCAGACAGGGCATAACGCCAGGGTCAAGTTACACCATCCCCTTTCCCGAGGCAGGAGCGAACACCTGGGCAGAGCCCCGGCCCCGTCGCACAAAGGGGGCAGCCGGCCAGCCTCTCCGGCGCATGTGCCCGCTCCACGGCCGCAAGGACAGCTCTTGCCACCAGGGCAGCAAGCACGCAGCCACGTAACGTATTTCGGAAAGAGAAACGCCCCGCCGGAAGTCAGATGTCGCCGATTAAAATTTCCAGAGCACTGCCAGTGCAAAGGTGCAGAAGCCTGCAGGTCCTGGGGGAGGGTCCGAGCACCTTCAAACAACGCGGCTTAACCAAGCAGAGGGGCCCCGCAGGGCCGCGGTGCCACAGCGGGCGGCGGGGGAAGGCCCCGCCTCGGCCCCGCCGCCGGACGCACGCCCGTGGCGAGCCCCGGCGCGCGACGGGACGCGACGCCCCCGCGCGTTTAAAAGAGCCTGAGCTGCGCATGCGTGCGGCGGATTTTGCCCGTGCCCGCCATATTGGAAAAGGGCAAAAGGAAGCGCTAAAGGCCCCGCCCCCTCGGGCGCGTCCGAAAGAACGTCAGGGAGCGACGCGACCTGCGGGGCCACGGGGAGGGGGCGGGGCTTGTGCTGGGGGCGGGGCCTCTTGTACGCGCTCGGCGCCGCGCGCCGGGTCTCGCTCTGGGGCAGCGCCGGGTGCGCGCGTTGCCGTGGAAACGAAGGCAGTGACGTGCCCTGCAGCAGGCCCGGGGCGTTAGCGGGGTCTTGGGGGCTCCCAGCTGCACCAAGGGGCTTGTAGGGCCTGGGCAGCGAATGAAGCCACCTTCTCACGTAGTTGCTTTCTGGATTTTGTAGTGGCTTGCCTTGAAGGCAAAGGAACAAGCAGATTTGCAGGCCTGAGATCGATTCTCAGGATTAATTGTACCTAATCACAGAATCGTTAAGGTTGGAAAAGCCCTCCAAGATCATCTGCTCCAGCCATCCCTCCACCACCACCAATGTCACCCACTAAACCATGTCCCTGAGCACCAGGCCCAACCTTTCCTTGAACACCCCTAGGGACGGTGACTCCACCACCTCCCTGGACAACCCATCCCAACGCCTGACCACTCTTTCTGAGAAGAAATGTCTCCTCATTTCCCACCTGAACTTCCCCCGGCACAACTTGAGGCCATTCCCTGTAGTGCTATCGCTAGTTCCCTGTTCAGCCATGACAATCTTCTTAGGTAGCAGGAAAGCTCAGAATGAGGGAGAGCTTGGAAGGTCATGTCCACTTGTGCTGCTCTAAGCAGTATCAGCCATGGGGTCAGGTCAAGTGCTCAAGCTGAGCCTTAGGTCTGTGGGAGAGCTGGCTTCAAAAAGAAGCCTGCTTTGCAGGAGGAATTAATAAACATGACTAGATGGGCCCGTGTGTCTCAGGGTTCCCCCAAACGTTTGGCAGTAATTGCAGTCTTATGAAATACAGCTGCTTGTAAGGAAAGGCACCAGCTGCTTTGCATTGGGAGGGGATGGCAACAGTAGGAAGAATTCAAAATATTTTAGCAATAGAGGTTTCAGAAACTTAAATAATGAAAAACAGGTACTTTTCTTGTGCCAGGCATACAGTCAGTTCTGGCTTTGTCTTGTAGCGTAATGTTTTACTGAGGAAGCGTCAGCCCAGGAGGGACAGCTGCCCTGCTGCTTCTCATGAGTGTTGGGTGCTTTCCTGTTCCTGTTTTGGCTGTTCAGCTTTATCACTCAAAGTGATTGTAAGCTCATGGAAATTTGGGTAGAAGCAAGACTAAAGCAATTACATAATGAGGAAGTCTAAGATCCGCTTTCCAGTCTCTAAATGTTTCGCACTAAAATATGGCACTGAGCTCCGAACAAGCAGATGGTTTGACCTTCCTCCTGCCTTGCTTGTCAGAGCTGGTTGGGCGGTGAGGTGATGAGTGTTCATCGGGGAGTGGAGTGGGGTGGCCATGCCATCTGGCTCATGGCTCTGGTCACACTGAATCATGCTGATTGTCATTTTTTGGGATGGTGCCGGTGTCGATACAAGCAGCTCTTTGGCAGCACCTGTGGTTCAGAGCCTAAGGCTCTGATTAAAAAAAAAAAAAGTGATAAAATTGGATCTTGGAAGGAAAAAGTCTTTTGCATGGTGTTGTCATTGTCATTGCATACGATCATGCAGTCCAGAATAAAACCTTTCATTTGAAGCAACAGTATTGCTATGGCTGTGACAAATAACTGGAGAAGACCAAATAGTTTGTTCTCCTTACGTCTGTGGCATTTAAAAGCCAATGGATTGTGCTGTGTCTCATATTGCGTCATCATGCCAAAGCTGAGTAATTGATGGGACTGGTAACAATCTATGAGAGCATTAAATGTATCAGGGAAGATGAAGGGGGCCCTGGGGAGCTGTTGGCATCTGTCACTGACACATTTGGGAAGGAGAATACCAGTTGCTGTGCGGAGTTTGCCTCAGGGTGGCTTTTGTAGCTGGCGCATGTGGATTAATGCAGTAGTCTCTAATGGGGATTGGTATTTTCCAGTCACAGCCCTCTCTGTGCCTCAGTTTCCTCTGTTGTAAAGCAGAGGCAGTGCTGCTGTAGGTGCAGGAGGAGTTGCAGATACAGATTTACAGAGGGTTGGTGCAAGAAAGCATTTTCTCTGAACGAGAAAATCACTTGTAGATCAGATGGTGGGGCAGCGAGGTTTCAGGTGGATGGAAGGGGGTGTGTGCAGCAGGGCACCAGACCTCCCTTTCTCTCCATGGTCTGTCTCGTTCCTGGATCGGTCACATCCCTTTTGTTCCTACACAAGCCAAGGTGAGAGATATGGGATTGAAATGGAAACTTGGGCCATGCTGGTGTGGCCCAGCCTGGCACAAAATGTGTATTAGAGCCAAAGTTTCCTGCTCCTTCTGGACAAAGTGTTTTACCTTCAGTAAGCAGGAACATGCAGAGACCAGGTTGCTTACTACACCCCTGTTCTTTCCCAACCACATCTCCAGGTTAAACCTGGGGTTAAACCACCAAATCCCAGAGTCTTGTGGAGGCAGTACACAAAATAAGGTCATGAAAAGAGGTAGAAGGGATGAACCCTGCAATGTGCTGGCCAGTGAGCCCAGGGAGCTGTTGGTAGGAAGAGCACATGGCTACATTTGGACTCTTTATAGCCAATAGATGGATCAGCCTTTCCTCCCACAGGATATCTGGGAAGCCCTGGGCTAGGCTAGATGGAGAGAGCGAGAGCTTTGTGCCAGACAAGGCCAGCTGTGCAAGGGGGAATGAATCTCCTGGCTCAGGGCTTTAAAAAGTGGTCAATTATGGAATAAAATAGAGTTGAGCACAGTGCAGGCTGTTGCAGAACTGGTATCCAGGCTCTTTGTTTAGGAGAGATAGTGGTCCTTGAAACCCTTCATTCATGCTCAGGAAATCTCTAGTGATGTGAGTTAGCAACTGACACAGCCTCTTCAGCTCTCTGCCCTGGAAACAAGCTAGCATGGGAGCGTGGGTTTGCAAGAGCTGCAAGTGCTGCTGTAGCCCTGGATTTCTGCAGACCTTCACAAGAGGGCAGAAAATGGCTGAGGAACGCATGTGGCTCTGGGAGCCTGACAGCGACTTTGATGGAAAATTCTTGGGGACCTTCTGGTCTGCTCTGAGGCAGAAGTGTATTGTGGATTCACCAGAAGAGCTGGCATAAACATGTAGCAGAAAGAAAAAACAACTAAAGCAGCCCCGCTGTGAGCACCCCGGTATGAAAAGTGCATTTTGTGTGAGCAGAGGAACAGCTGCCCTCATCCCTGTCTCCTGGGGAGGACACCAGGTTCCATCCCCACTCACAAGAGGGGATTTGTTCTAGATACAAGCAGAGGGAGAAGGGGAAGGAGAAATGAAGCTGGTTTGCAGAAATCAGACTTTATAACCTCGGAATAGTTATAAAGCAGGTATGTTTTTTCAGCGCTGCGCACACACGCCGGGCGCAAGGGGGATAGCTCCACCTAACTTGCGCACCAAGTGTTACTGTCAGTATGCTTCTATTAGTGGGACAAATACCTATTCATTTCATTTCCTGTAAGTGTCTTGCATATTCACCAGGTCTCCGAAGAATCATTAAAGTAGGTTCTGCCTCTATTCGTATGTGTACTGGAGTCCTTGGGTGGTCCTCCGGGATACTCTGGTGGTCTTTTGTTGAAAGCCAGAAGTCTTCTTCGCTGCTTATCTTCTGACCTTTCCTGTCTTTGACAGACTTCAGCAGTCAAGCCAGTTCTTGCTGGTTCCATTATCTATGCATGCAGTCTTTTACTCCCTTATCTTCGGGTCGTTAACATACAATTGTGCTAGCTAAGACCTAGGAATCAACATCGTTTGTCTTCTCTGTCTCAAAGCTGCGGAAGATGTGAGGGTGTTTGCTCAGGTTTGCGGGATGGTGGAGAAGGGATGGGTGGGCACAGTAGTGTGGCTAGCTGTTCCCTTGCTTGCCTGCAGTGCAGCCCCTCTTGTCCTGAACGTGCTGCTTCTCCTGCTTCCAGCAGCTCCCAAGCAGGGACCGTGGTTTACACCAGTGCACTGTCCTGGAAAATGCTGTGACAGAGGGAGCAGAGCTATATCCTGCCTTGCAGTCCTGGGACATTCAAACCATCACTGATCAGCAGGGGTACATGGCAGAGTGTCCCGAGGAGCTTCCCATTTTGTTGTACCCCCTGGTTGCACCCTCTCACTCACCATGGGAGGGGATGGGGAAGTGCAGGGCCAGACACGAGCCCAATGCAAAGTATCAGCTCCAGGTCACAGGCTGGCACAATGGGAAGCTGAGCAAGGATGGATCCAGTGCACCAAGGATTCATCTTACCCCCCTGGAGCCTGGTGAGACCGGCATCAGCTGGACCTGGGGACAGCATCAGCGGCTGTGCTGCAGCAGGAGGCATTGTACCAAAAGGGGTTTTGCAGCTTGGTGTGGCCCAGGGCTGAGCAGCACTGCGTTCTTTTTAGGAACAGACAGAAATGGGGACCCAGATAGCCTGCACATGCTGTTCATAGAATCACAGCGTATCCTGAGTTGAAAGGAACCCATGAGGATCATCGAATCCAAATCCTGGGTCCCCAAAGAACAGCCTAAAAATCAGACCATGTGTCTGAGAGCATTGTCCAAACACTTTTTGAACTCTGGCAGGCTCTGTGCCCTGACCACTGCCCTGGGGAGCCTGTTCTGTGCCCAACCACCCTCTTGGTGAAGAACCTTTTCCTGGTATCCATCCTGAACCACCCCTGTCGCAGCTTCAGGCTGTTCCCTTGGGTCCTACCGCTGGTCGCCAGAGAGAAGAGATCAGCACCTGCCCCTCCTCGCCCCTCGTGAGGAAGCTGTAGACCACGATGAGGTCTTCCCTCAGTCTCCTCTTCTCCAGGCTGAACAAACCAAGTGGCTTCAGCCACTCCTCCTACATCTTCCCCTCCAGACTCTTCACCATTTTTGTTGCCCTCCTTTGGACACTCTGACAGTTTTATATCTTTCTTATAGTGTGGTGCCCAAAACCACGTGCAGTACTTGAGGTGAGGCCACACCAGCGCAGAGCAGTGTGGGACAATCACTTCTCTTGCCCGACTAGCGAAGCTGTGCTTGATGCACCCCAGGATACGGTTGGCCCTCCTGGCTGCCAGGGCACACAGCTGTCTCATATTCAGCTTGCTATCAACTAAAACCCCCACCCAGATCCCCCTCTGCAGGGCCGCTCCCCAGCATCTTGTCCCTCAGTCTGTACATATAACCAGGGTTGCCCCTTCCCAGGTGCAGAATCCGGCACTTGCTCTTATTAAACTACATATTTTTGGTGATTGTCCAGCTCTCCGATTTGTCCAGATCTCTCTGCAAGGCCTCACCACCCTCGATGGACTCAACAGCTCCACTCAATTTGGTATTGTCCACAAACTTGCTCAGAAAACCTTCAAGTCCTACATCCAAATCATTTATGAAAATATTGAAGAGGACTTGTCCTAAACTGGAGCCCTGGGGAACCCCACTAGTGACAGGTCACCATCCTGATGTAAGCCCATTTACAAGAACCCTTTGGGTCCAACCTGTCAGCCAATTGTTCACCCATCTTACGCTTTTATCTAATGGTATTGTGGTCATTTTGTCCAGAATGATACTGTGAGAGACAAGGATACTGTGTATAATTAAGGACAGGGGACTGCTTGAGAGAGTCCAGTGCAGAGCCACAAGGATGATTAACGGAGTGGAGCATCTCCCTCACGAGGAAAGGCTGGGGGAGTTGGGTCTCTCTGGCTTGAAGAAAACTGAGGGGTGACCTCATTAATGTTTATAAATATGGAAAGGGTGAGTGTCAGGAGGACGGAGCCGGGCTCTTCTCGGTGACACCCAATGATAGGACAAGGGGCAATGGGTGCAAGCTGGAACACAGGAGGTTCTGCTTAAATATGAGACAAAACTTTTTCACAGTGAAGGTGACAGAACACCAGAACGGGCTGCCCAGGGGGGTTGTGGGGTCTCCTTCTCTGCAGACATTCAAAACCCACCTGGACGTGTTCCTGTGTGACCTGATCTAGGTGTTTCTGCTTTGGAAGGGGGATTGGACTAGATGACTGTTCAAGGTCCCTTCCAATCCCTAACATTCTGTGATTCTGTGATAATTCCTCATATGATATTTACACTCAGAAGCCTCCCTGAAATTGATGTTATATTTGTGTAACCAGCAGGTTCTGCATTGTGCAGATGGCCTGCCAGGGTGAGGTTGGGGAAGCTCATCAGGGCTTTTGGGGCTGGGTGTGAACTAAATATCCTGCAAGCCAAAGCCTTCTCTCGGAAGCCCTCATTTGTGAGATGGGATTTGCTTGGGGTGTTCCAGTAGCCAGGCTGACTCCTGGGGAAGTGCAAAGGCAGATTTAGAGCTGGTGGCAGCTGGGCCACCAATTTTCCCATCAGTGGCTCTGGCCTGGGGGCGGGACTTCCTCACGTGGTTCTACTTTACCAAATCAGTGCCAGAGCATTTACAATAATTTACAGGCCAGTTTAATTTTTTTTTTATTTTTTTATTTTTAATAGGGAAAAAAAATAAATCTTTAGTTGTAAAGCAAAATAAAAACACTGCCATCTTTTATTCCAGTTATTATATAGTAGCTGGCATTCTTTAGACAAAGCTTAAAATAACCATGAACATACCAGTGAAAATAAATGGGTGAGTCATGTTTGTTAATGCAGGATTAGAACAATTGCTCTTGGTTCTCTGACTTTGTAATATTGCATACTCTCAAGTAGATGCAAGGTTTTGGCAGCTCAGTGAAGTGAAAATTTGGGATGCATCAATTCCAGGTACTCCTGAGCAGGACCTGTTCAAGAAGGTTTTAAGTCATTTTGGTTTTGTTTATTTGTAATGTTCCCTTGTTCCTAATGTTCCAAGCAAATGACCTTGTTGTGATGGTCCTGTGCTGCTGGACATGGCTTACCAGCTTGATGTTTACCAGAGTCAACTCTCTGCGACCAAAGCGATGGGGATTTGTGACCAGCAGGAATGATGCTGCACTACAAGTTGCACTCATAGAGTTTTTGGAATGGTTTAAGGAGAAATCAGTGAATGTGAAGCAGCTCTGATTTCTGGGGCATGAAGACTCTGAACCTTGCTGGTGCTGTGGAAGGAGTTACCTCTCTGGCTGCCTGAGCGTGACTGTCCACACAGCAGAGCCAGCTTAGTGCTCGTGTGTCTGCACCCCCTGCTTCATTTCACAGCCTGCCCCGTTAGCATAAGCTGTGAGCAGCAGTGACTGAAGTTGGGCAGTGCCATACAGCAGCTGGGGAGGTGAGAGACGGAGCTGCCAGATGTGTGTCAGGGCAGAGAGCTGTTGCAGGCAGCAGCATGCTGGCCTTTTGTGAAAGGGCAGATCCAGGCAATCAGAGAGGATTTGGAGAGAGCCAGTGTAGCTTATTTAGGAGACACAAAGTAAAAGAAAGGCTCAAGCAAGCAACCGGTCAAAGACCTTTTCTGAAGGACCTGTGGGGAGATGTGCAATCGAGTCTCAGCTGAACTGTAACCCCCATCATTGATCCGTATTCAGGTACAGCTGTGACTTCCCCAGGAACATCCTGAGACCCCATCTGTGAGGGTCTGGAGAGCTGGGTGTGGGCTCTGCCTTGGGGTAGGTTACAGTGCTCCTGGGCTTGGACCTCAGCATCATCACCTGCTCAGCATCCCCTGGGAACTGTCAAACTGGCAATACGGTGTACAAATTGTGTTGCTTACCCCCAGTCTTCATCTTTTGTGATACCTACCTCCTTCTACAGGGGGGTTTCTGTGTCTTCTTCTTTTCAAGGTTTTAAACATCTCAGTCCAAATATAGATCAGCAAGAGGTATTGCTTATACTTCCAGATAAGAAAACAAAAACAAAAACAAAAAACACAAAAACAAACAGCCCACCAGGGATGGGTAGCACTACCTGGTGCAGCAAAATTGCTTCTGTGTTCCTAGCATGATGCTCTTTCTTAAATATTGTACCTATGAGTCTTTAGCTTGTGCTGTTCAGAAAAAATGCAGGCTGAGAACTATCACCTTGTGAGGACAAGTGGAAAAAAAGACTGAAAAATAATCTCAAAGTGCTGCTACGGGTTGTTGACAGAAAGCATTAGTGTTCAGTCCCTGGGATAGAGCTTGGCTTCCTTAGAGAAGTAAGTAGTGATGCATATTAATTGAGGAGGAATACATTTCTGTTATTTATTAAGGAGAGTAGTGCTTTTTTTTGTATGAATATTTAATGAAACAGCCCTCTTCCCCCAGTTTAATTTCTCCTCGTTTCAGCCATGTTCAAGAGCATTCCTGGGCAGAAGGAGCCAAAAGCATTGCTGTGTCATCCCAAAACCCAGTCCTGGGTTGTGATCTTCCCTCTCTCAGGAGTTTAACATTTTCCTCTGTGGCTCCATCATTCTTCTGGTTTTTATTGCGGGTGCATGAAGGATCAGAGTACCCTGGGGTGAGCACTGCCCGTCCTGCTCCCAAGCGGCAGCTGCGCTGTCTGCAAACACTGCTCATGCCCCGTGAGGCTGTCCGAGTTTCTTTACCACTGTAGAGATGGAAAATGAGTTTGAAATCCTGTTCACAGCCCATGTAGCAGATGGAGCAGGATGTTGACACTAAAGCCAGTAACAGAGTGGGTCGAGGTGGCTTTCTGTAAGAAGTTTCAGCTGTCATTGTGTGTCCCCCAGAACAGGTCTGCTAGCTGCCTCCTGGGTGCCGGAGGAGATCTGAAACCAGAATTCCCTCAGACACTTTCAGCAGAAATGCCTAGAGAAATGACTCCTCTCCTCCTACCTCCAGACTTTGTTTCTATTCCTTTGGAGTTCTGGCAGTGCTTCTGGAGCTTCTGGAGGAAGCTGCAAGAAAAGTCAGGGCAGCCCCAGTTGGCTGGAGGCATAGCTGTACATCTTGGAATAACAAAGTGGCCTTTCTAATGTCCTGGCCCTAGCAGAGGCAGAGGAAACTTGTCACAGCGGCTCTGACTGCCTGGCCACAGGCACCTGCACCATTTCTGCTTGGGATTTGGGGCACACCGGGCTGCTTTGTGTTAATGCCACCACCTCGAGTTGGACCTGTGGCCTACAGGGTGAGCATCTTCTTCTTCTGTTTCCCTTTGGCTCCAAAACAAAAAGGAAGAAATTAGAGGCTGTCATTAGGCCTGTTCTCCTGCTTCCTTGACAATGTGTTAATTGCTTGCCTGGCTGGCGGGTCTGCTGTGCGGCTTTCTGTAGAAGACTGCAGGGGCTTTTTTGTTCCTATTCCTCTTAAAAAGGAGGAATAAATATCTGCAAGGCGCCTTGTGTTCTTCCCCATCCCTCCTGAGGTCAGTGAAATACAGCGTCTGTCAGACTTGTGCTCTGGATGCTGTAATGCAAACTGCTGAGCCATTTGCACCCCTTCTATATGCACTGCTTCAGGGAGGACAGGAGGCAAACTTCCCCTTTGCCAGGGTTAAGGATGGATTCTTCTCCCTCCCCAGATCTGGGGCAGTTTGGATCCCTTTGCAGGATTCCCACTTTCCCCCTCTCTTAACCTCTGCAAATAATCAGGAGCTGACACCTTGCAGCGAGCAACATCTTGCAAAAGAGGAATTTAAACTCTGCTGAATGGCTCTCACGGCAGCGAGCTCCTGTGATCATATCCCTCTGCCGACATGGCAGCTCAGAAGTTGCTGGAGCTGTCACCTGCCTACATGGGGCTGCATGCTTGCTTTGGGTCACTGTCACACACAACAAGCAAGGTTAGTACAGGTGACAGCCTTGTCACCCCCTAATAAATCATGCACCAGTGTGGTATTGATCATGCTTTAAATTCACTGAAGGCAATAGATGAGCCATTTCTCTATTAATTTTTTTATTTTTTTCCCAATAGAGAAAATGGTCTTGTTTTGGGTCTATGGCCAGTGGGTGGCCATGTGCAACCTGCACCGGGCCGGCAGAGCCCTGCTTTGGCCATTGGCACCTCTGATGGGGTTTGCCACCACAGAAGAGCAGCCTCCAACTCCTTTCCAAACATCTTCTTTCTACTTCACATGGTTTGGCTGGATCATAACCCCCAGAGGTGAGGGCAGACTGATAACGCTTTAAGAGGTGGGAGTGTGCAGGGATGCTCTGTGTGTCTCTTCATTCCTTTGTGTTTACACTTGGGTTTAATTTCTTTCTCCTGACCCCTTTCTGAGTGGTGAAAATACTTGCCATTTACTCCTGACATTGGTTTTGGGGGCAGATTCCCATAAAGCCTGGTATTCTCTAAAATCCAGGGAATATGGAGAAGCTGTTCTGAGCTCAGAGCTTCTCCAGTGCATTGACCTCTTTGGGGTTTGCAAACTGGGTCACTGTATGACTAAATCTCAGGACAACCGTGAGCTGGAAGGCTGAGATCACACTCATATCCCACAGAAACCATCAGCACTTTTCTGGCAGAGCCTGCAAGACAGGCAATACACTTTGGTCCCATTTATAGCAGTCTGGCAGTGAAAACCCTATGCCAGGAAGCAGGGGTAGGACTCCAGGACTTTTCCCCAGCCAAGGGCATTGAAATTCATCTCTGCCAAGGATGGAGAAGTTTACCCTATGTAACGGCACACAGGCAAATGAGATGATGTGATTTCCTGGATGGTTCTTTCATTCAAAGACCTACTGGCACTATAGACTTCCATAGAGCATGCTTGTAGGGTTGTTACTAAAAGGTTGACATCTGTGAGTGTATAAAGGGATGGAAGCCACCAGCTCCCAGACTATAGATGTGTCCATATGCTGGATGCGAGTTTGGGGATGGATCCTATGTAATCTTTGCACCAGGGTTTACACCAGCCTGCTGCTGGCCACAGAGTAGCCGTGCAGAGGGTGGCTCTGCTCCATGCCCCACCAGAGTGGTGTGTCCCCATGGCTTGTGTACAGCAATGACAAAGTCCTCAGTGGGAGGAGATGCATTGTGGTATCGTAGCTCACACATCAACCTGCTTGGTGGTCATTGACTGGTCTTGTTAGCACTGGCCGTGGGACACAGAGAGCCCCCTCATCTGTCTGCGCCCCTGCGAGCGTGCACAGGGAAGGGTTTCACAGAGGAAATAGAGCAGAAGAAATTGAGCATAGCATGTGTTCCTTCTAAAGATAGCATGCTGGGGCTTGCATCAAGGATCCTGCCACACTCAGCATCCACAACAACTCCATTGCCCTCCCTCCGTGACGGCTCCTAGCGAGCTGGAAGGATGCCAGACCTGGCTTGCCTGGGACTTCTCTGCCCTGCTGCAGTGGACTAGAAAATGTATACATGGAGCATGAAAGTGCAGGCTTCAGTGGCATCTCATGCAGGTGTGGTTTGGGGTCTGTAGCTTGCATGGTGCTGTGACATCCCTATCCAGCTGTGTCACCTGTGTCCCAGCCGACACACAGCCACTGCCAGGGGAGAGCAGCCTAGCCCTGTGTTATGGCCTTGGCACTGGCTGGTGGCCTCCCTGAAATCAGCTGCAAGGCTACCATAATATGTCCCCAAGGTACTCTTCTGGGAACAGCTGTATTTCCCCACCCGAGCCCTGTTTTCCCTTGCCACCTGGGGTATTGGTGTCGTGCTGGGATTCCAAGCATGCAGGGAACCCCATGGAGGCTGGCTGCAGGCACTGGGGGGCTACTAGAGCAGATGGAGGATCTGGGCCTGGGATTTCTGTGGGATTGCTTAGTGCATTAGATCTTGCTTGCCTGGAGGCCCTCCATCTGGCATACTGAGCCTGGGCTTGCTGGGCTGTTGCTGCTGAGAGGGGACATGGCAAAGGGCATGGGAGCTGGGAACTGGGAGAGGCATTTGGCTTCAACATCTGTCTCAAGCTCTCCATGCACTTTGAGTTGTTCAGTGCAGCCCTGCACCATGCGTGCTGCAGCCCTTTGCCAAAATCAGAGTATCGTAGGATCTCTTCCTGGTGTTCATCACCCTATTTTGCATTGAAGTAAGTAGGGACTGGATTTTGGGGGGAGCTAGCTGCGATTCATGGCATCTCTCTGCAAGGTGCTGTGTAAACACATGAAGGGAAGGATGGGAGCATGGTCTGACCCACTACTTGCAATTAAAGGGAAGAAAGCATCATCTCATAGGTCTTCTTCCTACAGCCTCCATGTGCCCCTGTACATCGCTGCCCTCTCCAAACAGCTGGGTCAGCCCCTGCTGCAGCGCAGCATTAGGCGGACAGCTTGGCAGCGCTCAAGGAACCAGAAAGAGAGAGGAGCAGACAGATGGTGTACCTGGGAAAAATCATGTCAAGTCATGTTAAAGCAAGAGAATAGGTTCCTGGAGGCTTGAAACGAAAGCGCTATCTGGGGCTTGAAATGCATCCAGCAGTGCTTGCAGCGGAGATTTGTGTTCATGGTCTAGCCACGGTTGCACTGGACAGTGTCACCCTTGTTTCACTTCAAGATCCTCAGTGTTGGGATGGGGAAGGAGCATCCCTTGCCTCAGCCTTCCTTAGGGGAGAGCACAGGTTGGGCTACAGCAGAGATCAGGGTGTTGTGGGGAGCCAGGGCCATCCTTGGTGCCTGGTCTGTAGGCCAGGTGCCTGCCTTCCTGCTCAGTAGCTGCAGTGCTGCCACAGGGCTACTGAGCACTGCTGGTGTTCCCCACTGAAGTGTGCCATGAAGATCTGGGGAAGCATCTCATTGTTCGCACCTGTAGTGCAGCCCCGCCTGAACATATTTCCAGTGGGCTTCAAGTCCAATCCAAGCTAAAATGAATCCCTATGACCCAATTTTCTTGTTCTATGAGAATCACATAGTTGAGCACTGAATGCACAACCAGGCCCTAAGAGACCCTGAAACCTTCTCTCAGTTGCTTCCATCTACCACAAATTCTCCTCCAGGCTCAGTCTTTGGTTGATTTCTAGATTTTAGTGTTTATCATCGCCTGTTCTCCCAGTCTCTCCCTGTCTGGATCTGAATACCTGCACCTCCACTTTTTGTGTGTTTTTTTATGGTTGATTGTTTTCCGACTCCAGGCATGGTTCAATAAAACTGCGTTTACCAGAGATTAGCTCAGCTAATACCATAAATGTGCTTTTACTTCATTATCAGACATGGCATATAGGGCTTTCTCCTTAGCTGTACTGGGTCTGCCAGAGGGTTTGTGGATCCCACTGCAAATGAAAGGGTGGGATGCTGGGGAGACAAGCTTTTCCTTGTTTTTAGGATTATTTTGATCAGGATAAGGAAAGTAGTGGAGCTCCCTGCCTGTCTCCAAGGCTCAATGTCCCCTTTTTTACTTTCCTGCCTTCCCAAACACCAGTCAGTGCAAGTTTAATAGAAGAATTAATATTAAAAATAAACACAACCATGTTTAACAGAGCCAGCTTAACCATGACTGGGCTGTAGTCCCAGGATGGTTTTGAAGAAGGATTTTTAAGTTTCCTGCAACAACATGTGCTGCAGCTCTAGCACTGTGGGGTTATTGTCTGCTTATTTTTGCTTCTGCATTTATAACCTTCCCAAATGCCTGCAGACAAATAACTGCCTGACAGGAGGGAACTCAGCACAATGTACCTTCTCATGGCAGGGCTGATGGGACACCACCTGCCAACAGTGAGCTCAGCCCTGGGCTGAGTGTGAGTTGGGGTGGCAGAAAGACAAACAGAGGTGATGGAATAGGGATGGGCACCTTTGAGCTAGGCACTGAGATCTGCTCCTGCAGGTTTGGGTTGGTGATCCCCAGGATAGAAAGGTCTTAAGATGGTGGTCTCTGGGATAAAATGGGTTTCAAGATGATGATCCTCAGGATAAGAGGGGTTGAAGATGCTGGTCTCCATGATGGAAGGAGTTGAAGATGGTGCTCCCCTGGACAGAAGGGGTTAAAGATGCAGCTGAACACCTGGCTGTGCTCTGATGAGGTGGCTGTCTCCACCTTCTCCCTGCTGCTGTGTTCACAGCACTGAAGGTTTGGAAAAAGAAAAAACACCTCTCCAACAGTCGCGCAGCAGCACCTTAAAATAGAGGCGTGCTGGTGTGTCACACATCCCCCATCACATCTCACCTGGGGAGATGATGCTGGCCAGGCTCTTGGATTGGAAATAGATCCTGCTGCAGCCCCAGTGATGGAAATGGGGGGGATTCAATCATCCTTGGGCAAAGGCAACCAAAGAGAGCTGCTGTTCAGCTCCAACAGCTGCCTCTGTAGATGTGTGCTTCTCTGGGCTGGGAGGTGCCTGTGGTTCGGTGGCAGGGATGTTGAGGTCAGATCTGCTGCTCATTTCTGAGATGAAGCTGATGGAGGAAACCTTATGCCTCGATTTCCTATCTCTAAATAAGGTTAACACTTTTAACTGTAACTTTTTTGAATGAAAATGGTATTTCAGTAGGTCCGTGGGCAAGACCTCACACAGTGGGCAGCAGAGTCTGGTGGAGGACTTTTAGGTATGGAGTAAGAACAGATACACTCCACTCTTACTGTGGTGGGGGGTTACCAGCAGCAGCCTGCAGGAGAAGACATCATCCCATTGCATGCAGGGCTGCTGAAAGGTAAAGAGATGCCTCCTTACCATGATGGTGATGGGTGCAATGTTAAGTACTGCTGGTGATGCGGTGCTTTCCAAGCATGCTGCACTGTGGAAGGCTCTCCAGGAGTTATGGGCATGTCTCGTGCCAAGACGGGACCCATGGGGTGGAGGGAGAGCCTCTCCTTGGGGTGGGGTCCTTGGCAGGAGCTTGGGGCAGCCACTGCAGCCAGTTTGTGCCATTCAATGCTCTGTCATCGTCCCAGTGACAGACTTGCTGCTGAGGACATGGTGGTGGGCTTGCTTGTCTGCTGCCCTTCATCATCCATCTCTTGCTAGAGGGTTGGCAAGAAGGTTTGTTAATCTGGAAAGAGGTAAATGGGCTTGGGTGGAGGCTCTGCCACAGTCAGGAAGCCCAATAAAAGATATATCATAGACGCTGGGGACAGACCTAAGGTTTGGTCTGGGGTCTCTGTGTTGGGGCTCTCCAGCTGAGTTGCTGAACTTTGCAGAAAGGTTTTCTCTCCAAGCCAGTGCCTAGGTGTCTCAGGTTTGGGGAGCTGGAGAGCAGTGGGGCTGGCTATCAACAGCGCCAGCTTTGCTTCATCTTGACTTGCTGAATGGGTTTTGTAATCCATTTTCTAACAGCCTTGTGTTTGAATGGCCTCCTAAGGACTTGAATGCTGGAAGTGCCTATTCTCGGAGCATCCCAGGAAGAACAAAGACTCGTCATTCTCCAGCAGCTTCCTTTACAAAGTGACAAACAGGCTGCCTTCTCCCAGCTGTGACTCAAAAAATGAACAAAAACCAAGGTGCAAAAAACATTTTGTCCCAAATCTTCTCATTAATGATGTTGGTAGAATTGACAGGCTCTGAATAGATATTAAAGGGGGCTCTTAGGACCTGGAAGGATGCAGCTGGTGACTTGCACAATACAAAATGAGCAGGCTGGCAGCAGGCTGGCTGTGGGGTTACCGATGAGAAATGAAAGATCATATCTGCTTCCTTCAGTGTTTCACAATCAGCTTCTGCAGATGGACACATGGGGTTCAACCACCTCTAGATAGCACAGAGGTTAAACGGGCATTTCTCACAGAGAAGAGCATTCCTCAAATTACATTTATGCCTAGGAAGGAACAAAGGCTTGTATCAGTTGAATATTTCTGTGGTAGGGAGATTTGCATCTGATTTTAATGTGTATGACTCTGGAAGATCCTGTTTGGGAGCTAGAGGTGGCTGGGGGAAGACTGGGTGAAATCAGTGATCTTTTCTGCCCTCTGCAAAACATCTCCATGCCTGTCATAGACAGGCACATGAGCAGAAACCTGGAGTCATTACGGGCTCTGCATGTCACCTTGGGAAGGGGACAGGGCTGGCGTGTGTGCACCAGGAGGTGTCTGACTGCGCGGCTGTGAGACCAAGCTGGTGTCTGGGTATCTTCACAGCCCCCCCCAGGGACAGACTGCCTGACTCTCAGCAGAGCTGTGTCCTGCAGCATTTGTATTCCAGCAGAGCTAATAACCCAGGGCAGAAGGCTTTCTGTATGGACTCATTATGCTTGGCTATTTTATGCTTCCTAAAAGTGAACCTTCCCATCCATGCAGTGATTACTAGAAACAGCCATTTTTCCCCTTATTTTCTCTACATATATGGTTGGGTCCATCTGAGATAAGAAGGCAACCTTGGGGATGTTCAGATCTTTGTCCCCATTGTCACCCCTGGGCGCCCACCTTGCAGACAGGGCTGGGAGCAAGTCCTGGTGCAGGTGGGGATGTGTCCGAGGACGTCCCCCAAACTCTTGGTATCCGTGAAAACAAGGAAAAAGAAAAGGGGGCATATGAGACTGTGAGTGTGAAGCCAGGACTTTTAGCATGTCACTTGGTCTTTGACTGCGTGGATGAAAAATTCACAAACCTAATCCCTGGCTTTCCTAGACAGGGAGTATAGGAGAGCCTGTATAGCGGCAGGTCAGCCGAGTAGGATAAATGGAGCAATACAGAGATTATTAGGGAAAATGGAGAGTGGGGATTAACACAAGAACCAGAGAGGATTTAACCACTGCTGAGCTTGCTCTGCTTTGAAAATGCACAGGAGCACTTCCTGACAGGAGCTTTGCAGTGTCTTCATGGGATGTTTCAAAACAATAGGTCCAGCATCAAACAGAAGTGAAGGAGACAAAAAGAAATTAAATCAATGGCATCGATCAGCTACATTGGTTCTGTCTTTCCACCACCTGGACCCAGCTGGTGTAAAAAAACAGACAAGAAACAAACTCGACCTCAGACTGCTGTGGTTGAGGGCCATGTTGGCTCCAAGGCAATGCCAAGGGCCATGGCTGGCTTGAGGAGATAAAACCTTCTTCCTAAGCAAAATTGCATCTTTCATTCAAAATCTGCATTTCAAAAAGAATGAATACAAGGCTGGGCTAAGCTGTGTGCCCAGTGCTTTATAAATTAGCTTCAAGTGCTAAAACACTTGGCAGAGAGAGGCTCCTCCTCATCTCTTTTACTTTAAAATGATGGCCCATTTCCATGATATTCTGAGCTGCAGCCTTAAAATCTGCAATTCAGGGACTGTCCTCTGCTGTTGTTAGGGACCTCCTTAAGGGAGTGCCTGCAGTGTGTAGCTAAATAAGCTCAGCTGTGGAATAAAGACGGAATGGAAAACATACAGGAAGTTTTGCACTGAGATGAGGTTTAATGCTCTTCTCCGCAAATCAGGCTTGATTTGGGAATTACAGGGCAAAAAATTGGTTCTGTGTTGATCAGGGAGACACAAGGAGAAGCCTTCCTGCTGCCCTTTAAGTCTGTGTTTTGTCCTAACATCAAAGCAGATGTGGGGAAGCCCAGATCATGTTCTTAAGTTCTTTGTCAAATAAGAATGGATTTATTCTGTGCTTTGGGGACACAGCTTGGGGGAAGTTTCCCCAAAATAGCCAGACTTAAGCTATTGGTATTTTTGAGCAATAGTTGACCAGGAACAGGAATTTTTGGTAGTGTGAAGCTCTTTTTGGGTGCTTTAATAGCAAGTCAGCTTTTTAGAAGAGATCACTGCAGTGATGGCTGCTGAAATTTTCACCCCTCCTAGATTTCAGTATGACTTTTGCAGGATGCCCAAGGTACTGGCTCATACATTGCATGCCACAGCTGGGTCTCCAAACTGTGTCACCTCCCTGCATTGCTCCAGAGGGGTGACAGCTGGAAACCAGGTCAGCAAGATAGATCACATCGACTGTGCCGTGGTGGGGGTGGAAAGGTAGATTCTCCTTAGTAAAGTTTGTAATCATTGCACTTACAGGCTGACCTTATGCAGCCGGGACCTGGCTTCTCTCAAGATTTGGGATCTGGGGACAATTCAAGGTAAATGCAGGAGCTGAAATTTGTCTTGACCAGTTCATTCTTTGACTAAAAACCAAACAAACAGACAAAACCCCTATATTTTGGAGAGCTGATGTGTGCTCCTGCAGTCCTTCTTTCCCTCCTGCCTTTCCTGGTTGCCTGGGGGAACACATGCTCTTTGTCATGCTGAAAGGGATATCCCCTATGTGTGGCGGTGTCCCCCTGCCCCTGTGTCCCCTTGCCATGCTCCATGATCATGTGCAGGGACAGCTGGCTGGGGACACAGACCCTGTGCCACTCGGCAAGATCAGGAGGCTTAATGAAGTCAGCAAGAGACGTGTTGGGTAGCCCCGTGTGCAGGATTTGGCCCAGATAATCCATCTGCCCATAAACATCTTGCGCTGCAAACCTCAGCCATCAGGAATGCTGCATCAGCAATGGAGCCTCCCTGGAGGCCACACGTCCTACATAGGCACAGCCTGGCAGGAGGGGATGTGACGGTGCTCGGGAGAGGCACCCGTCCTCAGAGCCCAGCCTCGGCCTCCAGCTGGCATCGTTGTCCTGAAATCAGCTGCGCATGTCCACGGGGACCCGGCTCCCCAGTGCTGGGGAAGGCAGATCCCCAGGAAACAACAAAATACTAACAAAGAACTGTCAGCGGAGCAGTTAATTACTGTGCACACTTCCTCTTGCCCCAGTTACCTGGGGAGGGAATCTTGCTTGCGGAACATGCGTGCATGCACACACACCTCCCTCCCTCTCTGACTTGGATGAGAGCTCACATTTTTCCGTTGAAACTCCCTAGTCTTCCTAGAGATTTTGGGGGGATTTCCTGTGAAATGTGGTTTTTCACATAAATTTATAAGGGTGTGCAAACTTTAATGAAATCAGAATATTTCCTTCTGGTTTTGACTCCCATGAAGTATTTTATATAATGTTATTATGAATGCATTTTTTTGGAGTGAACGTCTCTCATCTTCAAGACCTTTATTTGAGTTGTATCAGATTTCAGAAGAAGGGGGGAAAAGTTGCCTTTAGCCAAAAAAAAAAAAAAAAAAAAAAAAAGTACCTGAGAATTTTCAGCAAGAAAGGAATAGTTTGGGACAAATGAGGAGATGCTTACTTGGTTTTGGATATTTGATGTAAAGATCCCTATGGATCCAACTGCCCTAATGGCAAACAAGAACCTTAATTTTGCTAAAATTTGGTAA
Source organism: Cygnus atratus (assembly GCF_013377495.2). Lineage (NCBI taxonomy): Eukaryota > Metazoa > Chordata > Aves > Anseriformes > Anatidae > Cygnus > Cygnus atratus. The sequence goes on along the minus strand of NC_066385.1, from coordinate 6,758,613 downwards.
AGTTGCTGTGAATTCAGGGACAGCTCTTTGGAGTTTACAGGGTCTATCCCACCAAAACTTTATGCTCTGCACTAAAATATTTGTTGTTCTGTTCTAACTGTAACATGCAGCAGCGGCATAGCATGGCAGAGGTTTGAGAATATTGTGTAAGAAATGACCCGTATAGCTTATTGCATAGTAGAGATAATACTAAGGAGAGAATATTTTGTTGCTATATGTTGAACACCATACAAAATAACTTTGTAAATTCATCCCTACAATTCCTGGGATAAATCCTGAGCCTCTAAGGACTTTAGCATTGAGGTAAACTGAAAGCAAAAATAGCAGCTTGATTTCTTACAACATATAACAAGTTTCCATAAATATTTTTGCACAATGCTTGACTGCTTTGAGTTACCATGAACTGTTGCTCCTGCACAAATCCTTCCAGAGATGCCTTTCAACTAAAATTGTTCCCCAGCCATATAGAATGATAGAATCACAGAAAAAAAGCATTGGAGCTGCTAGTGTACATATCCAATAGCTATATGGGTAGCACTGTGTCAGCTTCTGCAACAGTGGGAATAACAGAGGTTATTTTTAATATTTAAAAATTTTTCACAGTGTGATTTACATTGTAATACAGGGACTAAGGATTATACCTGCTTTTTGTAAGCCTAGGAACTAACTTTCTTTTGTCATCCTCTAGCAGCATCCCTGTAAAAATGGGAATTGCTGCAATGGAGCAGCAAGGTTGGAAAATACTTTAAAGCTGATCCATGCTGTTAAGCCCGAATCTGTTATGAGATGTTAGGCTAAACATAAAGGAGCAGATTTGGGATTACCTATGAAAACTGTCCTCCTCATTTTTCTGTGTAGGGAGTAAGGGTTGATTGGGAGCCATTTGGAGCAAAGAGATTCTGCAGAAACATCTTCCCCATGCAAGGAGTGTTACATCCCACAAGTGCAGCAGCCTCCCGGGCTGCCACTCAGGTGATTTTGCCAGCTGTGCACCTGCTCGGATGGGCTTTTCTGCTTTTCCCCATGTAACCCAAGTGCTTCAGCCAAATTTGAGTTTCCAGCCCTCCCAGCTCTGCCTGCAACCTGCAGAGAACCTATGGGGCTCTGGTGTGTTTCTGGGACCTCTTCAAAGGAATCAGAGGAAACAGGTGGCCCCAGCCCAGCAAACTCCCCATGAACTCATCTTTTACCCATGGTGTTAGGGCAAAGGAGCCTGTTTGGAGTCCCAGGAGGAAGACAGGCTGAAAACTGCAAACAGCAATGTCCCAGAAATCCCTGATGACCTGTCCTGTGGATGTCATAGGCTTTATCAGCAAGGGTCTGCATGCATCCTGGTAAGAGCCTCTTCGGCACTTTCCCACAGTACATTGAATTAGTCATCCTGAATTATTCAGATCTAGTTGAGCAAAGCCTTGTCTCTGCCTTTACTTTTTTTTTTTTTTCCCTTAGCCTGAAAACCTATATTTAAATATGAAGGAGTGGGAGTAGTTTTTAATCGTGGCTTTATAATTCCTAAAAGGCAGGGAGGTAAAGCCCTAGCAGACGGCTGCTTCACGAGCATGCTGTTGCAGTCCTCCACCGCACTGCAAGAGTAAAGCCTACGTCAAGCACTGCATGCACTGGGCTCTACCTTGATTTGCACCTCTTGTAGTGTGCTGCATGTGTGGAGATGCTGGCGAAGCCTTTATGGGTTTATGTGCTTTGTTTCCATCTCAATACTCTTTTGGATTTCCCATCTCACCCACGTCTGATGCCTCTTACCCATCTCACCATTTTAAGCCCATAGAACTGCATAATATTTGGGAGGCAGGGCAGTACTGCTGCTCAACAGAGAGAGAGATGGCAGAGCTTCAATAAGCTCAGATGCCATGGTAGAAAGGGGATTTATGGGAGGCAAATTCAGGAAAAGAAACTGGGTTAGATTTGGGGCTGTTTTTTGGATAGCAAGAGAGGAGATGTGCACAGCCAGGGCCACCCAATAGGGATCACAGATCAGCCTTGCCTCCCTCAGCTGTAAAAGGAGCCGGACACGAAATACTCTCTGAAACACAGATATCACCCATGCAGTTGGGGTACAAGGGTCCAAAGCCACAGGACACTAAATGGACACCAAGTGTCTGACCCAAGGACATGCAGGAGGTGGTGGCAGAGTCTTCAAGGCTTGTGCCAAACTCTCCCCACCCTCATCACAACCTGCTTCACCATCCCATCAGCATGAGCTGGGGAGGTTTAGTCTTGCCTTGTAATCTTGATTTGGAGCTTTATTATAAATTACTTTAGTCTCATGTGCCATTTTAAATTGATTCGTTATGCTAAGTACTTGCCAAATGCATAATGAGGGGCTAAATCTGTCTGTATGTAACAAGGCAGCGATTTAATTATTCCTAGCACTCTCACTCTGACAAAAGCCTCGATTGTTGCTGTCACTTGTGTTTTGGGACCTTCATGCACAAGCACACAAAATCTGTTGGAGGCACTTCACAGTTTCTAGCATCCACCCTGTTATTTATTATTATTATTATTATTATTATTATTATTGCTGTTTTCAGCTTCCTCACACATGAGTGCAGCGCTGAGAGTTTGCCCCGTGGGGATTTGCATTAATGAGAACTGGAGCAGCTTTCAGGAGGATTGCAGCTCCAGCTTTTCCCATCCATTCACAAAGTCTGTGTGGCTGCTCTCAAAGAGTGACAGCAGAAGTGAAAATGAATCAAATAAAGGGGCTGTTAGCCACAGCACATCAAAGAGGGCCTGAAAGCCTTCAGACTGACCAGCAAGAAAGCTTTTATTTTTTCTAATAAATGTTGAAATCCAGCCACACCCACAATGGGATCTAAAATGCAATTAAGGTGTGCAGTGTCACGGTTTTGGCTGGGATAGAGTTAATTTTCATCACAGAGGCTCATATGATGCTGTGTGTAGGATTTTTGATGAAAATAGTGGTGATACCGCACTGACAGTTTCATTGTTGCAGAGCTGTACAAGCAAGGACTTTTCTACCTCTCATGCTGCCCTGCCAGCTGGGGGTGCACAAGGAGCTGGGGGGACACAGCCAGGACAGGTGACCCCAACTGGCCAAAGGAACACCCTAGAACACGTAGTGTTGTGCTCAGCAATAGCAGCTAGGGTAAAGAAGGAGGAAGCGGGGGACGTTCAGAGTGATGACATTTGTCTTCCCCAGAAACACTTACACTAGACGAGCCCTGTGTTCCTGAAGTGGATGACTGCCTGCCAGCCAATGGAAGTAGTGAAGTTTCTTGCTTTGCTTGCGCACACAACTTTTGTTTTACCTGGTAAACCGTCTGTGTCTCAACCCATGAGCTCTTGCACTTGTACATTCCCAATACTCTCTCCCATCCCACTGAGAGGGGAGTGAGCGTGCGGCTGGGTGGTGCTGAGCTGCCTGCTAGGGTTAAACCACAACATGTGGACAGCAACCACCACCAGCCTCATCATGTCTTCCCTAAGTTTCAGTGCACTTCACAAAGGACCATCGACAGCTGCAGCCCATTTTACATGTGGGGCGACTGAGGCACCATTTCCCCAAGCCATTACAGAGTGTCTGTGGCAACAAGGAAGTAGGGTGATGGCTGGGAGCCAGTACGGCAGTCAGGCATGAGGGACATGGGGTTTACTCCTTATTCCCAGAGATTTTATGTATCACCTTTGGAAACAGTCCCAAAGCCTTAGGTTGAATGGACCAATGAATAATGGACTAAACCAGACCCAGATCTGGGCACTTGGTTGAGCCCTTCAGCCTTTCCCTGACCCTGGAAGCAGAGCACAGGCAAACATTTGTAGTTCAGGCATCTGGAAATGGCCAAGCAGCTCCTACTATCCCTGCTCTTTGAATTTCTCCCTGTCCTTGGGCCAGATGGTGAAGGAGGTGTTTACACATCATCTTTTGGGGCATTCCTGCACACTTCAGAGCTCAAAAGCCCTTTCATCTCTTTGCTTTGGAGATTCAGATAAGCCTCAGGTCCAAACCGAAATGCCGCTCAGTCTCTCCATCACACTGCAAAAGGCTGGGAGTTGCAGGAGCCGTAAACTTTCCTTCCCAGCTCCCTCATGATGAGACACCAGCACAACAGCTGGCAGTGGGGCCAGGAGCTGCCATGAATCATCCTCATTAAAAAGCATTTACAATTCAGCATTGCAAAGAGGCCTCACACTGTCTTCACCGGTATAATGGGGCTATTAAAAGCTCCCATGTCAAGCAGGCGGCAGACAGACATGCACGAATACAGGCTGAAACCCCGCCGCAGAGAGCATGGGGTAGGCAACGCATGCTCTCACCCCGTCCCCGTGCATGGAGCAGGAGGAGGTGGCTGGATCTCCTGGCAGCATTGCTCCCTGGCGCGGATGCTAGAGGAACCTGGCCTTACAGCACAGGGGCTCCTATGGAGGTTTCCCTATAGGTGATGGTTGTCACCAGCCAGTGATCTGGGGAGAAAGAAGGATTGTGTCCCATCACAGCGGTGGCTGTGAAGACGGGACAGGCTGTGGCATCACAGCTTGCTGCCACCCAGGGTGTGGGTAGAGCTCACGGGGGAGGCAGAACTGGTGTTCAGCATTCTACCAAATCCCCAGAGCCTCCGTACCCCTACGGCCTGGGCTTTGCCACCCTCGTGCATTCCCCAGCTGTGAGTCAGAGCTCACCCTCTGCTCTTCCCCCTCCCCAAAACTGTCAGGCACCACAGGAGGCTTTTGGAGGAGGATAATAATGTCTTGGGCTGGGTTTGTTCTGTTGCTCTGCACAAGGGCTAGAAACTCAGCCTTCAAGTGAACGGTGAAGTCTGCCATTGCTGCTGGTGGTATGAGTTGGGGTCAGAGTGAGAGGGGAACCAGCTCAGACACTGTGAAGTTGTCAGCAGTTTCACAGTGTGTTGGGGGCAGCTAGACATCCTCCTCATGATGGACTGGATCCTACAAAAGCAGAAATAAATCCTGGCAATTCCAAAAGCATCTCCAAGATTTGGTATTTCCTACAAGGGGTGTCACTGAGCTTTATTCCCATGGTGGCACCAGCAGGAGTGCATCCCAGTGGGGACCCGTGGCTCCCTCCCTGCTCGCTCCCTTCCTGCCAGACTCCCATTACTCTCCATCCAAAATGACTTCACCAGGAGGAAAAGCTGTGAGAAATGATGAAGTCTCTGACTTCCTCTCTCTTGGCTATTCTGGTTCTCATTTTGTGCTCCTGCAAGAGAGGAAGGGGAACAAAGCAGCAGAAAAAGTGCAAGATTTACATTAAAAAAGAAAGCAAGCAGCAGACAAAGAAATAAGGTCAAAGAAAAGGACAGAAGGGACTTTCAGTTATTTTTGAAGTTATTTAAGATGGTCTTCTCAAGTTTCCCCCCTTTTCTTGCTATATGTAGGCTGTTAATAATTCAGTGATTTAGATTTGCAGCAAAACCATCCATCTCGACAGTCATTTCTGTTTTTAATGACTTTAGTGTATTAATGGTGGGTACTGCCTTTTGAACTGAAATGAGTTCATTTGTGAAATTGAACTTGCCTTGGTGTGCACTGATACTTTTTTCATGTGTTCATTTATAAGTGAGATTTTTTTTTTATTTTTTTCTTTTTTTTGGGCGGCTGGGGGATACAGAGAGGGAAGGAATAGCAAGATTCTTCTGGCAATGCCTTTTATTAAGGGTGAGCTGCGAAAGCGAGGCAGGCAGTGAGTCAGCATCCTCTCCTGCCTCTGCTGGCTGCTGAACTGTTGCTGGGGTTACTGTCACAGGTGACAGCGGATCAGCCCTGCTGGTGTCCCCAGGCTGAGCAAGGACCTGGTTTTCCTGATATATCAGAGAAAAGGAAGCAAATGGCGAAACTGTAAAAAGACCCCTCACAAAAAAATCATCCCCAAGTTGGTTGCTTTGTCATTTGGGGCTTAGAGAAATGGAAAAAAGCAGTTGCTTTTACTTTTGCTTTGGAGGTTAATTAAGAAAAATCATTTGAGAGAATCTTGTGTTAATTGCTAGCAGATCCCCTTCATTTTCACTAGCCCTGCTTGTGCCTTGCCAAAAGACCACTGGCCAACAAAATGAACACAGCCACTGTGGCACCCATGGGTGATCTGGCAGGACAGTGCTACCCCGTTACACAGCTCCCAGCATCACACCCCTGGGTCCCAACAAAGGGCTTGTCTGCCTGCTTGTCTGCAACACAGTGACATGTCTGCCACCCTCCTGCTTTCGGTGTCTTCCTCATTGCAAATGACTCTTGTTGTGGAGGGAATTTCAGAGTGAGTTGCCAGTTTCTCAGAAATGGGCTCTGCAAGGAGGGGAATCCTCAGCAAGAACTGGTAGCTACGAAGCAGAAACCTGTAAAGGATTAAGTTTCAGGGCTGAGCTTCTGAGCTCAGGTCATTGAGCTCTCCTGCACATTCGGCAAGATGCTGCACAATCTCCTCTGGTCTGAATTTCTGCTGGTTTTGTTTTCCCAGCTGGGAATGTAGCCTTTGCCCAAGGGCTGGGAAGCACTAAGCAGCTCCAGCTTTACCTGAACGCAGCGCTGGCTGGCAGCTTTGCAGATTTACCAGGATCCAGATGTTACAGCTAAATGCAAACCAACTTGCTGCCTGGTTTTGAAAACTGTTCTGTGCTTGTAAGCCCTTTGCAAATGCAGAAAATAACATTCAGCTTTGCAACACACTACAGCTGAGGAGGAGTTTTTCATAACGAGCTGATTCCCAGCACTGGTGGTCATGGGATAAATTCACTGTGAAGATGTAGGAGGTAGACAGAAGGGCTTTCAGGTAGAAGTGAGTTTCTTCTGGACTACCAGCTAGAAAGTGAAAGATGACACTATTAGCGTTTAATGTAAGGTTGGTTTGCTTTTGTTTGTTTGTTTTTTGGTTTCAAAACACTGTACAAACATTAATTAGCTTAAACCAGGAAACCAGGGCTACAGTAATATATTTTGCCTGGTGATGTGTGCAAGTTTTAATTTTCTTTTTAGCTGTTTCCTTTGAGATTGAAAGCCTGAGGACCATGTTGCCAGGGGATCCAGCCACTGGAGCATCCCTGTAACACTGCTCTATGTTTGTAGGCACGCAGCAGCTGCCCCATTTCTTTCCTTGACTTTATCAAACTCGAATGGAAGTTGGATGGCTTCAGAATAATTTCACCAGTGAGTTCGCTGCTGTGTTTGTTAGAAGGTGGAAAGGGATGTGCTATGAGGTGTTTTTTTCTGTCTCCTCTCAGCTTTCTCATACCCTTCATGTTCCTCATTGTAACCACCAGCAATTTTACCTCTGGTAAAATCTTCAATGTGATTTTAGTGGAAACCAGAGAGCTTCCTGGATTGGCTTTTTGGGCTGCTTCTGCTACATGGGGTGGTTGGGACCCAGAGCTGGGTAGGTCTGGATCTGGACTCCCCAGTCCTGCCGGCCATAGGGGACTGGGATGCCCTGAGGGACCACCCTGGTTCTCCAAGAACCACACTTGCATGAAGTTGAGTTCCTTGTGCTGGCTCCTTCCTCATGCAAGATTTGCAAAGCCATAGCTCTTCCCCAATGATATTAAAGACCTGGTTAGTGGAAATTTGTACACGTTCCTCCCCCCCCAACACAATGTGATGCTAGCGCATCATCCCACGTTATTTGTTCCCAGGCTGTGTTGATCACACTCCTACAAGCTCAGAGTTCATCCCTCTCCTCTCCAACACAATATTCACTGAACTAGCAAATGAAAAGTCACAACACAATTGGGAGTACTGGGGAAAGGTGAAGAGATCCAAGAGATGCAACATGCTCGGAAAGCCCTTGCCTGCTTACCAGGTGGTGGTGCAGACATCGCGGGAACCTGTGTGCTGGTGAGACAGCTCATGTCCTCCACCGGTCTCCTCCTTGCTCTGCTCGCACTGACATCATTGCTGGGAGTCCCTGGTGCCAGGGACAGGAGGGATAAGGTGGGCTCCCATCCCAAGCACACAGACCGGGGAAAATCAGGCAATGTCTGTGATGCACTTTTTTTTTCTTTTCTGAATATAACTGGCTAAACAGTGGGAAAAAGGTGAAGGGCTCATGTTCCAAAAACAAACATTTGAGCCTTTACAAGGATGTTTTGTGGCATAGCGACAACTTGTAGATTCTCCAGTGTTTCTGTGCAAACCAAATGGTGTTATTTAAGAGCAGAACTGTTTGTGCAGCTGAACAGAGTTGGGCAGCAATTCACCCTGAATGTCTTGAATTTCACCTGAAAATTTCACTTAAAATATTGTTGCGAAGAGATCAGTCCTGTGGTTTAGGGCAGACTGCTCCAACCACATTGAGACGGATGGCTGGGCTTGGCTGTCAGAGAGGCTGGTATCAGAGTTTTTGCTGCTGTCAGCTTTGCTTGGCATAAGTAGGCTGCAAACGCTGCCTTGTACCAGCTCACTGGACGGGATGAGTGTCACCAAACCCAAGCAGAAGTGACATTCCTGGAATAAATTATTCAGCAAAGCACAAGGAATGACTCCTCCTGCCCCAAACAGGTGCTGTCACATTTCTGCACCCAGCTTTTGCCTGACTTAGGGCTGATGCTCTCCCTGCATCATGCGAGAGCCCCCAAGCAGCTGCTTTGCATCCTGCTGACTGTGCCAAAATGCAGCCGTCCAGCACCTGTGTGGATGTTTGTAAGTCCGTAATGAAAACGCAGCACCACTGCCATGCAATCTCCATGGATTTGTGGTTAAATTGCTTTGTCAATGTAATCTTATATCTTAATGACCAAATAATGGCATGCAACAGGAGCTGCATAAGAAGTCACTGGATATCATTTTGCTGTCATTGTGAAGGCCCTGGAACATGATCCTCATTACAGGGGAATTTGCATTAACATTGTTTGGCCAACATAATCCCACCCCATAATCACATTTTTAGTATATTAAAATAGGTCTAACTCTATCCTGAGTTTTAACCCCTTGGTCCCCAAAGCATTGGATGGGATTTAGCTCAGGAGCTCCATCAAAGCCAATGGAGCCACCACATGAAATCACCAGGCAATGCAGAGTAATTTGGCTGATCTTGTTTAGCCACAAAATCTGGTTCTTTGATGGCAAAGTAATGCAATACTCCTGCTAAATCCACAGCATCATGGAAAAAGAAAAAAAAAAAAAAAAGAAAGGAAAGTTCCTGTCTGTGCTTTGCTATTTTGGGATGGCAGTTTGATTTTCACTTCCCCCATTTACTAATAGTAATGATTGTTCTCTAAAGATGTGCTGCCTTTGTTAGCTGGATTGTTGCAGTAGGAGAGGACCCCATGTTTTTGGCACCCATTGTGATTGGTGCTAAATGCCCTGTTAAGGGTTTGTATGGATCTTGCAGGAACACTCTTCACCTGTGCTGACTTTTAAGCAAGCCGCAGTATTCAGAAAGCATTGATTTTTGCTCCCTATCCTAAGTTTCTGTATCTTTCTCATTTTTTCCAACCGTGAGCTCAGCGAAAGACTTCTGGTGCAGGATTTAAATAGACTGTAAGTGGGAGGCGAGAAGTATTCTCCTAGTGTACAGATGAGAAACTGAGGCATGGAGAGATTCAAGGATTTGTTCCATGACTGACCGACACTCAGAGTCTAAGACAGGGACAGGAGCAAGGACCACATGTTTTATGGTTAGAACACCAGATTCGTTTTGGGAAATCAAGATTCACTTCCCATGCCTCCTGCTGCCTCCTGGGTGGCATTGGCAGAGGCAAGTAGGGCAGAATTTGTCACCCCAGAGGTGTTACCCTCATTTGGTGCTTTTGTGGCTTGACAAGGAAATGATGGGATAAGATGCCTGATTTGAAGAAAGCCAGACATCTGTGAGCCCATCTCTGTGTACACTGGGATGACAGCACTTCTCTCCTGGATGGGTCATAGAATCATAGAACGGTTTGGTTTGGAAGGGACCTTAAATATCATCTAATTCCAACCCTCATGCCATGTGCAGGGACACCTTCCACCAGACCAGGTCATTCAAAGCCCCATCCAACCTGGCCTTGAACACTTCCAGGGATGGGGCATCCACAGCTTCCCTGGCCAACCTGTTCCAGTGCCTCACCAGCCTCATAGTAAAGAATTTCCTCCTTACACCCAATCTAAACCTACTCTCTTTTAGCTTTAAGCCATTAGCCCTTGTCCTATCCTTACACCCCCTGACAAAGAGTCTATCCCCAGCTTTCTTGCAGCCCACTGTAGGCACTGGAAGACTGCTGTAAGGTCTCCCCAGAGCCTCCCCTTCTCCAAGCAGAACAAGCCAAACTCCCTCAGCCTTTGTTGGAGAGGTGCTCCAGCACCTTCATCGTCTTGGTGGCCCTCCTCTGGACTTGTTCTAATAGGTCCATGTCCTTCTTATGCTGGGGGACCCAGAGCCGAAAGCAGGACTCCAGGTGAGGTCTCATGAGAGCAGAGCAGAGGGGGACAATCCCCTCCATCACCCTACTGGCCACGCTGCTTTTGGTGCAGGGTACGGTTGGCTTTCTGGGCTGCAAGCGCACATTGCTGGCTCTTGTCGAGCTTCTTGTCAACCAACACCCCCAGGTCCTTCTCCCCAGGGCTGCTCTCAATCCATTCTCCACCCAGCCTGTCTTTGTGCTTGGGATTGTCTGCACAAGAGAGAAGGTGGGGATGGCAGGACTGGTCACTCTGGAGCCAGAGGCAGCAACGTAGGACTTACTCCCCAGCTGCAGAGCAAAAAACTGTAATTAAATCAGGGATAAGCTGGCAGGGAAGAAACAGCTAAAGGTTACAGCAAGAGCAAGCAACTAAACCTGGCTGAAGCAAACTAAGCAGAGCATGGGTATAGCCTCCATTCATCTGCTTTAGCTGCATAACCTGTGTTACTCCAAGTTAATTTTGAGAAGCTGAGTTGGTGCTGAGCTCTCTGATGCTGAAGGTCCTCTGCAGACCCATTTGCAAAAGTTTCAGCTCTGCCCAGGAGGTAATGAGTGACCCAAGTGGCAGTGTTGACCCTTCACCTGTAATGTTTGCACAGAATTAGGATTGAGTATGGGTACAAGCAGCAGAGGTAGGTCAAGGTGAAGTCATGCTTCCAAAACAACATGAGAATTGTCGTGAGTGAGTTAATCCTGTCCCAATGGAGCAGCTGGAGCTTTGTGCTTTCCCTGCTGTGGGAGGAGAGACAATACATTTATGGTGCATTAAGGTATTACTGTAGCAGTGTTAGTGCTGAAAGGTTTCTGATCCTCAGAAATAAAAAATAGCAAATTTGTCCCAGATTTGTCAATGGAGACAGGTTCCCATTCAGAATGAGGGAGGGCAGAACTCTCCAACATGCACAGGTGGTGAGGCTGGAGGACACACAGCCCTGCATCGGGCTAGCAGGGGACAAGGCAGGGGTGGGGTGGAACAAGGCCAAGCCCAAAACGCTCCTTGAGATGGAGTTTGGCAAGGTTTCAAGGCAGGGAACCCATGCCTGGGACCAGCTGGGGGTTGGGATGAAGGGTCTGGAGGCTTTCTGTGCTCAGGGAGGAGTCTGAAGGAGTCCCCCCATGGGCTGGTCTGGCAGTGGGAAAGGTGAAGCTGTGTCCTCTCTGCTTGGAAATCCACCCTGAAAAGGCCACTGAATGAAGAGTGTTGCTTTGTCTTCTGCTTTGTAGTAACTGCAGCTGATGTTATAGGTCTGCCTGTAGATCATTGCACAGGGGAATTTCCTAAATGGCCTTTAGGAATAAAATTAAATTTGTTGAGAACAGATGCAACAGAAGAATTGGATGAAAAAGCAGAGAGGATCTCACAGGGGAAGGATGTGGACATCTTGCATTAAACAGAAAAGCCACAGCCTGGAGGAGCGTTTAATGCTGCACTTTGCAGGAAAGCAATGGGGAGACTGCAGAGATGTCCCTTCCCCTGGGCTTTTATCAGCACTGGTTGTCCTGGACCCAAACTGACCCCACGCCTCTGCAACCATGCTCAAATCTCCTGGTTTGGGACACAACCTGGGCTGCTTGACCAACTGTGGGCTTGGTGCTGTGCCTGTGTGCAACCCCCCCCCTCGGGGATGCCTGCAGGGCTGGCGGTGCTGTCACTCCAGCTGTAGTAAGCTGCTGGCCTGGCTGAGCTTAATTAGATTTGACAGGATTAGGTGGAAGCAGCGAGGAAGAACGAGGGCCAGGCGGCCATGCAGTGCCTTGGGCCATTGGGCTGGAGCCCCCCAGAATTCTTTGAGCCAGGTGATGCTGGACCAGAGCTGCCCAGAGCTGAGGGATTAATGTCTGCTGCTGCGCTGCAGCTGATGGGGGGACCGCTCCGTCCTCCGCCTGGTTCTAAGGGAAGGGCTTTTCCCAGCAGCATCCTGAAGGTACATGGCTCTCTCGATAGGGCTGGCACTGATTTCCAAAGAATTTACCCCCAGCTGAGATCCAGAGTAAACTGTTGCAATTACAGACGTTATGCCTTGTTGCCTCAAGCCTTTTGTCATCACTAAATGTTTATGGTATAAAGCAGCCTTGTTTGTTTGTCTTTGACCAGATGACAGTGATTTATTGGCAGAAATCCTAGCAGAGGAAAGAGATGAGCCAGACAACTCTGTAAGTGCTACACATGTATGCAGGGAGCAGATGATGGCTGTTGCATGATCATGAAACCTGCAGAGAGCAGTGCCTAGGTCTCGGATACGAAGGGTTGTTTCCAGGATTTTTTCCCATACTCTAAACAGTAATGGCACTTCAAGGGTTAAAGATGCCATGGAGCTCGGTTTCCTGCTTTGTCCCATGTGATGCTGTGTGGAATGGGAGGGATGCTTTGCTGGAAGCATGTTGCTGATTAGCATTGTTAATTGCCATAGGAATAATGGGGGAGCAAGGCCGGAAGCCTGTTGCCCTAGCTCCCTCATCCTGGGCGACACTCAGCCGTGAACAGCACAGGACTCAAAAAAGGGGCTTAAAGCTGAGGGGGTGGTGACAAGAAACGCGTGTCCAAGGCCAGGGCAGGGTGACATGGCCTGCAGATGAGTGTCCCTGCATGTGGCTGTCTTACAACGGCCATGCTGAGCTGCTGCCCCGCTGCCGGTGTGAAAAACGCAGCGCCAGGGCAGTGCTGCCGCTGGTGGTGGGTGGTTGGCCACGCACCACATCCAGGAGCTTCCTCTGGGCCAGACACCTCGCTGAGGCTGACAGTGGGGTACCTCCATGACATCTTCTGCCTGGGGGCTTGTAACTCCCTCTCAGACCTGTCAGCAGAAAGGGGAAGGCAGGCTGGGCTTGCTCAGATCTGTTTCCATGTCTAGTACAGACTCGGCTCCTACAGCAATATTTATTGCTGTTTTCCCCCATGGGTTTGTATATTTTGTACAGCTTGTTTCTAATTTAAAGTATAAATAAGTTTGATCTTTTCATCTGTTTCTCTCCCTACCTTCTGGAGGCTGTGCTTGTTAAAAATAACCACGGCGAGGAGCTGAAGCAGGGCTGCTGGCGGGGTTTTCGCCTCCTCCGTGGCGGGGCTCCTGCGGGAGTGGCAGCATGGTGGCCCTTCGTGCACAGCCCCGGCCCGCGCAGTCACAGCAATGGCCTGAATTCCTGCAGCCTCACCTGGCATGTGGCTGGGGTGCAAGTGCTTCTGGGGAGCCATCAAGGGGGCTTGGGAAAATGGGGAACCAGGGTGGAGGAGCAGGGTGCAAGGACTGTGGGGGGTGTCCCTCTGTGCATGTGTCGTGGGGATGCTGCAGTTGCCAGCACAAAGTACCTGCGGAGGGGGCTTCCTCCTTAAAAAAAAATCCCGTTTGACCAAAGCTGAACTATTTGCAAAAGAGATCATTTGAAGCAAGAAAAAAATTGAAAGCCTTAAGCTCTCTTGCAGGAAAGTCTGAAATGCAGACTGGGGTTCAGAGTGAAACTGCCTTTGTCGAGGTGGCTCAGCTTCACTTTGCCATTGATTTTGTTGTGGGGATGCACATGTACACATGCAAGTATGTGCATGCACAGACAGGCTCACACATGTGTGTGTACACATACTTGTGTGCATACATGCACACATGCATGTACAAACGTGCGAACAAGCACACATGCATGCACACATGCATGCACACACCCACACTTACATACATGCACACACACAGGCAAACGTGTGCACACGTACTTTTGCACACACACACCCTTGCACACGCACACAAGTACACACACGCACCCGCACCCCTCCTCCCCCCCCGCTCTCTGCCCTGCGCGCCCCCAGCCAGCGCCAGCTCCGCGCCCGCTCCCAGCCCCGCGACGCCCCCCGGCGCCCCCCGGCCAAGGCGCCGACTCCCTCCAGGCCGTGCCCGAGCCGTGTCCGAGGGGCTCCCCGGGTCGGGGGGGCAGTGCGGCGGAGGGGTGTCTGCGGGGCAGGGCCGGGGGGTGCTCTGGCGGCTGAGCGAGGCGGTGCCAGGGCTGGGGGCGGATTTTTTGAGAGCAGCCTCGGCTGCTCAGAGCCGCGGCGGCCGCCGGAGGAGCGGGGCGGCTGCTTCTGCCTCTGCCTGGAGGAGGAGGAGGAGGAGGAGGAAGAAGAGGCTCCGACCGCCGCCTCTCCCTCCCGCCCCCCCTTTCCCCTTCCGCCCCATACCTTTATGGACGAGCGCCGGAGCTTGCTCCACTCTCCGGCAGCTTCTTCCGCCGGCCGGCCGCCGAGCAGCAGCCACCACAACCTGGGCTACACCGAGCAGCCGCCCCCCGCCGCCCCCCGGCCCCACGAGGAGGAAGAGGGCGAGGAGGCGGAGGAAGGCAGCATGACCGTGGTGGGGGGGGGCGGCGGCGGAGACCCCCTGCTGGAGGAGCCGCAGCATCCGCACCCTTTGCTGGGGGGGGACCGCTACGACCACCCTCCGCCTCCGGCCGCCGGCCCCACCGGTCACCCCGCGGGCAGCGGGGAGCACGAGTGCTGCGAGCGGGTGGTGATCAACATCTCCGGGCTACGGTTCGAGACCCAGCTCAAGACACTGGCGCAGTTCCCTGAGACGCTGCTGGGAGACCCCCGCAAGAGGATGCGCTACTTCGACCCCCTCCGCAACGAGTATTTTTTTGACCGCAACCGGCCCAGCTTCGACGCCATCCTCTATTACTACCAGTCAGGTGGGCGCATCCGGCGGCCTGTCAACGTCCCCATTGATATCTTCTCTGAGGAGATTCGCTTCTACCAGCTGGGGGAGGAGGCCATGGAGAAGTTCCGAGAGGATGAAGGTTTCATTCGGGAGGAGCAGCGGCCACTCCCAGACAAGGAGTTTCAGCGCCAGGTGTGGCTGCTTTTTGAATATCCCGAGAGCTCTGGGCCAGCCCGAGGCATTGCCATCGTCTCTGTCCTGGTCATCCTTATCTCCATCGTCATCTTCTGTTTGGAGACCCTGCCTGAATTCAGGGATGACCACGACTATGAGGGAACTGGGGGGCCCTTCGGGACAGGCGGTGGCCCTCTCCCACCTGATGTCTTCACCAACTCCTCGTCCTCAGCCACTTCCATGGTGTCATCCTTCACTGACCCTTTCTTTGTGGTGGAGACTTTGTGCATCATCTGGTTCTCCTTTGAGCTGCTGGTCCGCTTCTTTGCCTGCCCCAGCAAGGCCACCTTCTCCAAGAACATCATGAACATCATTGACATTGTGGCCATTATCCCCTACTTCATCACGCTGGGCACTGAGCTGGCAGAGAGGCAAGGCAATGGCCAGCAAGCCATGTCCCTGGCCATCCTCCGAGTCATCCGCTTGGTGCGGGTCTTCAGGATCTTCAAGCTCTCCCGACACTCCAAGGGGCTGCAGATCCTGGGGCAGACCCTCAAAGCCAGCATGAGGGAGCTGGGCTTGCTCATCTTCTTCCTCTTCATCGGCGTCATCCTCTTCTCCAGTGCTGTCTACTTCGCAGAAGCTGATGACCCCAGTTCAGGTTTCAGTAGCATCCCTGATGCCTTCTGGTGGGCGGTGGTGACCATGACCACAGTGGGCTACGGGGACATGCACCCCATCACCATCGGGGGCAAGATTGTGGGGTCTCTGTGTGCCATCGCGGGGGTGCTAACCATCGCTCTGCCCGTGCCCGTGATAGTCTCCAACTTCAACTATTTCTACCACCGGGAGACAGAAGGTGAGGAGCAAGCCCAGTACATGCATGTTGGGAGCTGCCAGCACCTCTCGTCTACCGAGGAGATGAGGAAGGCACGCAGCAATTCCACCCTCAGCAAGTCCGAGTACATGGTGATAGAGGAGGGGGGAATCAACCACAGTGCATTCAAACAGGCTGCCTTTAAGACAGGGAACTGCACAACCACAAACAATCCCAACTGTGTGAATATCAAAAAGATCTTTACGGATGTTTAAAAACAAAACAAAACAACAGCAAAACCTGAGGATGTGGTAAAAAATAATAAATGCAAAGTGACTGTGTACTTGGTGTTGTGTGGAACATGCACCATCGTCAGTCTGTGTATGCCCTTGTTTTTATACATTTATTTTTTTAGATCTTTCCTTTCTAAAGATCTTAAAGGGATTTAAATTTCTCTGAAGAAAAGAGGACAGCTAACAGTTAAAGAGGTGGAAGATGAAGACAAAGCACTCTCACTGATGAAGCAGGTGTTTGTTCTGCAACATGTTGCAGGGCTGCTTTTGTTTTCTTGCTTTTGGGGACATCTTGCTTTGCTTCTGATTTTTTTCCCCCCTTCCCTACAGGCAGCGTGGAGCCGATTTCCCTTCCATCACATAAGCTCACTTGTTGGATTAGCAGCCCTGGATTGGGTGGGGAGACGAGGAAAACATGTTGCAGAGCACACTGTAAGGGGGCTGGGAGGAAACAACCATTTAATTTTGCAGAGAGTCTCTGTTACCACATTGTTAAATGGTGCTTAATATTGAAACATGTGGTGTGCCATTACGGGCACATCACAGATTCCCTTTCCTCCCCCACTAGATCATTTATGAAATTCTAATCTGGTCAGAGACCAAGTGCAATCAGTTCTGACTTAAATACAAAAAACAAAACGAAACAAAACCCACTAATTTTCTATTCTTAATTCCCTTCCCCTGCAGCACTATGGCATTATTCCATCCAGCATAAAATTTGTGGCCGCGCAGCTGGTCTGTGTGCTCTGGGGGGAGGCAAAAGGCAAAATTGAATGGTTATGGTGTGCGGGGAGCGATGCCGGCGAGGACCAGAAGATGCCAGCTCTGTGATGGGCTCCTTGCTGTGGCCGTGCAGCCTCAGACCCACCAAGCTGGACAAAAAGGGATATTTACACCTTTTTGCAATGCATTTGGGAGAGATACAGCTGCTTATCGCAAGAAGATTAGAGTGGCGAACACGCCTTCCAACGGAAGTCACTAATTTGGACTGGAGTGATGCAGTTGCCATGGCGACTCTAGTTTCCTGGGAAACCCCAAAAGGTTGTCATGGCATCCTTTCTCCCATCCCCCTTGGTTGTCGTCGTTCCTGCAAAAACCCTTCCAGATGGTTCCAGCCCTGCCATCCCGCAGGATACTGTGTCTCTGCACCTCGCAGGGCACCTGTCCCTGCATCCCCATCCTGTTGCTGCACCCCCTTCTGCACCGTGTCCCCATGAACCAAACACCCACCTGTAGGCAATAAGCACACCCCAAAACTCCCCTCTTCCTCCCAGAGGAGTTCACACCTTGGCGATGAAATCTGGGAGCCGAGCCTCGTACTGCAGACACTAGCAGCCGCTTGGACATAGCAGCAGCGGTGCTGCACCACCAGGAAAGAACCGTGCTTGCCCCACGCTATATGAAACCCCGAGGCTCCCCCAAAGCATCCTCCAAGGGCAAGAATGGCCCCGAGCAGCCAGCGGGAAAGCTCAGCTGGGAAAGCGTGGCAGCCTTTGGAAACAAGGGGGACAAATGCAGATCTATTAAGAGCAGGATTGAAAAGTAACCCAAACCCCGCCAGGGAAAGCGTGCCTCCTTCATCATTCCGTGCACACCAGGGGCCACAGGACATCTGATGGGATCAGGTGAGCTTTGAATGGGGTAGAGATTTTTTGCAATTTAAGGTAACATTGCTTTTGGGAACAAACCTCATGTTTTCCACTGCTTGGTTTTGTTTTCCAGCTCCCCCTGTTGCCTTCATGCATTTTTGTGCATGTCAGGTAAATGGAATACCATCCTATGGCTCCTCTGATTATATTTGCTTTCCACTTTGCTTTTTAGTGCTGCACAGTGAGTTCTAGGCAGGCAGGCGCTGAAGGAAAGCTGTGCTGCTTTTGTGAAGCGGCATTTCTTCAATTCTGCACAAAAAGTAGTTATTTGCAGAATTTTGGTGTTTCAGGCTGGTCCCTGTGGTAGAAGCAAGCTTATGGGGCTGGCAGGGCACAGGGCCTGGAGTGGCTTTGAGCACCTGGTCCCCAGCTGTGCTCTATTTCACTGGCTTTGGGGCTGAGAGCAAAGAGACTCCTTGCAGGCGGTGAAGTGCACAGGAATGCCAGCAAATTCCTCCTTCAATAAAGAACAATTTGACCCTAACCCGTGCAAGTCATGCATTTTCCTAAGGTATGGAAAGGGGGATTTGTTCTGAGAGAGACTGGCCACATTGAAATTGAAGTTTAGCTGGGACTTTAAAAGACCCAGATGTTACAAGGGTCAGGACAGTTTGTAACATATAACACTCTTCCTTAGCCCCAGTGTCCTCACCAGTTAATAAAACGTTAATAACCAAGGAAAACATCAAAGCAGCTTCTTAGCTAATGGTATGTGACAGCTTTATTGGAACTGTGGTAGTTTTCCCCGGCTGAGGATCTGCTCAAACCATCTTTATTAGGGGGATGCTCCACAGCATTGCAGGAGGTGACAGTCCTGGCATCCTTCATCCCGACAGCTTCCCAGGGAGCACTGATGTACATGAGGCTTTCTCGAATACCCCCAAGCACCTTTTTCCCAGGCTGCTGGCAGGCTGAGATGTCGTTTCTTGCTATAAGCTCTCACTTTTATTGTTATTAAAGCCTTTCCACATGCCTGTTTCTAAAAGGAGGATTTGAGTTTAAAAGCAGTGGAAACACTCCCCCTTGGGAGAGCTCACCAATGAGTTTTGCTTCTGCATTTTTTGCTGTGGCAGCTGCACAGAAACCACATGTTTGCCTGGAACTGGCAGCATACAATTTTCAGTTTCAATGCCATCTAAAATAAGCAGAAACTTTGCTGGTTGTTCGTTTGCTTTCCTGTCTAATCCCCGCCTTATTTCGTGGGGCAGAATAGCTTAAAACGGATTTTATTGTCAGTTAGAGATGCTATATCAGGGAGATGGTAAGGAAGCCACTTCATCCGCTGTAGTTGTTAAAGCACGGAATGGCATTGCTGAAAAACATCAAAGCACTGCTGCTCCATCTTTAAGATATGCACAGAAATTGGAGATGTAGTAGCAAGCAGAAAAACAGGGATATCCCTGCTATACTCTGCCCCATTTCTGTCTGCTCCTTCCCTCTGTGCTGTCAGTGTCTTGCTGGGTACCGTACGGTGAGAGAAACACTTCGTGCTGTTGCATGGTCTGACGCTCCTCTGAAAGCGGCTGCTGAGCGTGTCCTGGCAGGAATTGGAAGGAGTGCTGTGAGACTGCTCCCTTCACAGCCAGCCGGTTATTGGGCTTCCTGTGCTGTCTTGCAATGTGCCTCCTCTTCAGTTTTAGGACTGTTTTAACCACGACCTGGGAGCCAACAGTGAGCCCCAGTCTTTGCAGGCTGTGAAGGAACTAATTTATCTGGACACCGAGCATGCCCAAGGCAAGACACAGGGCTTGGATGGCACAGCTCGCTGCGTTGAGTGGAGAAAAGTCATTGCCCAGGGCTCCTGGCTGACATTTAGGGTCCCTGCCTCCCCAGACACTTTTTGGTCCTGAATGCCACCCTGGAACAGGGTCAGCATTGCCTTTGGTGCAGGGGGGCACAAGGGACATGCAGCAACCCCTTGCCTGGCCCCTCTGCTTGGTACTTTGATGTTCTCACTTTTTTCTCCTGCTTATTTACCCATTTTTTGTGTGTTTTCAGGCCTGCATTCTTCTAAAAAGGTTCTGTTGCTCTCCAGCCCAATAGATGCTCTCCAGGTACTAGTGGAGAGAGGACAGGATCTGTCCCGCCCAGGTGGGGACACATAGGAGGTCCAGGGGATATCTCTGCTCCAGGAGGGCCCGATTTCTTTCCAGGCGATTGTTGCTGCTCCATTACTTGACAAAAGGGACAAAAGAAACTGTTTTTTCTTTGTCATCACCAGTTTATGGGCTGTTTAGCGGAGATGAAGGGCAGACCAGCAGCTTCCCCAGCAGAAGGAAAGGAGCCATCAGGAGCTCGTCCGCTGCCAAGGGGTCTCTCCTGGCAGAGCAGGGCAAGGTCTCTTGTGGCAGTTTGTGCTTGTGGATAGCATTCTGCATGAAATCTGTTTAATTGTGTAGTTTGGAGCCCTCTTTCTGCCAAGCTTTTAAAATATGCATATCTGTGTAAGAGCACATGGAGGCTCCCATCCCAGCCGGATGCAAGGCACTGCCTTCTTCCCTATTTCGGTGCTTTAACAAGTGATCTCTGGGCAGGCTGCAAACCTGAAAATGAAAACAGACATATAGGATTTAACCACGAAGCATTCTACCCTTCAATCTCGTGCACTGCGTGTACTGGGAAGGAATGTTCAGTCTGTGGTACACACCTGCGTCCTTGTGCCAAGGCAATCAGGTGGGCGCAGGCAAATAGGGTTTTTCTGGGTGCGGATGTTCCCTGGTGCAGGGAACTGCACCTTCATTGGGGGTGGGGGTTGGAGGGGAGTGTTAGAATATTTTGTAGGAGTGGTGATTTAGGGCTTTCTTAGGGCACAAATAGGACTGGTGTGGAGCTCTGATGAACAGCAGAGCCATTGCACAGTGTGGGGCACATTTGCTCCCGGGAGAGCACTGCAGAGCAGCCCCAGCAATGGCCCCACTGCGGGCAGCTCCTATGCTGTACACTCCCGATTCTGCTGTGACCAAGCCCTGGACACAATCGAGACCTTTTACTTCTGCATTTGGCTTCCTGAGCAGGAAAATGAGTAATGGCGCCTCCGTCAATGCGATATTCATCCCACCTAACAGGACGCGTGTTTGCTGCTCTGTGCTTGGAAGGCGTCAGGGCAGCTGTGCTCCTGCTCTTTGTCACTGGGAGAAAGCAAATCATATTTTTTGCTCATGAGAACCATCCGCCATATGGAAAAAGGATGGGTGCGGGGTCCCATGCTGCTCTTTCAGATGGAGCCATGTTATCCCTGCTGCTGGCAAAACTCATCCAAAAATGCTCTGAGAAAATCCTCTGTGAACCCCCTGCTTACTTTTCCCTCCACAAACAAGGCACTGCTTTTTGCACCTCGCAAGTTTCAGGAATCCATCCGTGTCTCGTTACTCACAGAGCCTGACTATTCAGTGCTGAGGATGCTCTGCAGCAGGACAGGGAAACCTTCATGCATGAATGTCCCTGCAGGGCACCATCAGTTTTCCTCTTCTTATGAAGCAGGACATGCGCCAGTAAATTAAAACCTGTCTGCTATCTCGTTCAGCTTGTCACTGTGGTTGGGAGCAGCTAAAATACTTCCTGATAGCTGCTCTTCACCTGCTCATAACAGGAATAATGTTTGCCCAGACAAGCTGGCAAATGCAAAGACCCCTGGATAAGCGATGCAAACGGCAGCATGTGCTGCTGGGTTTGTTCGGTAATGATTCATTTCCTTGCGACTTGTAATTCAGATGCTTTTCCGAGTACAGCTATGCTTTGTCATGTCTGTTGCATTTGTTGCGCTTCATTTTTAGCATCTTTACACATACTGTGTGGGAAGACTTGATTTGGATGTGCGGCTCACACAACTACATCAGCCACTGGCTATCTCTGCTCTGGCTGTCAAGGAAGCAGAGTGCATTTGGCTTTATTTTGATGCTGACCAGCACCAGCTGTTCTGCTTGCTTCTTCCATAGCGGATAGATATGGAAAATCCTTTTGCGTTGTGTCATGGTTTGATCAGCTGCGGCAGCACTGAGGGCTCAGCTCCAGGGGGAGAGCAGGGCTCCTGTAGCAGCACCTTTGTTCAGGATCTTGCTCTCGTGAGCACCCAAAGGCTGTAATGGAGCACAGAAAGGATGAACGTGCACTTTGCAAAGCATTTTTGCATTTCTAAAGAGATGTATTTGCTGTTTGGCTAGGCGGTAGAAAAAAATGAGCTTAGTACACTGCAGTGTGGATGTTGATGCTGTGCTGTTTTGCAGCTGGTCCATGAAAAATGGCTTCACTGTGGTGCGGACCTGGAGTATGAGCGAGGCCTGGGCTGTGTTTGCTCCTGGCCTGCTGGGTGTTTTTTTGGGCAGGTCAAGTCCTCTGGCTTCAGTTTCCCTTACCTGTAAAATGACACTGAGTGACTTTGCTTAATGTTTGGAAATGCAGCAGTGAAATGTGACGTGGAAGGAAGAGGCAGTTTTAGAGCAAGAAGTAAGAAATCACCCAAAGACTTCATGGTTTTCAGCTTACTTGAAGGTTACAGACTATGCAGACCCCCCAAAACTCATGAACTGAGGTGATTTCCCCCATCTGGAGCAAAGCCCAGTTTTTAACCATGCTTCCCAGGGACACCAGCTCTGCACTATGGCTCCCCTTCCCATTTCCTTTGGTTTCTTCACTCCACATCTTTGCACTTGCATTTCCATCCCTATGCTCCATTTCTCCCAAAATCTCTGTGCATTTGTAGTCAAAATTCTCTTCTCCCTCCTTGCTGGTCTCTGCATCCATTTCACAACTCAGTAATGATTTGGACCTTGGGCTGTCACAGCAGGACAAAAATGCGTAACCCAGGACTTTGGGTTAAACATGAACCTGTGTGCTGTAAATTCAGACTTGGATGTTCATCTCCTGGGACTGTCTCAAAGTGACCAAACCTTTCAGCAATGTCTCTCTCATTCTGGCTACAAAATGTGCTGATCTGGGAAAGCAAAGCATACACAAGGAGAAGCAAAAAGTTATTGCAGCTTGGGTTCAGCTGCTTTGTGAGGTGTCCTGCAAATTGGCTTTATTGCTCCATTTTCTTAACCAAGATGTCATGCAGCTCCCTTACAGGAAAATATTACGATAGCACTTACCTTTATCAGCCATTCTTGGAGCTCAGTAAGAAGAGCTATCAAGTTAATGTGATTAGATCTGTTTTCCCCAAACCTGCATTAATTGTTATCAATTACATCCTGCATTTTAATTCTGTATTCAAAGCCTCAGCCATTCCAGTGTGTTATTTGGGATCAGAGAAAGACAGACAGACCCATCCTTTTGCAGGTCACTTTGTTTATCCCTTAAAAAGTTGGCCCAACAGGAGCTATTTTCCAGTCCTGGACTCCCCCCAGGTCCAGGACTCAAGAAATACTCAATGCACGCAATCTTGCGAGCTGCTTCACCAGCTCCAACCTCTTGGATACAAGTTATTTGGCTTCACCTTTTGAAAAACATCTAGTTTCCGTGGCTGCTGTTTAATATCCTCTTTTTCTGTTGGAGTAGGGAGGATTTCATCACCCTTGTATGCTGGGAATACATCTGCACCCCTTCAGGAATCAGAGC
The DNA here is from genome assembly GCF_013377495.2 of Cygnus atratus. Classification (NCBI taxonomy): domain Eukaryota; kingdom Metazoa; phylum Chordata; class Aves; order Anseriformes; family Anatidae; genus Cygnus; species Cygnus atratus. Next base: position 6,735,129 of record NC_066385.1, on the reverse strand, counting down.
ACCACCATCTATTGAATGCTCCTGACTTCTCACTCCCACTACTCTTCTAGCTGAATTTGGTGAAATAACATTATTCTTAGGCTGAGGATTTGGGGTTTCTGTCTTCAAGGGCAGGGATACATCCTGGAAAGACACTGGGGTACCCAAAAGTGCTGGATTGGGCTGGGTCAAGAAAGCTGGGCTCTGCTTGCATTTGTGTCCCTTGCTCTCCGTCCCGGTTCAGCTCACTACGTGCCGAGGTGTCTGTCTCAGCACTCGGGAAGTGCCTGGTGAAACGGCTCCTGCCTCAGCAAGCTTTGCTGTGCTGTAGCCCCTGGGGCTGAGCACGTGCCTGGAGTGTGCCCTTGTGCACCTAGTACTGGGTGTGCAGAGCTCACGCTCTGCCATCCCTCTTCAGTCAAATGAAGGGCATCTCCCAAGCTGCGGCCGTTCTGGCTGAGCACTCAGAGTAAGGCTTCGTTTGGGTTGTATTTGTGTAACCCTCCAGCCATGCTGGGGGATCCCAGCGGTGTTACCACAGATCCTCAGGAAAGCAGGAGTGCTTCCCTGCTGGAAGGGGGGGGTGGGCTGTAACCCCCCCTGTTAAAGGCCAAACCCCAGTTCATGTTCACCACATGACTTGCCTTTCTGGCACAGCAGGATAAGTGGGTGCTTGGGCAGCTGCCTGCCCTGAGACCCTTACAAGGAGCTCTAAGCCCTGCTGCAAGCATATTTCCCCAAATACCGTGCTGCTTTGCAAGGCATATTTGCTTCCTGTGGGAAATCCCACCTCCCTCTTTCCTCTCCCTGCTCTCATCGCCCATGGCATCCAACGAGCATGTCTGGCATGGATCCTGTCCTGCCTTGCCTATCTCCAGCCTGCCTCTCCCCTGGGGAAAAGCAGGCTCCTTTTGGGGAAGGGCTTGGTGGCTGAGCTGGGACCACTGGGTCTGCGTTCGTTAGCACTCGGCTCTGACCCGTTAACGCAGATCCTTCCCATGGCTGTCTCATCACCAGCTGCTAACGAAGCACCCGGCTCATGTAATCTGATTTGGTGGTAGTGCTCATCTTATTAGTGCACACCACACGCTGGTTTTAATATAGTTAATGAACCTCTCTATAGGAAACTTTACTAATTCCCACTTGAAAAATCACCATGAAGGAGGTAGAATTCAGGACCCATTCGGTGTGTAAGGCCTGTGAACCTGCAACACCCTCTAAAAATGGGGCTGTGTCCCATCCATGGGCGGGCAGAGCGATGCTCCCATTGCTGGGCTATGGACTGAAAGCAGAGGACAAATTTTCAGAAGATGAGAGTAATGCAGGCAATGGAATAAAGTTTTTATGTCAGGTTGGATCTCGGAGGGCTCAGCCTGTAGTTTGGGAGCAAGATCAGCCCCTGCTCCTGCATCCCCTTTGCTGATCTCAGCAAATCTGCACCAGATTTATGAGCTCAACCAGTTGCTTAATACCACGTAAATCATATCAAGTCGTCACAAACCCAGCTTGATTAAGATAAAAAAGTTATAAGGAAAACCCACTTCATGCTTATTATTTTGGATTGGATTTGGAACTTGTCATTAATGTGAGATAAGAGTTAATAATTGAAATACGTTTAATGAATCTTTTTCTAGCTTTAGCTCTCTTTAGACTGTGTTGCATTTAGTCCGTTAAGCAATTTTAATTAGCAAATTTTGACTTTTCATTTGTGAGGAATGAGGATATGGAGTTGTCCGAGGGGACCAATGTGCAAGATCTATTCCACTTTGCCTTGAAAAAATAACGATGTGTTGCTTGTTTTCAAAGCCAGGCTGTGCATAAAAACTGTTGTTTGATCTGCCCAACAGATAACAGAAGCTTCGAATTTAAGAGCTTCAGGACTGTGTTGAAGAATAGAACACCTCAAAGGAAATCACACGCATCCCAGCCTCGACTGATGGAAGGTCCGTCGTCCTGCACCCCAACATGTTAAACATTTGCTATGTTATCCGTGTCTTCTAACACAAGTGCATTATGTACCAGGGATCATCTTTTCAGCTGGAAGATTATTTTCAGATCATGTGCAATATGACGAAACTGAACAAAGCCAGAAAAAAGGCAGAGGGGAGGTGGAAATCATTTGGACATTATTTCATTAAAAAAAAATAAAAAAAAAATGAAAGATTAAGTAACCAGAAAGGAAATGTTAAGCAGAGCTGCTAATAAGCAGTCCAAATATTTTGCTTGGGGTGGGAGGGAAATGGGGAAAATTCAGTTGCTCACAGTGTTCCCTTTCCAATGACACAGGCTTTTTTCAGCAGTAGGAAGTGAATAAGTTCAGTACTATTTTTCTGACTTTCCTCTATACACTCTTTATAAGTAGGAATGTGCCACACCAAAGCTGTGATTTGCTTTAAGTCCTCATAATGCACCAGGAAAGTCCCATCTCTACCGACATTGAGGAAAATCATGTCAGACAGTCCACGAGTTGTGCCTTGCTTTCAGAAACTCTGTGAAAAAAAGAAGGAAAGACAGTTTTCCACGGCTGGAATAGCTGAAAAACCCAATCCTGAGTTGTCATGCCCTACTTCATTTCATGAGAGCTCATGTACCTGTCTCTGCTCCTACACAGTACTTTGGTCCCAAGTGAATATTATAGTATTTTATTCCTAATACTATAATAAAAGGGAAATGCATCACTGCTCTGCCCACCACTGGTTTATTTTTCACACTGGTGTTTTTTTGCTCAGCTGGCTTCCCCTGTGGGCTGTCCACTGTGAAGCTGTCAAAACTGGACGGTTCATAACCTCAGTGCATTTTCTAGGACAGTATGGGTAAGCATCAGCCTGGCTCAAGAGGAAAAATGGTCTGCAGAGGCACAATGCAAGCAGCAAAGGGGTAGATGCTCTCTCTTGCTTCTGACTCTTGCTTCATCCACCTCCCCAGCTCCATCTGCACGCTGCTGCCATCCCAGCTTTGAGGCTAAAACATGCCCAGCGCATGCTCCGTTGCAGAAGCAGGGCAATACTTGCAGAACGTTGGATTTCTGTGTGAAACTAATGTTGGTGGGATTGAGCTGGGCACAAGAACCTCTGCACCTGCACTACAATACCTCTCCAGGGATGAGAAAGATTCTTGTAGCTGCTGCAAAAGCAAGTCACTCATCAGGGCTGGCCCATGTGAAATGAACTGGCTCATTCTGAAGCAGAAGATGCACAAGGGGAGGCAATGGGAGCCCAAATGGGAGCATGTGTGAAGTAGACTCTTGAGTCCATGCTTGCTTCGTGTTCATGCCCAGAGGCAGCTTCAAGGTTCCTGCTCCATCATGGAGGGTGACAGCAAAACCTGGCTTTCCTGGGCTGCATCCACCAACGTGCTGGGAGCTGAGCTGTTCACCCACATTTCAAACAAGACCCTGGGCATGGACGGGGAATATCCACGGGAGATGTGTGGGATGCTCTGGGTCACAGCCCAAGTGAGGATGCTTTTAAAAATAAACATCTACCTGGAAGAAAGGCTCTGAAGGGGGAAAGCTCAGGGGAACACCCATGGCAAAGCAACCGTCTGTCTGCACCACATCTTCTTGCAGCAGAGCTTTGAAGACAAACGAAGCCCAGGTGTGCTTCTGAGCTGTCTTCTGGGACTGGGAAGGCTCTGGACTTGTCTGTACTTCAGCAGCAGACGTTGTCCTCATTTCTGGCTAAGCCCTGCATGCAAACTTCAACCAAAGTTAGAATTGAGAAATTCCCTCCACTGCGGGGAGTTGATGTGGTTCTCAAAGGGAAGTGTTGACTTTGGTGAGGTCATGTTTATTTATTAATTTAAAAACAAAACAAAACAATAGCAACAACAAACCACAGCTCATTTTTGGGCTTGAATTCCTCCTCCTGTCATGGCCCCTGCACCCATGGTGGTGGTGGAGCCACAGAAGCAATGCTCTGGGTTCCCAAAACAAAAGTCACTGAAGCTCTGCACAGGTGCAGGACAGGGAAAATGGGCTGGGATGGTGAGCAAAGAAAAAAAGTGAAAAAACAGCAGTGTTAGTCAAAGCTACATCGGTCACCTTGGGGAACTCAGAGCGAGAGTTCATCTGGCCCTTAGTGGGACAGGGTTTCTTGGGTTTGTTTGCATTTATTTCCAGTGTGGTAGGAACCCTGTAGCTGTGGATGCATTGGGAAGCGCCGGTGTGGGTGTGGTGCTGCTGGTACCAGGCTCCACGGTGGCTTCAGCAGCAATGGGGCAGAAGGTGGGCTGAGGGCCGAGGTTGCTGTCAGAAGCCCAGGAGCAGGTCCCTGAGCCCATGAGATGAGCTGGGGGTGCCAGGGAACCATGGCAGTGTAGCTCTCTGAGGTGTGAAATCCATCTGGCAGAAAAGCTCAAATTAAAGCTAATTGGAGCAGTGGCTCTTGTTAGCCTCACCGTTGGCCATGTCCTGCCTGAAGACCAGCCCAAGGGGGCTGGGAGAGGCAGCCCCTCCGCCCCATACATTGCTCTGCCAGCAAATCCCTGAGGATCTGGTGATAACCACAGCATGGCTGCTCTGAGGATGGGCTTGCAGGGATTGTCACCTCATGGCTAACTGTAACTTAACTTGGCACAGATAAAAACCCAATTTCCCAGGTATCCCGGGCATCCGTCCTCGTGCCCTGTAAAGGGGAACTGTGTCCTCTCCCTAGGCTGGTCTGTGCAGCAGTTCCCCTGTACCAAAATTAATGCTTGGACCACAAACGTGTGTCCAGTGTCTGGGGGATGAGCCTGCTTCCTTCACTGTGAGCCCCAAACAACCTAGCAGTGCTCTCTTCCCCACTGCAGAGGATGGAGCTGCCAGCAGGCTCAGGGGAGATGGGCCTGGACTCTATGGGATGATGTCACATCCCAAACTGCTAAATAGCTGCAAAAAAAATTTGCGGTTTCCTCTGCAGCAGAAGGCTTTTGCAGCCTGCTCCTGAGGCTGCAAAGGAGATTGAACAAAAACTTTGGCAAATCTGAAAATATCTTGAGGTGCAAGCACCTTTCTGCCATGCTGGTGGGTTTGAGCTGCAAATAGCCCCAAGTGCTCATGGCAGGACAGATCCAGCATCCCTCAGCAGGTTGTCTGTGTCGCCTGCAGGGCACCAGCACCAGACGAGGTCACACATTGGCAGGAGGAGAGTTGATTTTCTGGACTGCATCACAGCCCCGGCTCTTGGGAAGTCCTTGTCCCAAAGGTGTTAAATTTAGTTTCTTTTGGAACATGAAATAGTAGCCCTTAAAAGGGGGGATAGAATGTATCAGTACAAAAGTTATTTTTATTTTTCACTGGTGTTACAGAGAGTTTTTTTTACGGCATATGTGTGTGTGTGTAATACCCTGTCCAGTTTCAATAGCCACTGTGTTAAAGCGTCTCCCTGTTACGGTTTGAAATGTGTGCTTTGAAGAACAAAGCGACGGGAAGAGCAGAGCCCTTTGACGGGTCAGGTTTGAGCCAGAGCTCCTAAAGCAGAGATGCCCCACGGGTTCTGGCCACTCTTCTTCTTCCATGCAGCCCCAAACCTGCCCAACGGACATCTCAAAGTGATGGAAATTTGCCAAATTTCAGCCTGTTCTTGATATTGTACATAGTGGCTCTGGCAACGAAACCACCATTTGGTAAATGTGTGCTCCATGCTGTTGGATTTCTTTTGCTTGGTTGCTGAACCAGCTAATTGTTAATGTGCTTTATCAAACTAACTGAGAGTTTTATAGTCTTCAACTGTTGGTCCAGTATATTATCTGTGTTGCCACGACTCTGAATATAGTCTTGTGTGTTTTAAAGATAACCATCATGTCAGGAGAGCCATGTTGAAATGCCATTTTGGAAGGGGGGGGTGGGGTGCGGGGGAGAGAGAGGTCTGACTTTGGCAAGGGAAGACAAAAAAAATATATATATCCAGTCAATTAAAAAAAAATATATAAAAAAGAGTGATTTAATGATGGCTGACAGCAAGAAAAAATCCAAAAAAATAGCGTGTATTTATTCCCATAATCATCCTACTGCAGGCTGCTCATCTTTATTCATAGCCCTTCAAAGCTATGTTCAGATGATGAGAACTCATGCATTGTACGTGCTCTTGAGACACTGAACACGTATACATTCCTCCTGCTGTCTGCAGCAAATGCTGCCCACCATCCCTTCTCCCCTTTGATTTTAGGCTGTTATTAAAGTGAACAAGAGCTTTGCTGTGGGGCCCAACCTGGAAGATTTGCAAGGAAGGCCACTAGGATGCTCTAAGCAGCACTGGGAGGGCACTGGAGGGCTCTATCAAACTCCCAAGGGGACAGGGTGGTACTCAAGGCTGTAGGGTTGCATAAAGCCACTAGGATGATGTTCATGCACACCAGCCAAGGGATGTTGTAAGAAACAGGCAAAATTAGAAAGCAAAAGATTTCACAAGGTGTCTCAACTGCTACAAGGATGGTGCTCATGAACGCTCAGGGACACAGTGGATGGAATGGGGCTCAGCAGCATGGCTGGAGAGGGCTTTCAGAAATGATGCACACAGTGCTGTCAGGTTGCTCTGCTTGCTCCCCAAGATTTGGGGAAAAAGTCAGGATTCCTGCAGTACTTGCCTGGCCTCCAGCCTCTCTCCACAGGTGCTGGTGAGAACCCCCAAAAATCAGCCTTTGTGTGCAGATGGCTGTAATTACACACACGGATGTTCTCTGAAACAGATGTTCATGTGCTGCTACCACTACTGAAATCTTTTAAAATTAAGGAATTCATGGGATGGTTTTTCTCTCCCAAAAAAGCTCTGGGAGACAGTGTGCTCCCCACTCTATTGCTTTTCTTTCTGTTACACAGACTCCTCTAGAAGGTTATCCCTTGAGCTGAGATTAAAGCCACATAGTGGCCCCTTTAAATTGCAAAGCTCTGTAATCCTGATGTTTTTGTCTGCCAGCCTCCGATACAGGTAAATTGCCTTTCTTTTTCACACTTTTCTGCCCTCTCCAAGATGACATCATCAGTGCATCTTCAAAAGAAGTGGCCTGAGATGCTGCTGTCCCCATCAGTTGTTTTCCATACCCGTTTTCTCTGACAACTCTGAAGCCAGGCCACTGACACTGTTTCAGATGGATCCTGCAATTTCTGAGGGCGATTTTGGAGAAGAACACCTTACCCAGCATCAGGAAAGTCATTGAAATATCTGGACGTGCACATTGAATTATATTAAGAGAAGTAGCAGTGCCAGGAAATTGCAGACCAGTGCTCGAAATGGGGTGGTTTTAGAGCAAAATGTTGTGTTTGCTGCCATGCCCCTCTTGCTGCCATTAGTGTATGGGGAGGGGGACTTGGCCATTCAAGTTATTCAGGACTTGCAGTGCCAGTAAAGCAGTGCCTAAAAGCTTAATCTGTGTGCACCTAAGATGATGTGTTAGGAAGAAAGTTGCCTTTATTGTTGAGGCTGGAGTATTCCCATGGCTGAATTTAACAACTTTCAAGGAGGTCCCAAAAACATTGCAGGAGAGGGTCGCTGCAGCCTGACTGACTGCAGCCTGACTCCAACACAGGAGGAGGTCCTCATTTATTAATTTCCCATCATTTACTATTCAATTTATTTTCATGGTTTCTTCCTGGGACTGAGATGGCTGGATATAATTTTGACTTTGCTTTCCCTTGTCTGTGTGCACGTCACTGGGCTGTGTGTGATTTGGGTGGTACTGAAAGGTCTCCGTGACTGTTTCAGCAGGAACACATGTGGATATATTTGAACAGTGAAATATTGCCTTGTGAAATTCAGTGCATCAGACTGAAAAACCAAGCAGCCTTCTCTGCAAGGAGGCTAAATCCTGAGTAATCAGGTACCACAGAAACAATGCAATTTTTGACTGGAGACGTAAAGTGCAGTCTTGTTGCTCTGATTTCTTTTTTATTTTGGTTTGGCCAGTGAGCTGTGTTTCACTTGTTTCAACTTGTTCTGTTGATACTGGTCTGATGCTAAAACAAGCCAATGCATCCCGTTGTTCTGGTGACCTCCACTGCGCCATGGGTCTTGTGTTCAGTTACCAGTAAACACGAGTGATTTTTTTTGGTTGCGTGATTTTTTTTACCTGATGTTGAATTTATTTTTTTAATGTTTTTCATTAGAACTTAAAACTGTTATTTCATACACAAAGTTCAATAAAATAGCTAAAACATACCTTGGAGCATGGGGTCAGTGTTCTGCATGTGTAACAAAGGGGTTTGAAAATTAGATGGAGCAGAGGGGAGACATTCAGGTTACAAAGAGTGGGGCAAGGATAAGGTCTGAGATACATTCCCTGGACGAACTCACGACTCATTTTTCATAATGAAATAATCTGAAATTTACTGTGGTTCTCAGGAATAAAATTCACTGTGTTGGAGAAACAAAATCTTGGAGTAAAATCTGAATATTTCCAGCATCCTCACTAGCCTTCTGAAGAGTTGTGCTCTCTTCTTAGAATGATGTCACTCCAGGCAAAGACTTGAAATTTTGATTTTAAATGTCACACAAAGGGATGTCACTGGTGATGTTTTGGCAAAGCCAATGCAAGTGGAGGCACTGAACCACTCATCCTAATCGCAGACGGGGATCTCAACAAATGAGGCTTGAAGCTCATATGAAAACATTGACCTTGGCTTTCTACCACGTCTTTGGGCTGCACCCAAAAGCGAGTTTGGCCATGCAATGTAAGAGCTTTTTTAGGTTACCAGTTGTCTTAAAAATATCGAAGAGTGAGAGGGGAATGGAAAAATAAATTATGATTTTACAAGCTGCATTTAATCTGCAGCAGCTGGAAGCAGTCTCACTTCCACACTTGGGCAATCTGCAAGCAATTAGAGACTGGTGGGAAGCGGGCTTCCTGGAACAGTGAAGACCTGGAGACTTTTTGGGTTCTTTTCGCTTTTAAATCACCTGCCTCTGGTATTCACAGATTCAATTTAAAAAGCAAGAGGGCACATTCCTGCTTTGGGGTAAACATCTGGATGCCATAAAGCAAGTAGAGCCATGGCGCAGCTGAAACCCATGCTGAGATTTAGGATGGGTGATGTGAGCCAGGAAAGTGTGGGAAAGGCTGGGTCTGGTTCAGGACCCAAATTGCCAGAGGGGTCCCCTACATCAATTATCAGAGATGGTGTCAGCACGAGTTGAATTGCAGATGCAAACTCTGCTGTGTTGCATCCCAAAACCCAAGGGCCCCTGCAAGAGGGATTTTATTTTACTTCACTGCTGAGCTGGGAATGCGAGGGCTCCTGCAGTCTCTCAGGTTTTTATCCCAAGTGCTGGGTGTTTTTGCAAATCCCATTCTTGACACTGAAACCCTGGCAGACCCTGTACAAGGCTCCAAACTGATGGTCAGGGCTGGGAGCAGAGCAGCAGGATTGGACCAGGGGAACTCAGCAATGAAGGAGAACTTTGAAGTCTTCAGTTTTACAAATCATTGTCTGACCCTGCTGGCCTCCCTGTCTGCATGGAGCGGCACAGGGCTCTCCAGTGGGGTCTGAGCTCTGCCCTCACCTTGCCTGATAGCTTTGACTTCTGCAGTTGTGCAGGATCCTTGAAAAGCAGTGTTCAGCTTTTTTGGTTTTGTGTGGTTTTGCCTTTCTTCACTCTCTTGGTCTGCTGTCAGCACCAGGGCTGCTGGTGAGCTGGGTGGTGGTGGTGGTGGTGGTGATGGTGGTGAGCCAAGCTGATGAGCAAAATCACTTTGTACCAACTTCAGGGCAACTGTTTCCAAATTGTCTCCCAGTGGCTGTTCTGTGTGGGACCAAACCAGTTCCCAGCCAGAGCCAGCAGCAGCAGGAGGTTGAAAGCCAGGAGGAAGCAGCCTCTGTTTGGGGATGCTCAGAGACAGGCCGTGGGTTTAGCAGCCCTTGGTACATCTCCTCCTGCCCTGACGTTGATTTGTTCCTTTCTGTGTCAGCTCCCCTGAGGGCTGTGGTGCTTCTAGCTGCCGGATTCAGTCATTGTGTGGTTAACCAGCGTGGTGCTTAAGCAAGCGTGAAAAACAGGATGTCTTAAAGTATGAGATGTGAAAGGTGGCATGAATACCATCAGCCCAAACATCCTTGGAGAAAGGACAGGACCCATGTCTGGCACGTGCCACCTGGGTTTACATGAAAAGCAGCACAAGGCACTTGCCACAACACCTCTGATGTGCAGAGGGTGATGTGTCCATACCCAAGACATCACAGGACCCAGGGGTGACCCTTGAATTGAGGCACATGCCCAGACATCATGGGTTATGCAGAATTTCCAGTCCACACCACTACTTGGGCTGACGGACTGCATGGAGAAGACCTTGCACCTGAGCTGCAGAGGGTCTGGAGATAGTCGGTGCTGACAGCCAGGTCCCCCAGGCTGGACTTTCTTTACCAGCGTGGCTTTTGCAGGAGCCAGGAGGAACACACAGGCCATGGAAAGGGGCATGGTGTGACAACAGGATGGATGTCCCTGCTTCCTCTGTGGAGGTTATGAAGGGCAGAAGGTAAATGCCACTGTGGCAGTAACACCCCAAGCCAAGCTTGGTGTTCAGGCCTGGGACCTGAAGGTCGGGCAGCTGAACCCCGGCTGCCTCCAGCAGCTTTGCACACTGAAGCTATGTGGGAAACAACTTCATGTGCTGCCTTTACATTTGCTGCTTGGAAATTTCTCTCTGTCTTTTACTTTTTCTGTTATCATTTCTGTAATCATTCACGATGGTTCAGGATTTTAGTGACCTGTGTCATATCCCTTTCCTTCTCTCCGTTTCCCAGCTGGATCATCCAGCTCTCCCAGATGTGACTTTTCCAGGATGCTGGAGTCTTCTTCAGGACACTTCCTCTCTCGCCAAACCATACCTTCCTAAGGACACCTCAGATTTGATACATCACTTCCTATCTTTTAAACAGATGTTAATATCCAAAAAGATTTTCCTTTCTATTCCGACCGGTGAAGCATGGTTTCTTCCTGCAAGGCCTCACTGGCCATCCTTCTTCTGTCAGGTTTACCCATGGGATTGCTAGGATTATCATATCCTGCATGGAAATCTCTGCTTAAGACCATCTGGACCTGGCCATTTGTTACTATTTATTTTCTTGACAGACTCTTGAATTTCTTCTACCCATGCTTCAGCTCAGGGCAGCTCCTCGGACATCACCATGCTCCTCCAGCACCAAGGCTTTAGGCAGTGTTTCTGTATTTTTAATGCGATTGAAGTGCAAAAGTAGAATTCACCTTCTGCTCACCGAGGCAGATGCAGGTGTGCATGTCTCATCAGCAAAAAACGGGATCATGGACAGGATGAAGATGCCAACATATGCAATGGCACAGCTTGATTTGGGAGGAGGTAGCCCCCAGAGATTTCAGTGGTGGTGATCTCAGATTGACCCCTTGTCCTGCATGCCTCAGGGCAGCCTGTCCAGGCAGGCTTTGAAAGGACCTATCTGGAAGCCCCTCCTGTCTGGTGCTCACACCTTGCTCAACTGTGGAAGCCAGTGACAGCGGATGGACTCTGCTTGTCCCAAAGGATATTGTTGATCCTCTTAAACAAGGACCTGGCAGTGGAACAGTGCAGACTGCAGATGCTTCTGGGACCTTTCTGCAGAACAGAAGCTTTTCCTTTATTTCCATACCCCAGAAAATAAATAAATAAATAAATAAATAAATAAAAAATCAAGGGAAATGACAGGATCTGGGCTATGGACCTGAACATAAGCAGCTCTTTCACCAGCTATGTGGCACCCATGGGTGCTTGGTGGCAGCCGGGTGGGTGCAGCTCATTCAGAAAAGTGTGTGCTGAGAGCAGAGGGTGGGGAGGGGGAGCAGGGGAAGCCGGGGCTAAAAATAGCTCTTTTCTAAAGAAGCAGCTGAAAACCTCTTTGAAGACATGAGGGGAGAGGAGGAGGGTTTCCATAGAAACGGGGAAGTCTGTCTCATCACAAAAGAGGGGGTGGGAGAGGAAGAAATAGTAAATACAGCAGCAAGGTGACAGAAGAGGATGCTGCAGGGCAGCGGTGCTCAAGGCAAGGGCAGCTGAGGGTCAGACGAGGCTCTGCCACTGCCCCCTTGGATACGGCACCTCCTCCCCGATGTCCCTGTGGCTGTCACCTCCCTGAACCACCTGGAGCTGCTGGATCAACTGGGGATGGGCCTGCAGGGCCAGGTCAATGTCACTGCGAGGGGACATCCCCAGCATCTCCCAGGAGCAGGGTGACGGTGATAAAATGATGAATTTCTACCTAAGCTCCCTGTTTCTTCTAGGACTTTTCCACCCTGTCATGGCTCTTTCCAGCAGGGACCCCACAGGGACGGAGCCACACTGGTGGCAGGGACATGCAGGTTGGGGCTGGAAGCTGCTGGCTGCTGGCTGCTTAACATGATGTTGGGAACCAAGGCAGAGGGGGCTGGCACAGTGCGGGATTTGGCACGGCTTGTGATCTGGCACGCTCCCCAGTTTGGCACAGCTCATGACCCAGCGTGGCCCCCAGGCTGGCACGGCCCACACTTGGCACGGCTCACCATTTGGCATGGCTCACCACCCGGTAGGGCCGGCAGCTTGGCACAGCCCCTGGTTTGGCAAGGCTCACGGTCTGGCACGGCCTTTAAGTTGGCCCAGCCCACGATTTGGCACGGCCCGGCTTTGTGCCGTGCCACGCAGTGCCCTCTCCTGGCTGAAGCTACCATCCTGCCCACTCTGCCACCCTGCCCACGGCCTGAGGCCCTGCGGAAGGCACTCCCCAGCCTGAGCATCCCCAGCCCACACCTCTTCTCTGCAGCATCCTCCTCCTGTGGGAGGACGAGAGGATGCAAATGATCCTCACAGAGCACTTTTCCTGCTGCCTGTTTTGCAATCCCACCGCTTCCTGGGGAGGATTGCTTGTGGCCATGCCAGTGGCACCTCTCAGTACCCACAGCAGAGCATGGATTGACATACAGACAGGGAGGCACACAGACTTTATGCAGCACTTGTATGTGGATGCACTGCTACGGCAGCGCCTCACTGGGCAGAAAACAGAAGAACGGGGATAGCAGAGACCACAGTGGGACCCAGCAGAGCAGGATTTGTGCCAGTGGTGTGAGTACAGGCCACCCATGGGATGAACTTTTGGGGTGACAGTAGTGTATCACCCCTCTCCACAGGGCTTGGATCTGACCTTCAGCACCTCTTGGTCCCCACCAGCACCAGCAGATGCTTAGAGTGAGACCCATTAAGTCTAAAAAGAACATCTTCTCCTATCTGTCCTCTGATGGGAGATTCTGTCACCCATCTGGTAACATGCACATGATGTTCTCCATCATCTGCACGGGAAACCAATCCCAGGACTGGTGGCTAAAAGGACGTGCCCCATTATTCAGTGTAAAAGAGACCCCAAGGTCACCTACCCACTTGCCCCAAGACAAAGGTAATCTGTCTGCAGGTGTTTGCCATCTCCACTGGAGGTTTCTTTCATCTTCCCTTAGTCTTACTCTCTAAGCTCAGAAGTTTTCAACATTTGGCCCTATTTCTCTGCCTTTTTTTTTTATTTTTTTTTTTTTTGTGTGAGAATCTCCTTTCCCAAAACTGGAGGAGGAAAGATACACCTTTGGGCAGATGGGAATGACCTGGTTCAGGCCTAAGGAAAATTAATCATTGGAGAGAAAATGAAAAGAGTAGGAAAACTCATCACCTCTCCTCCATATTCTACGGAGTCACACGGGGAGCTCTGGTGTTTGTCAAAGCTGGCTTTCCATCAGCATCACAGGTAAAAGCAGCTATGGAGACCTATAGCCCTGTAGCAGCTCTACTTCTCACTGTGTTTGGAAGGAGTCAGAGGATGCAAGGATGCAGCTGAGTCCCCTCAGTTGCCCCCAGACAGCTCAGGGGAACACAGGGGCTCAGCTGACGCCTCTAATAAAGTCCCAGCCCCAGGGAGGGATGAGGGGTTTTATACACAGGCGAGCATAGGGAGTGAGAAGTGGGCTTGCAAGCAGGAGGGATTCCTTTCCAGAGATGAAAGCACTGATGCCTGGTTCGAAGGAGGTTATTGATTTCCTTTCTGCTCACTAATTTGGCTTGCCCTGTCCTTTTTGTTTGTGCAAGTAAAATAAAGCATCTGTGAGAGCCTTTTAACTGGAGTGGCTGGAGCAGCTGCTCGCCCCATGCCAGCCCTGCCCACCAAGCCGCACTGAAAGGCCATGGGTCCATTAGCTCTCCTGCAGTGAGTGGCAGCATGGCATGAAATATTCACAATCTCAGTGAGCTCCAAAGCCCTCAAGAACTGAAGTTCTTTACTGTTTTTTGGTCAGGCAAAATGTGTTTGTTTTTTTTCAATGAACAGTGCCTGGGCATTGCAACCACTGCCGGCTCCTCTCCAGGCATAATATCCATGCTGATGGGGCATCTTTGGAGGCAAAGGTGCTGCAGCTCAACAGTTTCAATCAAAAAAACATTCAGGGTAGAATCCAAAGGAGTTATTTTTTTAAAATAATCGTGCATTTTATTATGGAAAACACCTTGGAGAAATTCAGAGGGAGAATAACTTAACTTGCAGACAGGCAATACTGGCTGTCTTCCCTTGGGCCATGGTGCACTTTCCTAAAGACCAGGAGATCTTCACAGGGTAGGGACACCTTCCCAGGGACCCGATCTTCACAGGGTAGGGACACCTTCCCAGGGACCCAATCTTCCCATGGACAAGGAGATCTTCCAAGGTCCTGCAGAGCCAAACATCTCTTTTTGGTCTGTTCCTCCTTTCCTGTGTTACCTCAGACCATTCCTGACTTCCCCCCATATCCCCAGATGAGGGGAGCTGCTCCAACCTCTCTCATTATATTTCAGGACTCACCACCAGCAGCAGCTACAGAAAAGCAAAGTGTGCTCCACCTGTCTGTGACACATTGCTCCCTGGCTGCCTCCATTTTCTGACACCAGGCCACAACACCGGGGCTGCTGACAGCTCTCCGTGTCTCCATTTGCCACAACGCATTGATGCGTGGGTTCTCAACACTGGGGGCTCTGTATGAGAGCATGCACCCTGCTCTGATGGCCTCAGCAGGCAGGAGGTGGGATGCTTTCTCTGGAGGGTGACTCAGTCTGGGGAAGCCACTTATAGTTTTCACAGCTCCTAAAATGACATGGGACACTTCCCCATGGAGGCTCAGATCTGCTCAATGCCCTGGCCAAC
Source organism: Cygnus atratus (assembly GCF_013377495.2). NCBI lineage: Eukaryota > Metazoa > Chordata > Aves > Anseriformes > Anatidae > Cygnus > Cygnus atratus. Next base: position 6,720,047 of record NC_066385.1, on the reverse strand, counting down.
CTGCTCTGCTCAGGACTGCAGGAGCCCAGTGATGCTCATACACATGGACAAGCCATGGTCCAGATCAGCACGGCTGCTGAGGTCCCTCAAAGACCCTCTGACCTTGCAGAAGGTGTCTGGAGGTCCCCAGGAAGGACACCACAGGGATATGCCATTGTCCAGGGACATGTGGAGGTGGTGGGACAGGGTCTGTGAGCTTCTCTCACCACCCCCCAGGAGGGGTTGAGGGAGTAGTTTGGCTTAGGGCAGCGTGGGGAAATGCCAGTCACACGGTGTAGTGCTGGGGCTTGAATTTCACTGCCCTAGATGAAGTCAGACCTGGGGACATCCCACCCTGTGGGTTTCATGTTCGCTGCTGCAGCCATTGCCTTAAAACATCACCAAGCATCCCCAAACCCGCCGCATGGTGCAGTAAGGGAAAAAGGGAGAAAGGAGTTAGGAGTATAGGAGTAAATGTTTGGAAATTTTCAGGTTTTGTCTGTTTTTGGAGGGGAGCCTCGCAGGGGAGGAATTTTTTGTTGTTTATGTGGTGTGGGCTGCCTTCAAACTGCACTTTTCCATAGATATAATGTCTGAAGAGCCCTTAGCATAATGGCAGGGGCTCCCCTGGGACTCAAGGCTACAAATCAGGCGGAGCTCCTCTGCTTCCTGATGGGACCTGGGCACCGATCTCCTGGGACATCCTCACACCAGGTGACCAGCCCAAGTCACACAGGAAAGCTCCAGCTGGAATGGTGCAGACAGAAATTGTCCCCAGTACTCTGATGCCCAGCCCTCTTACACACAGCTAAAAGACTTAAACTTTTTTTTTTTTTTTTTTAGAGGTAAGTTTTTAAGTTAGGAAGGGTATAAATACATTCGGATAAAAGAAATAATCCAGAAGAGACTTTTTTTTTTTTTTTTTTTAGTTTTTGTTTTGTTACAATATTAATGCAAAGGTATCAGCCATTGAAATATTGAAATGCATGTAAAACAGTCTAGTGGGTGCAGTGTATCAGCTTGCTGAATTCTCTGAAATGCTAGGTTACTTCTCAAATTGACAGCGTAGTGGAGAGAGGCGGGTGCAGACATACACATTATAATAATAGCTCCACAATTAGGATAGTAAATCAGAGAGCATCACTCAATTCAGAGAAATTTCCCTGATTTGCTAGGGACAGGATTCAGTCTCTTTGTAAGGAGACAGTTCTGCTTATATGAAAAATCCCACTGGTTTTGCAAAACCTTTGCAAGGCAGAAGAAGGAATAACAAGTTATAAAATCAGCTTCACTTGAATTGTTCAGCCTCAGTTTCTGCATATTGCATAAGTGCTAGCCTTGGGCAAATCATTTTCTGGATCCAGCCTACCCTGCTATGGCAGTTCTACCTTCAGAAAAGACTGAAACAATGCACACAAAATTTTAAAAACCTTCTTCCAGAGTAGCCTCATACCCAGCAGGATGCACACAATAAAAAAACCCTTATGTACAAGGACTGTTCATGGCAGGGAGAGAAGGATTCCCTATTTTGCCATGGAATTAGAAATTCATTTCCAACTCTGGGATCTGGCTGGGAATAGGGAAGTATATCTTTGTTTCTGAAAGGCGAGAAGAGGTCAGGAGGGGCCTTGGGAGGAGCAGCGGATGATAGCATCCCCCTTGCACCCCAGTGATGCACCCAGTATCTGGCCCTGTGCCACCTGCTGCTCCTGGTGCCCCAGAGAGCTAAAATCATATGGTTAGGCCCTCCAAGTCCCCACATTCCTCTGACTGGGCATCATTCTTAGCATTGATTTTCTTGGACTTTCAGGGTGATCCAAGCACACCTTGGATTGGTGTCCTGGGGTGATCGCCTCCAGCACTGGCAGGCGCTTGCAAATCTGACTGCTGCATATGGGAATGGAACTGTTTCCATCAACTCCTCCAGTGCTTATATTTGCTGGATGCCAGGCATTTTGCGGTACTTGTTGCTGCCCTAGTGCTCTCCTTGGATGGTAATGGTGGAGTGGTCCAAGCATCTCCCGTGCATCCCCCTCATGCCCTAATGCAGTGACTGAGCCATAAGTCTTTTATGGCAAGTTTGTATGTTCTTGCCCATCTCCCTCCTTTAGGAATGGAAGATGCCTCTGTGTGCAGGGAGAAGGTCTGCAAATGTGAAGTGATATAAAATTACTGCTTTAAGGGTGATGGAGAAGAGAAGAGGGAATGAGGTTTCCGGGTGTGGGTGCACGGCTCATCCGAGGCTGTATGTGCCCCATGAGATGCTGTGCAAGCAGCTGGGCTGGAGCAGCTGGGGAGCCTTGCACCCAGGGACAGCAATCCATCTTCAACCCCAGCCAACGGCACCATGCCCCCCTGAGTCTGATCCTGCCCCATCACCTTCCCTAAAGGTGCGTGGAGCTGCTGGTTCTCCAGTCCCAGATCCCCCCAAGCAGATGCAGGCTATAACCGAGAGCACGGCATGGATTGGAGCCGCACATCAGAGCAGCAGCATCGCGCACCCAGGGATATGATTATTTCCCAGTGGTTGAAATCTAGGTCTCTTGCTTGGGAGGAGGGAGGGGGGGAGAGATGCTCATATTAATCTTATGAATATTCATTGAGAAGCTCTGCTGCCTTTGGAGGTTTGTTCCTGGGAGCCTGGGGCAAGTTTCAGGGCCAGCGGCGCAGGTGAGGGTGCTGTCAGCGGAGCGGAGCAGAGCGCGGCTGCTTGTGCATTCGCTGCATGCCTGACTGCAGAGCCAATTGTAAGTTGGTGCCTTTTTCTCCCCCTCCCTCCCCCTCCCCTTCCTCCCCGTTGTCCCTGCTTAAATAGCAGCTTGCCACAAACTGTGAAAATGGAGGCTTTGTGTTTTCGGTCGCTAAAGGGAAAGCAAACATGACCTTGTCCTCGAGGATCTCTGACATCCAAAATCCCAACCCTCTGAAAGATAGCCATGGCTCATGTCTGCAGTGATCCTGGGTTTGTGTATGCAGTGAAAAATTGGGGTCTTTTGGCAAATCTTCCTCTTCATCTCCTTCTTGCCCCTGCAGCCCCCAGATTTGCATGAAATAAACTCAGAGATGCTTGGAGAGGTGGCAGAGGTGTTTGCCTCTGAGCAAAGGGAGCCAGGACAGCATGCGGTGGGGAGAAAGTAGCAGAAACAGCACTGGAATCTGTGATGTCAAGCTAGATGATGCTGTAACCATCTCAGATAAGCACCAACCACCACCACTTGGGTTTGGGCTCAGAGAGAGGAGCCCAGACCTCATGCCAAATAAAAATCAACATGTTTAAAAATGAGAAAATGTCTGTACTGCTGAAGAAACTTGGGTTGTTTTGGGCTGGGAGAAAGGGGAGGAGAGAATTTAGGGGCAGGAGAAAAACTGTATTAAAAAAAATGATCAAGATTGGTTGATTTTTGGTGAGATGGGGGCTTGTGACTGCCTGATATTTTGGCAGCAGCAGACACCTGGTGTATGCAGTGTTTTGGCATGGTGCTCAGAGGAGCCAGGGAAGGTCAAACCCAGCAGAACTTCAGAGTGAGCTGGTGGGGAGAAAATGCAGGAAAAGGAGAAAAACTGGGACAAATGCAACCTCCTCTCCTCTGGGCCTGGCAGAAAAGGGTTAAGCGAAGCCATTGAATGCTGCAAGCCTTGTCAGGATTGTACTATTTTTTCTAGTGCATAAAGAGAAGGGAGAGGAGGGTTCCACAGGAAGGGGAAATTTCCAAGAAAAGAGGGATCTGCAGCAATATCTGCACCTGGGGTGATAAAGAGAGAAACCAACAGGCGTAAATGGCCCAGAGGAGAATGAAATCTTTGCCAAGGAGGCTCAGTTCACGGGGTTATTTTCCACCTGCCTCCCCTACCCGGTTCTGTAATCCTGGCTCAAAGTAGACAAGTCGAGTTGGAGCTGAAGAAGGGAGGTTAGAGGATTTTTTCTTTGGGAGAGGAAAAAAAAAAAAAGGGAAAATGAGAGTTTGGTTGGACTGCGAAGGCTTGAGCATCCCGTGGTGTGGGGCAGTGCAGGATGATCTAATTTAGGAGCAGGGAGGCTGATGAGCCGGCGCTGACCAGGGATCGGAGCCTCAGCATCCCCATGAGAAATTTTGCCCACCGGAGTCGAATTCCCAAGGGGGGTGGGTCGGCCGGGGGCTGGCTTTCGGGAGGATGGGAAGAGGGCGGATGCAGGTCGCGCGGGTCCTATGGCCGGAGATGCTTGGGGCTCCTCACCTGCTACTGGGGGAACAGATGGCCTTGGGGGGGGGCCAGACAGGGACCGGCAGAGGGTTTGGTCTCACAGATGACACCAGAGCATCCCGAACTACCCGGGAAGGTGGCGCGATGGCGTAGGGACCACCAGTTCCCGGGTGCTCGGCGAGGCGTTGCAGAGCATCCGTCGTGGCCGGGGGCTGCGTCGCTCCCCCTCCACCCGCTGCCTCCTCCCCTGCGCTGGCATCGGCTCCCGCGGGCGGCCCGGCCCCGCCGCCTTGAGCCGGAGCGGAGGGGATGGGGCTCTGTTTTTTTTCCACCTTGCCGCTAGCGCGCTCTCACCCTCATCTCGTGTTGCAGTGCAGGTTAGTGAGGCGCTGGGAAAACAGCTCGCAGGGAGGAAAAAGGGCTGCCTGGAGGAGCCAGGGCTTTGCAGATGATCCTTCCAAGCCCCCGGCAGCTTTCTACCTTCTCACTGTTTTTTCCAGGCAATGCCACACCTCCTGAGGACACTGGGGACATCAGGTTTTGCTGAGCTTAGCATCTTCTCAACGCTGTACTGAAGACATCAGACAGATGCTCATCTGCCCTGAAGTGCAGACCTGCAACAGCTACTGAGAAGACTCTGTCCCTCTGTCTCTCTTTCTCTCTCTCTCTCTCTCCAGTCCAAACCATTACAAGATCTGACTTCCATCTGGGAATCTCACCCCTTTTATGTCCCTTCTCCTTTTCTACGATGACTCACCATTATTTTTAACTTTGAAGAGAGAGGAAATTATGGGGATCTTGGAAGCCTCTATTTCTCTCTAGGATTTCCCCAAGGGTCAGATAATCGGTCTTACTAAGAGACACTAAGATTTGGCTTCTCCAGGTAATGTGATTTGTTTTCTGTGTGCCATGGTGCTTTGCAGAGAATGACAGAAGCCGGGATGCCAGCGGTCGAGGAGGGGGACTGCAGTGGTCCGCGGGGCAGCTTGTACCGAAATTCAGGCAGCCGCAAAGCCCAGGTCGGCGGTGAGCAGGGCGGGCAGCGTGGCATCCCGTGGCTTTATGGCGAGGGCAGGAGGATGGGGAAGGTGCTGAACTTAAATCAGAGCGGTTAGGGCTTTCCTGGAGGGTAGTGCCGGATTGTCTGCTATCGCATGGTTGAATGTTAACCCTTAGCTGCATGCCTGGAAATGAGCTGAGCCCGTGCTGCCTCTGCCGGGCGCCCTGCGGGTCCCCTTGCCAGTGTAGGGCTGGATGGGTTTTTTCTTCCTTTCCTTCCCTTCCCTCTTTTTTTTTTTTTTTTTAATTAAAATTTTCTTTTTAGTCAAAAATGTTCTGTTTTGCCAATGCCAGTTTTTCACACTGTTTGTGAATAGATGAAGGTTCCTCAGGTGTTTTCTCTCTTCCACCTAATTGGTTTAGATGGGAGTTCTGAACTCTGTCCCAGAGAAGGCAAATTAACCCCTTGAGGAAGGTGGTAGACATGCTAGTGCAGGGAGCTGCTCTCCTCCCCCCAACTTTATTTCATCTCTCTCTTTCTCAGCAGGGGCAATTTTCTTTCCTTTTTTATTTTCTTTTATTTTAACATCCCTTCGTTTTTCATGAGACACTTCCAAACCTACGTACCTGTCCTTCTGCAGGATAGTAGCCGTGCCCTGAGTCCGATCCCACCACCGGGCACTCGGAAGAGTTTAGCATAAGGATTTCTTTTAAACCCCAGTATGACAGTTGCTACCGGAGATCCTGCAGACGAGGCTGCAGCTCTTCCCGGTCACCCGCAGGACACATACAACCCTGAGACGGACCATGAATGCTGCGAGAGGGTGGTCATTAACATCTCAGGGCTGCGTTTTGAGACTCAGCTCAAGACACTAGCCCAGTTTCCAGAGACCTTGCTAGGGGATCCTAAAAAGAGAATGAGATATTTTGACCCTCTCAGGAATGAGTATTTCTTTGACCGGAACAGACCCAGCTTCGACGCGATTTTGTACTATTATCAGTCTGGCGGGAGGTTGCGGAGGCCAGTTAATGTGCCCTTGGACATCTTCTCAGAGGAGATTCGTTTCTATGAACTGGGGGAAGAAGCAATGGAAATGTTTCGGGAGGATGAAGGCTACATCAAAGAAGAGGAAAGACCACTGCCGGAGAATGAGTTTCAGAGACAAGTATGGTTGCTCTTCGAGTACCCCGAGAGCTCAGGCCCTGCCAGGATTATAGCTATTGTCTCCGTCATGGTGATTTTAATCTCCATTGTGAGCTTTTGCCTGGAAACATTGCCCATTTTTCGTGATGAGAATGAAGACATGCATGGCAGCGGGCTGAGCCATCCCCCTTATTCCAACAGCAGCATGGGGTACCAGCAGTCGACCTCTTTCACAGACCCCTTCTTCATCGTAGAGACACTTTGCATCATCTGGTTCTCCTTTGAGTTCTTGGTGAGGTTTTTTGCCTGCCCCAGCAAGGCTGGATTTTTTACCAACATCATGAACATTATAGACATTGTAGCCATCATTCCCTATTTCATCACCTTAGGGACGGAGCTGGCCGAGAAGCCAGAGGATGGTCAGCAAGGCCAGCAAGCCATGTCCTTGGCCATCCTCCGAGTCATCCGCTTGGTGCGGGTCTTCAGGATCTTCAAGCTCTCCCGGCACTCCAAGGGGCTGCAGATCCTGGGGCAGACTCTCAAGGCCAGCATGCGGGAGCTGGGCCTCTTGATATTTTTCCTCTTCATCGGTGTCATCCTCTTCTCCAGTGCCGTCTACTTTGCAGAGGCCGACGAGAGCGAGTCCCAGTTCCCAAGCATCCCCGACGCCTTCTGGTGGGCTGTGGTTTCCATGACGACTGTTGGCTACGGAGACATGGTCCCCACAACCATCGGGGGGAAAATTGTGGGGTCCTTGTGTGCCATCGCTGGCGTATTAACGATTGCCTTACCAGTGCCCGTCATAGTGTCTAACTTCAATTACTTCTACCACCGGGAGACGGAGGGAGAGGAGCAGGCTCAATATTTGCAAGTAACCAGCTGCCCAAAGATCCCCTCTTCCCCTGACCTAAAGAAAAGCAGAAGTGCCTCTACCATTAGTAAGTCTGATTATATGGAGATTCAGGAAGGTGTAAACAATAGCAATGAGGATTTTAGGGAGGAGAACTTGAAGACAGCCAACTGCACCCTAGCTAACACAAACTATGTGAATATCACCAAAATGCTAACTGATGTCTAGTTGCTAAAACCTAATAATGTATTTAAAGCTAAAATGGAACAATTGCAGATATCGAGTGCTGCTCTGCATTGTAGTCAATACAGTATTTTCTACGGTGTATATTTGGTTCTGCATGGGAAGCAATAGCTATGTAAGTGACTTTTAACCTTTGATTTCCACACCGAATAAGTGTTTGTGAAAGCAAACAAACAGAAAAACCAAACCAAACCATTTCGTTTCCCTTCTCCCATCCCAGGCTTGTGGGTTTCCAAAGGTGTGGAGCAGTTAGTCGAGCCAAGCACCGCTCCTGTTTGTGCAATAGCAGAGATGCAGGGAATGCTCCCCGGCTGGCTGGGGGCACGGCTGGGCACAGCTCTGTCCCCAGTGCTGGGTCACTGCCAGCTCCAGGCACAGGCAGCAGCAGGGAAAGGTCAGGCAGGGCTGGGGAGGGCGGCATGCTGCCGGCCACCCCAATTATTTGAAGGCTTGGGTTTCTGCCTTGGGAATGCCAAGTGCGAACGCATCACCCAGGCTCGCGTTTCATAACTGAAAATGCTGCATGCTGCAATAGTTTCAGCCACTGCAGTATGCCAGTGTGAGGCCCAGGGGAGGGATAATTAGTCTGACGGCACATTATTTATTAAGTCTTAAGTTTTCTATGCTAGGCATCAGGAGGGATGAGTAAATAAATCGAGCGCTTGGATTTTATTGATTTATTTAGATGACACTTCCATCACCACTGTTTCCAGGATCACCAAAGACACCTCCACTGACACATTGAAAATTAGTTGGAAAAAGCATCTTTTTTTATATATCTATATATAAAACTGGAGCAACTATGCTGTGGCCTATAATATATTTATAATGCAGTGAAATTTAACCAGTAATACAGTACAGCTGCATGGGTATTTGTTGCATGAATCTGAATATTCAATACACACACAAATATATATTTTCTTAGTAGACTATACAGTATTCATGTTTATAGTGTTTATAGATACTCCAGTGGCTCAAAGGAAATTTATGGAAGCTAAAAAAATCTCTAATATGTTTCAAACTGGATGAGGAAGGCATGTGCTGACAACAGTTTGATAGATAACAAGGCAAAGCCTGAGTGTCCAAGCATCCAGCCACAAGAGCCGAGTACTGCAAGCGAGGGAAGGTGAACTGAAAGTTAAACACCTGCACTCACTATGGGGTGAGTAACTAGTCTTTAATCGTGGTGTCATGAGCAGAAACCACAGCTGATCAGAGAAGGCACAGGGAGCAGGTGGAATAGCAGGTACTGGCTCTCCAGACTTGCTTGTTCAGAAATTTCAGCCATTTCCTATACAATTATTGTGTGTGTGTGTGTATAGATATTTAGAGGGCGACTATAGGGCCAACTCCTCAGCAAATGTGAGCGCTCAGAGCATCAGGGCTTCCTGGCTCAGGGGCCACCAGACATGACCTGTCCTGGGGCACGTTTTGGGCTGGCAAACCCTTTTACAACCATGTAGAGCCCTAGGGCTGGTGGTTTACTTTCCCGCGTGGTGGAGGCTGGGCTGGATCCAAGCTCGCACTTCCAAGACTTTGCTTTTGTTTTGCCTTCTCCCAGTTTTTTTTTTTTTTTTTTTTTTTTTTTTTTTTTTTTTTTAGGGCTGTGTCGAGGTGCAGAGACCTCAGGGCTGCCCATGTTTCTTCTTCATCTCTGATGTTATTTGGGGATAGCTGGGAGCTGTTAGTTCAGGGGTCTTATCTGCTTTCCCCATCCCACCTGGATTTCCTTCTCTGTCCCCACACTGCTGACAAAGCCCAGAATGGGCCAGGGCAGGGGAGAGGGATGCAAACCCCTGCCAAGGTCCCAGCCAAGCAAGTCCCTGGGTGAAGGCTGGCGTTTAGCAGCCCGTTAAGTCAGGGTGAATATAGCCAGAATTTGGGCACAGTCAGCATTTCACCACTGCTGCCAAGCACAGGTGCACGGAAGGAAGCCCATTGAAGAGCATGCCAGTGAAGTCAGCTGGACCCTTCCTGACTTCCAAGAGGAAAACAATATTCATAACAATACAACAAACGGTGCTAATGTATTCTACAGCAATGGTTCAAAATGCTGCTTAGGGTCTGATCCATCTCTTGTGCTGATGTGGCCCCACTCAACCAGGTGGGATCACTCATTTTTACTTAAGTGATTGATTGATTCAGGCCTGGCTCTAATTACCACCCAGTGTTCATGGTGAGCACTCCAGAGTCCTGGATCCTGCTTGGTGCAGAGCAGCACCACTGCACTGCACTGGGCTCTGGGTGCTCAGCACTGCACAGGGTTGAGCATGCAGCCTGTACTGAATTATATCTCATTGTGTTTAGAGTCCTCTCCTCCTCTCTGCTGCTGCAGCTCTGAAATGGGTGTCCCTGAAGCCCATAAACACCTGCAACACACACAAAAGAAGCAACACAACTGAAAGCAATAAATCTGTTTCCGAAGCTTGTTGTTGCATGGGATGGCATGGGTGTGATTTCCCAGCAACCAGCCAGCCTCTGTCAATCCAGCTCACTGCAGGTCTATGGGGATGCGACTTTGCACCCAATGCACTGGGATGCTGGCTGCCCACCCATGGGTGTCCCAGAACTGGGGCAGTCCCCACCCTGCTGTGCGGGAAAGCAGCAGTGCTAAAAACAGGCTGCTACAGGCATTTGGAGAGGATGCTGGCACTCAACAAGACTTTGCGAAGGGCCTGGTTGCTTAACTCGTGTGCGTTTCAGACCACTCACCTCCTGGCCTCTCTGGATCTGGATGGATCCTGCACCTCTTGCAGTCACCCAGGCAGATGCACGTAGGGAAACCAGCCCTGGAGGGAGAGCACCTCAGCACTGGTCCTGGTGCTATGTGTGGGAAGTAGGGGGTGTGCCTGGATGTGTGCTCAGATGGGTTTTCAGGGCAAAAAGGGTCTGTGGGGGCCGTGGTAAGAAGCCATCCATCAGGCTGCACGAAACAGAAGGGTCCAGATTTCTCCCCCGCATGGAGAAATGGTTCCCCTATAGCTTTTAATGGGATTTGTGCCTGCAGGTCGGAGCTCTAGTGCTATTTCTAGCTTTGCTTCTGACTCACTGATGTGATCTTGAACCAGTTTTCAGGAGGAGACTGGTTTTTTTTCTTTCATTTTTTCTTGAGGAATTTGGTTTGAGCAACTCTGGGCTTGCATCCGCAGAGAAAGCTGAGCATCCCAAACTTCCCTTTGCTTTGAATGGGTACAAAACTGGGATGGGAAGTGCCTCAGACTGAGGATGCCAAAATGCAGGGGCTGAGTCTCCCCTCCCTCCTCCCATGGAGATATTGGCCACAGTTGCGATGGAGAACTGAAGCCTTCTGCTCTGTGGAAGTGCCCCTGCATAGGCACCCAGAGGAGGCAGTAGCCATATCTTAAGTTTTATTCTTTGTGCTGTAGCTTTGGAGATGGAAAGTGGTGATTACAGTTGTTTTCTAAAAGCCAGCACTTGCCCGAGCCTATGAACAACCCGTCAGACCTTTAAAATCTTCTGAAATTGCTGTTAAGGGCAGTGAGGGGAAGTTCATGTACTGGCTGCACACTGCCAAGTGATTTAGGGCTGATGGAAAAAAATTATCTGTATGGGGTGATGTGTTTTATCAGGAAAAATAATCTCTGTAGCTTTGTGTTGTGTTGAAGTCTTACAAATTTGAATACAGAGCTATACCAAGAAAAGGATCTCTACATTAGTGTTATGCGAGTGTGGCATGTGGGAGTATAAATATGGGCATATTTGTGCATAAATACACAGAAGGAGAGAAAAAGACAGAGGAGGAGGAGATATTTCAGGAAGGGCCTTGCTTTGTTATCAGATAATTCTTGGGTCAACGTTGAAATTGCTGCCAAAGTCTTGCAGCCTTTCTGGAGTTTGCAACACCCCTAGGGATGGGCCCAAGTGAAGGAGGTCTGGATTTGGCCTTGGTGGTGGGGACCAGTGGCACCCATTTCCGTGCACCCCTGCATCCCAGCAGCTTTGCAGCATTTTTGGTCTGGATCCTGAATCCCTAGCTTGGGCCCATTCTTGATGTTTTTGTGATTGTTCAGGGAAAGCCAAGAAGAAGTTGAAGGGATTTGTTTGCGAGGGTGGTTTTTCTTTTTTTTTTTTTGTTAATGGAAGCACCTCTCCACTTTGGAGCTGGGGTGTGCTTACCTTGGGGTCTGTGTTCATGGGGGGCTCCCAGTGGTTTCTTCAGTTGGTGGGAGGTGGTCAGCATGCTGCTGGGGTAGAAGGGGCTGAGAGGTGAAGAGAGGAGGAGCCAGCTCCAAAGTATTTGTTTCCCCCCCCCCCCCCAAATTCTGTGGCTCTCTCCTTGCACCCCTGGCAGCAGCCAGAACATCCCCCCGTGGTCCCTCCCACTGGGGACTGGCTGCTGCCCTGCTCCAGGAGCCCCGAGGAGGACAAGGGTCTTCATGCCCTTCCCCATCCCTGGCATTGCCTTGGTCTCCCTGTGATGAAATTACTGCTTTGGCTGCCCAAATGTCACCCTCCAAGCTCTTTTTTTGGGTGCCTGCCATCCTGCTGCATCCCATGGTGAGGGCAAGGGGCCGGTCTCCAGCCGTGTAAATCAGCCCTGAGAGCACAGCACAGATTTACACCCAGGGATGAACTCCCCCTGACCCAACCGTGCATGGAGAATGGGAAACCCTTCAGCCCAGTTCCTCTTCTGGATGGGATGGTTTGCTTCCCAGAGCTCCTGGACATTGTATGACCATGGCCCTGTTGCAAGGTCCATGTGTGTGTTTAATGCCCTGCCTGGCTGCTCAGGGCTTGGGGGGCTTGGGCTTTTTTTTTTCTTCTTCTTTTATTTTTCTGTTGTTTATAAGACTGCAATTATCCATTTGCACTTGCTCCTTCATTGCTTGAGACTGTGCTATTGTCCTCCAATGTCATCTACTAATCATTGCTGGAAGCACAAGGGAAAAACAGGCATTGGATCAAGCCTGTGTTTGCTGCCTAATTTGAGCGAATCGATAGGAAGAGGAAATCCAAGAAGGACTCATCCTAACGATGCTGGAGCCGAACCTTTTGTTGCCATGGTTACGGGAGAAATGGGACCAGGAATGGAGAGAGGCCTATAAACTGGTAAAGGAGGACTCGTGGGAATTTCGAGTCATTTAATCATGTGTTTGCTAGACAAAAATTTAGACACCAGCTGTATCTGAATTGCACAGTGTGTATAGACGTTACTGCTCTTATTGACAGCGTGGGGGTGTCCTTGGGGTTGGGTGCGTCTGCCGTCTGAGACACCCGCATCAATAAGGCTGACCATTGTATATAGGTATACAGATCTGTGTATATACGTATTCCAAATGAGCATTTGCTGTCTGATTTATCATGAGTGTACATAATATATTCTTCACAGAGTATCACAAATTTTGTAAATATCAGCACTAATTAAGAGGAAATAAATATGTATATTATTGAGGAGTTATTTTGATATCAGTTCTGTGGAGGGTGGGGAAGAAAAAGACAAGCAAATGTATTTTTGGTAGACTGAGTATTTTTTTTTCTGTGCATCTAAACCTTCTGTAAGAAAAGGAGGAAACTGCAGGAACCATGGAAAAATCAGCCCAGGGGAAATTCCCCTGGATGGACTTCACTCTCGGTGATGGACAGTGGGGAGGACCTGGTGCTCTTCACCCAGACTGCTCCATGCTGTGTCTGCAGATCTCCCATGGGTGCTGTGCTGGGGGATACACCTCTGGGAAAACCTCCAGGCACTAAGCTAGTGGGTTTTAAGGCGGTGATCACTTTTGAAAGAGGGAGAAGCAAACAGGCAGGAATGGTGCTAGCAGCAAGTCCTCAGTGGTGTTTCAAACCTCTTGTCCCAAGATATGTGTCCTAGTAGGACTTCAGGCTGAGAACAGTCTCTGCCACAGGGAATGGGGATGGGTTCCCTGTGAAGGCATCAGCTCCTCTCACAGAGGGATGGTTGCTTTGCTAAATCCCCAGGGAGCAAACTCAGCCCTGCTTTCTCTGCTGCTTTGTCCTCACCTCTCCTACACGTGTTTTGGGGGAGCAAAGGGGAGGGAAGGAGCTGGAAGTTGGTACTTGTGCTTCAGGCTTTTGACAAACTTCCGCAAAAGAGAGAGAGCAATGGGGTCTGAAATGCAAATATTTTATCCAAAATCTGCCCAGGGCAGGTTCTCCTCTCCCTGAAGGGTCTGAGATGAATGCTCAGTGACAGCTGTGCTGTAGGTGTGTCCCCAGGTAGGACTCAGTTTTACCTGCACAGAACCAAACCAGCCCAGTTCTGGGTCGGCATTTTTTCATCCTCTTGCATCTCACTGGGACACTCTTAGCTGCACTAGGGACACTGTGGGAACTGCAGGCAGAGACTTGTTATTTTTCACTACTGCGTATTGGGGAAATGTTTTTTTCTTGCCATGGTGACAACCCAGGCTCTAAAAAATATCCTATCCTAGGCATGGCTTGTTTTTAGATAAAAAAGTTCAAATCTCTCTCCCCCAAGATGGGACTCTTGTCAGTGACATCACTAAAGCCTGTGTTGTAGATTGGTGCTGTTTGGCTGCGGGATGTGGCATCACTTGCTGGAGACCTTGGAAGGATTCAGCAGCAAACCCCGCTGAGCCAGCCCCTTGCTGCAAGCCTCCTGCAACAAGTTGGAGCTCTCAACTTCAGGTTTCCCAAGCTGCTTCCCCACCTCCAGGAAGCCCCCTCACTCTTGAATGTATACACGGAAGAGTAATAAGCCAAGGACAATGCGAAGAGCAGTGCTTAAATTTTGTCTAAACTGGCCAGACACGTACCAGTGGCATTGGTGCTGTTTTCAAGCCTCCTGGTCCTTGCAGAAGTCTATTCTCTAGGGAACCGCTGATTTCCATCTTCCTGGGGCAGCTCTCTCAAGCTCCAAGCCTCTGCACAGGGACTGAGCACCTCAGCATCCTCAACCCCCCTGGCTTCGGTGGTGGAGGCCCCGGGCTTGATGTTGAGGTCCTTGGGTTGGGGTGCCTGTCCTGCCAGCAAGCTGCTGTATGACCCAGGGAACATCACATCTCACTCTGTGCCTCAGTTTCCACACCTGTAACACAGCTTGCTATGCTGTGCCCCAGGAGCCAGCAAATTGCAAAGCTGAGCTCAATACTGGGGCAGAGAAAATACGTAAATGGGTAGAGGAGCCCATGGATGGGTAATTTAGCAGGAAAGGAAGTATTTAATTCTGAACATTTAAATACAGAAAGCATTTGAACCCATGCAAGGTAATACAACTATTTATGAGCAGTGCATCCTGAGCTAAATCGGCAGCACCCCTGTCGCAGTGTTTGCTGTAATGCTGGGTGGAAGCTGTGCCCAATCTGAGCCACTTGGTGCTCCTCAGCCCCATTTCCAAGCCCAGGAGAGGCTCTGGTCAGCTTCAGCAGGCACCAAACCCTTGCTCTTATCTCTGGCTGGCAGGATTCTGGGCTCATCAATATCTAAACACTGCTTGGTGCGAGGGGTTTGCAGAAGTCTGCTTTGCAGGCTCTCTGAGGGGATGTCAGGAGGAGGCGGCGAGGCGGATGCAGTATTTTAAATTGCCAGTCTGTCAGCATGCTGCACCATCCTGGCCATGTGTGGAGGATGCAGGAGATAATGTCAGGGGTGAGCATCCTTCTGTTTGGTCTTTTGCACCATTTCAGGGACAAGGGTGGGGAGGAAGACCTACACATCCAACACAGAGACCTCCCAGAGCTAGCAATCCTGGGTGTGCAGCTGACCCTGCCAGTGCTGCCTGACCTACTTTTCTGCACTTTCTTCACTGTGTGTTGCTTCTCTGCCAGGCAAGAGCCCATGAAACCCTTGTTTATCTGCTCCAGCTCATAAATTAAAGAGGCCTTAAAGGCAGTGGCACAGGGATGCTCTTTGTCTTGGGGAGGACTACACTGCGCACCTTTGCAAAAGGCATTCTGCTCATTGGGGTCTGCGGGTGCTCAAGCCCTCAAAATCCTGTCTGGTTACATCGAGGAAGGAAATGAGCCAAGTGCCAAGAAAACTCTTCCACTGCTGCTTGGGAAGCGCAGGTTGCTAAAACCCCATTACAGCCCATCACACATGCCCCAGGGGTGAGCGGGGATTTTTAGCTGCCCTGGCTGTCTATTACCAAATCCGTTTCCATTTGGCAAAGAGGGTGCTTGGATCCTGAAAGCAGCTTCTGGACCAGGGCTGCAGAAAGGCCATCAATACAATGCTGACAGTGTGAGGGTGGATGGGGAAAGGATGGAAAGAGGAGAAAGGAAAATGGCCCTGCAGCCGAGACACTGCTGCCCTCCCAGTGATGCCCATCACAAAGCGCTGGGTGTATGTCAGTGTGGCAGGACTCGAGCATGAGCTGGTGTAGGATTGCACCATCACTGCTGCAATGCCTCAGATTCAGGGTGGCCTTCACTGAGCAGCTGGGTGCAAAATTTGCAAGTGTGGGTGTGCGAAGAGGGGCCCCCGCAGCCTATCTTTAGGTAACCTCCAGGCAAAGGTTTGGCACTCGCACAGCTCTCGCTGAGACGCACACTTATCCTGCAGCTCTGGAAATCAGGCCAGGTCCCTCTTTTTCCTTCCCACTTTCTCTTGTTCCTTCTTCTCCCTCCTTTGCATTTGTGCTGGGTGTTGAAAAGCCTATTCCTGGGAGCCGTGCTCATCCACACCCCAGCACGAGGTACAGGGCAGGAGAAGGGGAGTTTAGGTAATGGCTACTGGCTGCTTTTTACATGAGAACTATATCAGGGTGTATTAAAGGAAGAAACACGTCCCCCCTTTTACAGATTTAGAACTGATACTGGTAAGGCCCTGGATCTTCAAAGCATTAGTGCAGACAGGGTAATGAGGAGTGATGCAAGGAACAACAGGATTAAAGCCAGAGATACCTAAATATTATTTAGAGATACCTAAACATTTTTCCTTTGCTCTGAGGCTACCCTGATTTCGTGGGGAAGGCAGGCACCCAGTTGCCTTTCTCAGCCCGACTTGCTGAGGTCCTGCTTGGCTGCCACATTGCCCTGTGCCGCTCTGAGCTGGGGAGATGCAGAAATAGAGACACAGGGAAAGTGTCTGAGCATTTAATTTTAAAACCCCGGGTGGGAGAAACTGTATCCAAGGCACCTGGGAGATTTAGCAAAGGCTCAGCAGAAGGTTTGCCCCCTAGCTCACCATCCCCAATGAGCATGAGAGAAGGGGATTAATCTCAAAATTGCGTGATACTCCACAGGTGAGTCTTCGGGATATCCTTGGTCTGATGGGTGATTTGCTGAGCTCCCAGGGATCCCAGGTGACTGGGCAGTGCAGTGTCAGGGTTTGCAGCTAGACCCCAGGGCTGGCGGGAACTCATTGAGTTTGCTTTGCTACTCCTTCAATGCAGCCAAAATCAGCTCCTGGAAGGAGCAGGGCTGACTTGGGGAGCCGGAGAGACAAGGTCACCCAGCTTCCTGCATCCACATGGAGATCCACCATGACCCCTGCATCTGCAGCCATCATCCTCCTGCACCGGCCCCCTTTACCTCCCTGGTGCACTGGCACCAGCCAGGATCAGGCCCTAAGGACATGTTTTATGCAGCAAGAGATGGAGGTGGGGGCAGGTAAGGGAAGCAGAACAAGCATCTTCTGCCAGGCACCTGCTCCCTGCCTTGCAAACACAAACAAAAAACAAACAAAACAAACCTCACCTGCCAACAGCACACTGTTTGAAAGCATAGCCTTTCCTGACTAGGCACAGAGTTGTCTTCCACTGTCCTTTTATCCTTGGCTAATTAAAGGCAAATCTCTGCAGAAGGAACACACTTCTTCACGTTTAAGCGTTAATAACTAGAAAGTGGCTGTGAATGCTCTGAGGCAGCTGCAGAAATCCCAGGCAGAAATAGCATTTTTATCTCACAGCTCACCAGCTTTGGCTCCAGGGATAATAAACTTCTGAGGTTTAGAAGGAGGCAACAGCAGATCCAGCCCCATACGGGTTGAGTTTACAGAAGGATCAGTCAAATGGGCAGACCAAATTCCCAAGTTATCCCTGGGCAGGACCTTGGAGGTGACATGGTCATGGTGAGCTCCTCCCTGTCTCCTGGTTCTGCACAGGTGCTGTGGGGAATGGCTTGGGTGAGCCCCAGGGGAGCAAACAAGGATGTTTGCTGGTCTCTGGGCAGGTGTTTCTAGGTGCAAGTCCTCCCACCCCCAGGGAGATGTTCGCATGGTTCTGTCTGCCTGGCACCTCCAAGGGATGGAGGGACAAGTCTCCCTCTGGCTCCTGGTCTCCCTCCAACAACTGCACAGGGGGTCCAGATGGCTGCAGCTCCTTCCACTTCTAGATTTGTCCCATCCACACTCTTAAGCATTCACATGCTGGTTGTTTCCACTCTTTTAAGGGCAGAATGAGAAATTAACCCTGAAGCACCTCGATTAAACAAGGAGAATGCTCTGGACATTTGTAACATCCCTAGCCAGGCAGCCCAAAGCACTTAATTCAAAGATGTTTTTAAAAGTGTTCAGTTACTAAAATGCACTGAAAACCATACAGATGAAAAAAAAAAAACAACAAACAAACAAACAAACAAAAAAACCACAGTTGAGCATTTGGTATACCAGTACATAACTTTGTGAAGACAAAAAAAAATATTGGTCGTGGCATCCAATAAGACTGGCAAGAGGCAAGTATTGATAGCAACTATTCTTATTCTGATGATGACATTACGTGGCTCTTACAGAGTGCTTTTCATTAGTAGCTCTAAAGTGCTTTACGAAAGAAGAGATTCAGATGTCTTGAAAGTCTGCAGCTATTTCAGCAGAGGAACACAGGTGCAGGGCTCATGCAGAAGCTCTTACCGCAGTTTTACTGGTTGCAGGGCAGGGACCTCCTCTGCTCAGCTCCCAGCCACCCTAATGGCATTTTAGTTATTATTCAGCTTCTGGAAACCTCTCTGTGTGGCATGGCCCTTGGGGGGGTGGCTCCTGACAGACCTGGATGGATCTGGGGAGGACACACTTTTCAATAAATAATGGCCCTGGTGAGCTCCCCAACTGTCCAATTCCACCTGCAATAAATGGGACAGACTGATGTGAAACCCAAGTGTTTTTACCCACTTGCACATTTACATGAGCACCAGCTTTGCCATGGTACCCCAAAGGAAATGCACCCCCATGGTTTTGGTCTCCTGCCCTGGAGGTGTTTGCTCTGCACACCCCGTACAGGGACAGAGAGAAAGGGCACTGCCAGAGCTGCCTGGCACAGCTCTGTGGTACAAATGCCCCTGAAAATGATAAGGTAAGCTGCTTTGGCAAGAACAAAAATCCCAGTCCAAAGGCAGCTGGTGCCTGAGCCTTGTTTTCGGGGCCTTCTGGGCATGCTTAGAGCTCTCATGGATGGCGCTGGGTGCCACAGGCATTCAGCACCCCAGAGGAGCGCGGCATTGATGTTGAGCAAAGCACTGGCACAGCTGGCTGCACAGGCTGTGTGGGGTGCTCGGCTTTGGCGGGGGCTTCCCACAGCTTGGGGGGGTGTAGGGATTTTGGGGCTGCCAGGCTGCCTTGCTGTTTGGCTCTTTTAGCATTGGAAAATGTCTGTGTTCATTGGCAGGTGTAAACCTTCAGCCTCTGCTCCACCATCGCGGGACATGCACATGGATGCACTCTCCTGTGTGCAAACACATGCAAATACATCCATTAAATCCCAGGGAGCACTGATTTCAGATCCCATCCCCTCCATGCCCTAGTTCAGCCTCAGTGACGATGCTGCAGTAGAAAATGTCCCAAGAGTTTGGGGACATCCCTCCAGTTGGTCCCAGGCAGGACTGTGCCACGTTGGCCATGGTGGCAGGTGAGAGCTGTCACAGGTAGAAAACAGCTCCTAACAGCTCCAGGAGAAGCAAAGGCATGTTTGAAAATAGCGCATGCACTGCTCTGGTGCTGTGCAGGATGAACAGGATGGCACAGGAATGCTCTGCTGGAGGAAGAGGGTTTGCTCCCCAGCTCCTCCCCAAGTTTCTGTGGGGGCTGCGGGGGGCTTGCTCCAGCTCTGCCGCATGGGTGCAGCTCCTGCTGGCTTGTCCTCTCCTCCCCACCGGCATCAGCAGAACTGCCAGCTCAGCAGAAAGCTGCAGCATCGCAGCTCAAGGATTAGACATTCATTTGCCATAAATAGAAAATTGGGGGAATGTGTTTTAGCGTATTAAATGTATTCCAAGTGGCTGCTGATGTACAGGAACATGACCGCACTATTGATCCCCGTCCTTGTCCTGCTCCCCAGCTTCCTCAGGCACAGATGACCCTGTCACTCTGCAACCATCCGAGGCCCTGATCCTGTGACCAGGAGCCAGGGATTTGTCACTGTGCTGGGACTCAGGAGCCAGGAGCCCCAGCCACAGCCCCTGACCCACTGGGCTGCTCTCCTGGGCAGTTGTCTCATGCTTACGGTGGGACCCCCAGGAGGACATCTCAATTCAGTCTCAGCGTCAGGAGCCCCATTACAGATAGTGGAGAGAAAAAGAAACTCCCCCGCATGATTCATCCAGCTTAATTTAGCCATGTGCCTCGGGGCCAGAAGAGGCATGCCTTAAAAGAACCCATTTTGCTGCATTCGTGGTGAAAGGAGTCGGGGAAACAAACTCAGATGGATGGAGATGCCTGCTCATGGTGTAAGAGATGCCACTCCGATTTACAGGGCACCAATGACTGAAAGCCCCTTAGTAAAACCTGTCTGCAAGGAGCTGCACAGGATGGAATGGCTTTGATACATGCCTAGGCACCATGGCAGTGCTGAGATGCAGGGTCAGTACAACTACAACTGCTCCCCATCACTGGCTCCAGGACTGGACCTCTAGTTTTGCAATGAAGCCATAAGGGCATAGCTCTACTCCATCAGCTGGTGCCTTTCATGCCTGCAAAGAGGAGACCCCTCTGGACGTTCTCATCTGGGCTGCACGCCTTGGGTGTACACCATGACCGTGTTGTGCCTTCCTTGCTGTTTGTGCCCCACCATCTGCTGCTGTGGCATGATGCCCACCTGCACCTTGATCAGATGTTCCCCAAGGCTCTTTGCAAGGCAAGATAGCTTGCATGGCTGCATGACGCCGTGGTGGCCATAGGGACAGTGGTTTGGGGGGCAGCAGAGGACTGCAGGGTTCTCATGTGGCTCTGCTCAGTGGTATCATGCACACCATCTACATCTATCTGAACTTGTTTCTCTGACTACTTTCAACACAAATGCAGAGAAATGGGTTTTTTAAGACATTCCTCTTCTGACCTGCAGGCAGATGCCTAAATTAAGCTGGATGAATGACAAGGAGGAGGTACTCTGCTGATCATGACAGTGCTGTTGGCAACAAGACCCCATGAAGTCCTCCTGGAGATACCTCCATATGCATGAGATAAATCCCCACAGGAGGTTAGCTGACAGGGCTGAAGGTTCCTGTAGGTGCCATCTCTCCCCACACCAAATATGAGCCACCCTCTCTGCTCGTTGCAGTGGTTTCTGGCAATGTGAGAGGAGGCCAGAGCTGTACCAAGGTCCCATGGCCATGCGAGGGCTGACAAGGCTTCATGGCAGCTCAGCACCCTGTTTCTTTGCTGCTGAGCTGATTCAGCCCCAGCTGTGCAGCTCAGCCTGCCTCTGGCTCCCGGCACTGCCAGAGCCCTGGCACCCCTCTGTCACTGCTCCAGTGCCCTGACCCTGCACATGGCCCTGGACTTCCTCCAATTTTATGCCTTATGAGGCTCAAGCCTTACGTTGCCAGTTAATGGACCTTAAAATGCCTAGAGATCCTGGCTCTCATCCTGGTCCTGCTTTTCTGGCTTCACTGAGGGTGAAATTTTGCTGTGGGGGGTAATGGTGAGGGTGCAGGTGCTCAAGTCCCATAGGAGCTGGAGACTCATTCCTTTGGGTCCCAGGGGAGAGCCCAGACAGTGCCTGGAGGGGAATGCTTTGCATGTGCTTCCATGCAGACTCCTCATGCTATGAGATGTTATTTCTAATGATATCCTGTATTGCTTGCTCTCTTAATAATTGGGTGAAAGCTATTTCCATGGGCATGACCTCATGGCTACACACTCCCAGACCAAGCTGGTGTGTCTTCTCCACCAGTTCTGTCTACAAAAGGATTTCCATGCTCAACAGAGGAATAAAAGGCACTGCGAGGGGGCTGATGAGGCATCCACAGGCAGATCAGGCTAAAGCCAAGTGTCTTGGAGTGAGAAACATCCTTCTCAGCATGTCCTGGTGATGTTTCCACCCTGGAACAAAGCCACTCCTTTTTAGTGACTTCCAGCTTATTTTATAAAAGCATTGGGAAGGATGCAGAGATCTTCAGTGGCCTCAGGAGAGACAAGAAGTCTCATATGGTCCTTCTTCCTATTGATCGGACCCTCCAAAAAAGACCTTCTCCTGAAAGCTATTGCCTTGACTGTCCATTTTTCTTCCAAAATCTTCCTGCCTTGACTGTATCTGGCTGCTGTCTTCAGCATTTCAGCTCACGCTCACAACTGCTGTATTCATAAATGAATGATGAGTGGATTGATTAGTCACTTCCCTCCGACTCCAGGCCTCTCACCCCTGACCATTTGTTGGCTTAAATGGAAACTTCCCCTAAGTCTTCTAGATAGTACCAGTGTGCAGTTCCCCATGGGATGAAGCAGGAGTGTTTAAGCATCAGGAAAATCTCCTCTTCACCTTTTTTTCCCACTTGGTTTGGACATAAGGCTGGCTTTTTCCCCTGCTTATCCATGGCATATGCAGACCCCTGGGATAGATGACCCACCACCAGGGTCCTCACTGCTGGGACTTGTCCAAAGGGGGCTAATTAAAGCAGAATCATGCCCGTGAGCCAGGCTGGCCCAGTGCATCACAGCAAGGGGATACTCTGCCTCTTCCCTGCAGGGCTGCGGACATGTTCCTTTGGCACAAACCCTTCTAAAAAGGGTCTTTGCGTCCTGTGGGTACTTCAAAAGCCCTGTCCCCCTGCAACAGTTCACTTCTTCGTGGTTATGCACAGTCTGATTTTATTGTGGGTGGGAAGGGGTGTTAACAGGGGTTTCCCCTCACACCCCCCATTAACCCCGCACCTGCTGCTAAATATGCTCGCTGCATGAAAAAGTGGGGAAAGAGCCAAGCTGGCAGCCCCTGCCTCTGTCCCCTGTCCCCCCATACCACATTTATGCCCTCCTTGATGTGGCGCACCAGCAGCTGCAGCCTCCTATTTAGAGGAAATCTATAAACCACTCAGTACAGAGCGAACCTGCCAGCCTACCAGCGGCCTTCTGCAGCAAATTGATCAGGTGGGGACTGAATCTTGCTGTCTCTTTTTTTCCCCCCTTTCTCTCTTTTTCTGAAACCACTTGGGACTACCTCCAGTGACAGCACCCAATGCACCCCATCCTGCTCCACCTCTAGTGCAGCGACCAATATTCCACGCCCAGCAGAGTGCCCCATCAGCCCTGGGGTCAGGAAACTACGGACAACAGGGTCTGGGGACCTTTCCACTTCATCTCCAGAGGTGGGGAAAGCAACTGAGAGCTGGGCACCCATCTTCAGCTGACCTGAAGGTTGGTGCTCTGTTCATCTGCATACTTTTCTTGCCCCTTGCAGGCTCCAAAATTGGTGGGTACAGATGGAATACACCAAACAGACAAAGTCTGCAATGCCAAGAATCTTGCAGGTTTGGATGTCAAGCTCAGAGAAAGAAGGAAACACTGCCCAGATAACCTCAACATACACCCATAAAACCCCGCCATCTGGCCAGGACCCACCACAAGTGCTTTGGCCGCAGGGGCTGGTGCAGATATTAGAGCCATTCCTGAGCAGGGAGCCTGGGGAAATGGCTTTTTTCACTGAAACATGATGACTCATTTACTGAATGCCTTTTTTCTGTTGCTGTTGTGGGAAACATATTGTTTTGATTAATATCTTGGCTTGGGAATGTAGACGATGAAAAAGATTTGAAGTTTTCAAAGCATCCTGTTGGGAATTTGCAAAATGAAATGTCACTTTTTCTAGAAAAAAAAACAAAAAAACAAAAAACAAAAAACCGACTCTCCTTGGGTTTAGATATTAAATTGGTTGGGAAAAGGCTTGAAAAAGGCTAGAATGAAGGGAAGCAGTCGGCTTAGGAGTGACACTTGTTTAAACTTTCAAACTGTAAAATTTTTGTTGTCTCAAACTCCAATTTTAGGGAGGAAAAACAACCAACACCCAAAGAGCATCCAGAGGTAGAAAAGCTGTTTCCAGCCCAGAAATTGTCTTAAAAGAAAGATAATAGGGATTTGTGACCAGATCTGCTTCTTGCCAGGAGGAGCACCAACAGCACCATGTGTTCATCCTCATACACGCAGGCTGGTGTAGGGAGAAGTGCAATAACAAAGGGCACTTTGTGCATTTAAAACCGCACTTGCAAAGTTGCAATACTCCTGGTGCTGGTGAAAATGACTTAAATCTCCAGGAAGAAAATGCCCAGAGTTTCCACTTTGGCACAAGCAGCTGAGTGCATCCATGAAGGAGACCTGAAGCCAAACCTTTGGGGGATGTGAGGGCCGGCAAGGGACATGACAGCTGAGGACCCAGGAGCACTGCAGCTCCACAGACACCGTGGCAATAATTGCTGTGAGCCATCACGTACAGAAGGACTGCAAAATACTGAAGCAGGAGGAGACACTTGGGCATGCAGCGGCTTCCCAAGGACTCACTGTTCAGCACGCTGTGAGTGAAAATAAAGTAAACCTGGTATCAGTATGGGGTTTGTCCCCAAACAGCATCCCTGACTCCTGCAGTGCTCCCAATCTGACATACTGGCCCACACCATAAAAGTCCCAAAATAGCTATCCCTCATGTCCAGGCCGGATGCTGCACCAAGAGCTGGGAGATGGCATGGGGCTGTGAGTTATTTTAATGCCAGACATTGTTTTCTTGTTTTCCAGATGAAGAGTAGAATGCAGGGAGCTGCACACCAGAGCAGAGGAAATTTGCTGGTCAGTTTTGTGGTGATTATAAATTTGTGTGAAATTCCAAGGTTTTGAGCCAGGGGAAGGCAGAAGAGAGCACTGAAAGCTGAACCATGTCATTTTGCTGCTCTTTCCAACAAAATGTGCACCTCTTTCCTAGGGTGGAAATATTACCCTTTCTGAGCTGCCCTTTTGTGGGTGGGCAGCAAGGCTTGGATATTTGCTTCTTCCCAAGATATACATCCATTTTTTCCCTGGGGCTCCCTTGTCCCTGCCCTAGTGCACACACCACCAAGGAAATGGCCCATCCTGTCCCCACCAGCTCCCTTTGCCTCCTCCCAGCAGCAAACCATGTGGATGTCCTGCAGGCAGCAGGCTGCAGGCTTGGGTTCACCCTCCTGAAGTTCAGCTCTAGACATCTTGATGCTATTTAAATATTTACAGCTGACGGTGGTAAAAAAGATTGAAACATGAATTATTCACAGATTCGCTTTTATCTTGGCCACGCATTTGTATTTTGCATGGAGGATTCCTCTGGTGGGGGATGTGCTGAGCAAAGTGCTAAAGAAAGCAGGGAGGGAGGGGAGGGTCTCAGGCTTACTGGGGCAGAGTCCATGCATGTAGCATGGTGAGAGGGACCTGGCACCAATACAAGTTTGTTTTTTTTTTTCTCCTCCTTGGACGTCCTTCTGAGTGGCATAGCCCTGGCGCATCAGCACAATGCTCTGGTACCCTGTGGATGTGCCTGGTGCCACAGAAGCTCCAGTCAGCACCAGCAGCAGGGAAAGCCTCCAGGCTCGGGTGCTCCTGTGAGCACGTCAGAGCACGGGATGCTGTGTCACCTGCACGACCCCATGTATGGGTGCAAGTCATGGCTCCAGGCCTGTCCCCAGACCTATTCGTGGGGCAAGGTGGCAATTTCATAAGGCTCTGCATTCCCCTGAGCTGCTACTTCTTTGGGCATCCCTAGCACCAGGTAACTGTAGCACAGCCTGCATGGCTTGAAAGGCAGTGATTTCCCACATAGGAGCAGTTTCCAACAAATGCGAAACATATTGCAAATCCCTCCATATTCTTGTTCACACCAAGTAACTTATCAGTGTGGTGGGGCCCCAGTGATGCTCACAGAAAACATAACTCAACCCTCTACAAGACACTTCTACTGGGGACTCTGAGGATTACTTCAGTCATCCCCTTGAGGCAAAAATAAGTGTTCAAAACCACAAGTGCAAAAGTGGGATGGAAAACCCCCTTTGGCCTGTCTGTCCCTGGCAGTTTCTCCCTGCCAGGATTGCCTCCTGCTTGCCTGCGATACCCAGAGCTGCTTGACCTGGTTGTCTCCCAAAAGGAAATAGCCCATATAGGGCTGCAGATGGGGGCAGGCAAGCTGATGCCTATCTCCCTTGCCTGCTCTGAAAGGAGCTGTATTTGCAAAATATTGTATTTTGCAAAACTGATACCTGTCCCATGGGGTGGGTGAGCAAGGCAGGAACATGCCTGGCAGCTGAGCCACGCTGGCCACAGCAGTTTGCAGTGGGCATGACATCCCTGGCCCTTGGCTACACTGAATTACATTGTGGGAGGATCTGGCCCTCTCTGGCTTTCCAGGTTGTTGCGTTTTATCTGTCTATAGTGGGAGGCACTGAGTGCTTCCCAGCCGCCTCCATGGGACCATTTGATTTGCAGCTCTGTTGCCTTCTCCATCCCCAGTGAGAGCAAAATTTAAATTGGGTTTTACAGCTTCTGCCTCCCTGTGGAAGCTGCAGGTCCTTGGTGGAGCAGCATGAGGGGAGTGTGCAGCTAAGGCGATTCAGTGCCAATTCAGCCCCAGTCAGGCTGCCAGGGTGTGAGAGCACCCCCCAGAGACTTTTTCTCTAAAAGGCATTTTCCCATTACTCATCCTCAAAAATTCCCTCCTAAGCCATCCCAGGCACGGGGGCCAGCCCAGCTCAGTGAAGATGGTCTGTGCAACCCCAACTGGGAATTAGTCTCCTTGGCTCTGGCAGAGGTAGCTGCCGTTGGGGGTGTTCCTACTCCCTGATGTGTTTTGCACCCTTTTGGCGTAGGGCTCAGATCCCATGGCCCCACTGAATATCTGTGCTGGCAGCAATCCCTCTGTTCCTCAGTTTCCCCATGCCTGCCAGAGCCACCATGCAAAGCTCTAGCTTTGCAACTTATGGAACACAAGAGCTTTCAGCCTTTCGTGTGTGGGGTGGTTATTTCCTTGTGTTCCCCTCCAGGTCAAAGTTAAAGGGGACTCTTGGATGCCCTGAAGCCCAGGTGCTCTGATGGAGCAGCAGCATTGCATGCCCAGCCAGAGGCTCAGTGCTATCAGTTTGCAAACAGACAAAACCTCAGGGTTTTGCAGGTAGGAAAGTATGCATTTCACCATTTGTGGATGAGTGGCTATGTACCAGCACCAGGGCTTCCCTAAGTTGTTATTCAGCCATAATCAAAAGAATACTAAATTGATTTTGCTTAATTAATCCCATGAAGATATCCCAGTGAGGGCAGGATCATTCCCATGGGTTGAGAGACAGATCATTCCTATTTAACGGGTGGGGAAATGAGGTGCAAGGAGCTTCTCTGAGCAGGGGAGAAATTCAGGCTACATTGAGGGTTTGCCCAGCCTTGTATTTAAGGGCCATCCCTTCCTTGGGAAAGACCCATAATAATTTCCTTGCTTCCAGAGCAAGGTCATTGCTGGCCACCAAAGGGTATTTCTGATTTTGCCCCTCTCCTTGCAGCAAGGACCGAGGGCCATCCCTCCCCACATGTCCAAACTGGAGGCACCCCATCAAGATGTGGGATTTCAAGGGGTTCCCCCAATGAAACCTCCAAAATCCATGCTCTGGCTACTCCAGTTTCAGCCCCTCCTCAGGCTCCCAGTGCACAGCAGCAGAGCTGTGTCCCGCTGGGAGCTGGGACCTGCAGCCAGCTGGGATTTGTTCGGGAGGTTGTAGCACATATGCAGTTTTATGGGCGCAGAGAGAGGCTCATCTCTCCCAGGATCCTATTGTCAGCAGTGACCAACACTGACTGTCCACAGAAGAACGTAGGAATGGGGACAGTGCCTGCAGACCCTTCCCATGTCACAGCTCCAGGGACATGCACTGCTGGCATTGCTGAACTGCAGAGCCCTGGCTGGCTCAGCATGAATTTGACCCTGCATGAGATCTGTGAGCCTGGAAAGATGTAGTAACCCTCAGATTACAGTCCATCACCTTCCAGTGATAGTCTGGTATCTTCACTACTCCTTTTCACCCTCTTAGTAGGGGCATAGGGAAGGAGGAGGATGCAGCCAGTGGTAGAGCTTGGTTCTAACGGGGTGCCCAATGTCATAGGTGTTCCTCACCATCAATGGCCTTTTCCTTCCTATTCCCTGCTCAGTTTCTAGATTTTCACCCAGATTTTCAGCCCAGCTAGTACATCTGCTCCCGATCAACAGGAAAACCTGCAAATTAGCATCACAAAAGGAGATGCAGCCTTCCAAAGCTGTGGGCTATTTGGGCACCAGAGGAGTGAGGCCAATAATCTGGTGAGCAGCTCCACCTGCCTGAGGTTAGAAAAGGGCCTTGGCCAGAAAGAAACCAGCTTGGGGGCACCCCTGGGACTACTGGTCCCAGTGGAGCATAGCCTAGGCCTGCTCTGGGGTTAAAGCAGGTGAGCAGGGCTAGGAAGAGCTTAGAGGGAAGCTGAGGCTGCATCAGACAGCAACAAAGCCTAGAGTGAATGTTTAAGGGTGTGGAGCTGTGTTTCCCAGACAGCAATGCTGGGGATGTGTGACAGGATTCTGGCAGCTTTGTCTGTGTTGTCCTCCCCTGCAGCATCCAGGGAGGGGGCAGAGGCTGGGTAAATGGCAGGGATGGGGTGGGAGGTGGGGTTCTTTGCTGTGTTCTGCTTTACACCAGCCTGTTCTGCTTTACACCATCCCATTTCACAGACTCGTTTCAGGGCATACGTTGTCAGAGTGACAGGGTGCTAGTGAGAGCTGGTGGATGTGGGAGGAGGGCTGGAGGGGCTGGGGAGGACCCTTTGGGGCAGCAATGAGAAAGTAGCCCCCAAGGATCCATCAGATGTCCATTTCTAACATTGCACCTGTGGAAGGCTGTGTGGTGTAAAGGCCGTTGGGCTGATGAGCATATCAGCATCCAAGTGTTCCCATAGTGTAATGTCCTGCCCAGGGAGTGTGTCATGGTGCTGAGTCCTTTCCTTTCCGCAGAGGGCATTTGTGCCTTAATTTCCAGGAGCTGGATTGAGGTAAGTTTGCACCTAGGGATGATCCATGGCAGCTTTCTAAACTCAGTCTGGAGGAGAAAAAGGAGAGAATGGATGAATATAAGCAAAGGTGCTGTCACTTTGCTGTCAGCTCTCCTCCCGTCACTGCTGCATGGTTGCACAAAGTGGTGGAGGGGGCTTATGGAGGCGGATGTGACAGGGCACTGCTGATCTGCCACAGTGGGGAGCTTTGCTGAAACCAGGTTTTAGAGTGTGAGAGCCCTCTGCTGAGCCTGTGTGATCTGTGAACTGGCAGACCAGTGAGTGGTTTTGGATCAGGTGAGCAAGTGGAGGGGGCCAAGAGAGGGGAGATGGGATCCTTCCGGTGCCTGCAGCATTCAGGCCAATGCAGACCTTGGCAGCTTGTCACCATTTCATAGTTGACAAAACACTGCTTATGTGATAACCTGGCTTTTCATCATGAGGGTGAGCAGTTTTTAGGGGACTATGTAAAGACTTGAGTTCCAGAATATGGAACAGCTGCTAGCGCATCCCTGCTCACCCCCAGCAGCCCAAGTCTGTTAGAGCTGAGGGGTTCATTCATGCACCCTGCTGAAAGTGGGGTGGGTTTTCATGGCTGAGAACATCCTCAGCCCCATGTCACACATGCTGTGTGCATTGAAATGGGTAGCTTTAACCATGAGGAGGCAGAACTGTGGAAATGAAACCTCCGGGACGAAGCTGCTGTATTTCCATCCCCCAGACAGGGGCGCTGTTGGATTTCGTTCTGAGTGCAAGGGATTTTGATCTTTCTAATTTTAGGGCCCTCTAAAGTTCCTCCAGGAGGAGTGCGAATTCGCCTGTGAGTTAAATTTAAGCTTACTGACAGTAACTTGAATTTCCTTGGTCGCTTTTCAGAGCTGTCATTAGCCAGCAAGACCCAGTAACCACAGAGCAAACAAAAATTGCTGCTTTGGAGACACCAGCAAGCACTTTCTGAAGTTACGGGCTTTAGCTGCTGCAGAAACTTCATTTGGAACCAGCAATTAAAACCAGGAGAAGATGAGTGAGGAGCAGCATATCAAGATAGGCCAGGTTTGGTGCCTAAAAGCATGAATGAAGCTTTTGGGTGGGTGGAGAGGTTGTCTTCAAAAAGTTAGTGAAGGAGGGATAGAGCCATGCAAAATACCAGAAGCAGTCAGCACTGCATGAATCCTTCTCTGAAAAATAACAAAGCTTAAGAACATCCAAACAGATCTGGAAAGGGCAAGCCTGGGAGGTACAGATCTCCCATGAAGCGACCCATTGGTGTCTGACCCAGTGCTTGCATTGGGGTCTGGAGCCTGAGGGCAGATTTTGCTGCTGCTTCGCTGCAGCCAGTCATCTTGTTTTTCCCCTGGCCAGATGGAGCTTTTTGTCGCTTCTGCAGCATTGGGAGTTTTCAGGAAGTCTTTGCTGCCTCGTCTCAGCTTGCTGGGAGCTGCCTGATAGTGCTAGCAGAGCAGTGGCCGCAGTGGGCAGAGCTGCTCCCCCAGTTTGCTGCCTGTGTTGGACACACCTGCACCTCCCTTGCTCCCTGCAAAGCGCCGGAGGGCTGATTTTGCAGCTCAGCTTCCTTGCATGCTCCGTGCCTCAGTTTCCCTGTTTATAACCTTGCCTTGGGCCAAGTTTTGAGACAACGCAATAATGTCATGCTTGGCCTAACAACTCTCTGTATGGCAGGAACATCACCTCAGATGGATGTTGCCTTATGCTTGTGTCCTGCACCTTGTCGCAGGAGGGAGCCTTCTCTCCACCATGGCTCCAGTGAGGTCAGTCACAGCCAGGGCATCAGAGCCATCTCCTCACCTTCTTCCTTGCTGCCTTGACCATGTATGAGGAGAAGAAAGGCTCTAGCAAAGGTCCCAGTTTCAGACTTTCCCCTTTGCTCCTCCATCTCTCCTTCCGTAGTTTGCAGGGGCACCAACTGAATTACTACCCTCTCTTCTCCATTACAGATTTTTATTTGCCATCCATCTCCTTTTGTCCCTGATTTTCTGAAAAAAATAAATCTCCCTCTCCTTTGCCTGACAGAGGTCCCAAAATGTACTAAACACGAGACAGCCATGTCCACACCCTTGCACAGCTCCGGCGGTAGAGACAAGGGGAGTGAGCACAGCTCCGGCGGTAGAGACAAGGGGAGTGAACACAGCTCCTCCTCCCTTTGCTACTGATTCCTCAGCCTTTACATGATACAAAATAGGCAGGCAGTGGCCCCTTCATGGAGAAGGCAATTGTGGGAATTAAATAAGGGTTGAAGATGGTTGCTTCAGTGTCCTCCTTCATGGGTGTCAGGGTGAGGCTTCGCTCTCCCCAGGGAGGAAACAGCAGTGAGAGCAGATGTGTGCTCAGGTCAGGGGTGGTGCAGAGAGTTTCCCGTTACTGATACAGAATAGCCTGATTTCGGTGGCCAGGAGCTGCCGTGACGTGAGTTAGGGTTATGCAAACCCAACGAGAAGGTAATAGGCAGGGAACAGGAGCCTGCCTGTTAATGGGGCAGTGTCAAATTGGGCAATGCAGACCCACAGGGTGGAACATCATCGGGGTCAGAGGGGGGTCTGGAGCAATTCGTGACAGCGCTCATAGCCCTCCTGGAGGAGGAGACAGTGATCGGATTGCCAAATGCTGCCCAGGCAGAGGGATATCATAGCACAGCGTCTGAGAACAGAGCAAGAAGAGAAAGTGATCACAAAAGAGTAGTAAAGGGGCAGCATCTGGGAAATGAGGGCTTAGGCACTGGGGCTGTTCCTGGGGGTGAAGAGATAGCACAGGGCCTGGCATTCTCCTCTGGGCTTTTCTTTGAATGCTCCTCACATCTGCTGTGTGCTGGGGATGGGAATTTACCATGGACATGGCCGAGATCCCCAGCTCACCTGAGAACATGGCTTTGTATCACCACCAGAAATGCTGCAATGCCCAGTGATGCGTGGGTGGGAGCTTGCTTCTGAAGGGTTTACCTGTATGAGCACCCCTTCTTTCCTATGCTCCTCCAGGTGGGAGCCAGCCCCAAAGCTCAGGGTCTGCGCGGCAGGCTCCAAGGTGCTCCAGAAGACACGCTGCTGTGCCCCACGCGGGCCTGCAGCAGGCTGAGCACACAGTGCTGGCACGCAGGCTCCAGCAGGCTGTGACCTCCCCCAGAACTGCTGCATGTGGGCTTGTGAGCGGTGTTTGCAGTTTGGAGATGGCGGAAGGATGGTAGTTGAGGTGTTGGCAGGTATCAGCTTCCCACCCTCAACCAGAAGGAAACTGTGGTGGAGTCATGCAGGCAACACAGAACCCAAACCTGCTTTTATGTACTACATTGGACTCAACGTTCCAGCCTCCTGCTTGGGGTTTTTGGGGTGCTGGGGTCTGTAACTCCCACGTGCATGCAGCCCCCTCCAGGTGGGTACGGTGCGCGCCTCTTCTCTCCCCCTGCAGCACTGCCCAGCCTTGTGCTCTCCCCTCTGCCTGCCAGGGACCTGCTGCAGCCTGTAGGGTGCAGAGCTGCTGGTGCTTGGCTGGAGGCACGGCAGAGCTTGGACTGCTCCTGCTGGGGCTGGGCAGATGGCAGACAGGCTGGGCCATATCCCACAAAGGGGCACAGAGAAAGCCTCTGCCAGAAGCTTTTGTTTTGCTGCCGGAGCTCTTCTTTCAGCCTTGGTGTTTCCAGGGCATCAACGGGGCCCTGCGAGCAGGAGCAGCCCTGGGGTGATGGGGGTGTCTGGCCCTCTTCAGGGAGCCTCAGCAGGGCTGGTGGTGTCATTTCCTGGTCTGGATAGATATGGACAACTGAGATGCAGGAGAGAGGCCGGGTTCACTGCTACAGCTTTGAAGTTTTCGAAGCAAACACATGCAAGTCCTGCAAAGCACAAAAATAAAGGAGAAGAAAGAACCAAGCGGGACAGAAACCAGGGAGAAAGGTGGTGATGGAGACAGCAGGGTGCAGCAAGGAGGAAGAAACACAATCCACCCAAGTGGGTACATAATTTATTTACCTATTAGCTATTAATAAGCTGGCCTTTTGTATCAAGTCTCCCGACGTCCTTGTAACAACTTCAGGCCTTTCTGCAGAGCATCACCCTTTCTGGGCGTTCCTATGCCACTTGCCATGCTAACATGATTCTTGATATGTCCCTCACCCGGCACTGCACCTTTGTTACTACCATTCAGCTGAACAAGTAATTAATGTGATTCCCCATTGCTGCACCGTAACTGTAACCTCCAGGAAATACCTGTGAGGTGGGAATATCTCCTAGGGACACTGCGCATGTATTGCTTTGGGTAGTGCCCAAAGATTGAGGGAGGTCTTTGGGCCCTCCTTGTGAGCTGTGTTAAAGCAGAATGGCCAAGTTGATGGCCTGGTTGAGCACTGGACCTTCCCTTCCACCTTTTGTTGTCCATGATTACTGCAGGACTGGTTGTCATACTTGATACCAAGATGCAGATCAGCTGAATGTAGTGAGGAGAAGACCCATCCATCTTGGTCAGCAAACTCACAGCTACCCTGCTGAGCTGAGTGAGTACAGCCTCCAGTGTGTGCCTTCCTCCATCCTCCTTGCCAAGCTTGAAGATGGACAAGAGGTGGGTTTAACCCTTCCCATGTATTCTTGGGAGAAAATGCACTTAGAGGCATATTTACAGGGTAGTGACCAGGACACCATACAGTAGGCTTGGAAGGACCCATTAGAGCAGCCAAGGCCTCCTGTGCCTGTTTCTTCATGGTTCAGGGAATAAGGTGGTACTTTACTAATGGGAAGACACTTCTGTGATCTGGGACACATCACCTCTTCCCTGACGTTGCCTAATGCTGCTGCTCAGAGCTGAGTGCATGGCTGCTTTTTTTGCATTTTCTTGTAGTGAGGGATGTTTGGTGCCACCTGGGAACCCCCTTGAAAGGCTCCCAGGGCCTCCCTGGGCCATGGAAGTGCCACAGTTCAACTGGTCCCCCAAGTATGCACCTGGTCCCCAGAGTATGCACCTGGTATCCCTTGGGCATTGCACAGGACAGCAGCAGTGAGGCCAGCACCCAAGCGTGGAGCCACAGCTCCCGTCAAGGTGGCAACATGCCTTGGTAGGACTGAGCTACAGACCACACCTGGGCAGGTAAAACTCCTTAGAGTCCTTTAGTCTTAAAATGTGAATGTTGCTTCTTGAAACAAGCATTGCTTCTAGATCCCCAAGTATGAAGTTCTTAGTGGCAAGGGGAATCCCTCTCCTTGTGCATGTGATATCCGTGGAGCAACTACTTCCAAGTACTGAAGCAATCAGCTGGGTGACCAGCTTGGGGGCTGAGCTCTCGGGGGTACACCCCTCTTGGGGTCAGTTGCAGAGGAGTTTTGCTTCGTTTGCGGCAATCATTACCTGTGAAGATGTGCCAGGGCTGTCAGCACAGCCCTGCTTGCAGTGCCATGTTTCTTCCCCGTGTTTCCTTTAAAGCCAAGGACAGCAAGGCAAGATAGGGTTTCACGAGGGTATAGGGTTTCTGAATCTGAGTCTTTCCTGAGACAAACTCTTTCTAATCCTTACCTGCATGTCAGAGCTGCACAGACACCGACCACATCCGTAACCACCCATAGGATCTTCTATTGCTGGAGGAAGAACTGTAATTTAGGCTGTCTGAACTTGGCTGCAGGTGAGTGACTGCTTTTAGTTTTATTTATTTTGCTTGTAAAAGTCTGTATGGCATTAATAATATCATGGAAATGTAATGGAGCTGACACCTGTGCAAAGCTCCTACCTACATTAAGCCACTCCTTTTATTTTAGTTCATCACCCATAGGATGCAGAAGAATCACCTGGTTGACAAGGTTCCCATTTATCTCCAGATAAAATGGTGCTTGGCTTGTGGCTGTATACCACAGCTTGTGCTGATACAGGATTTTTGGATGCTCTTGGGTTCGTGCCTGATCCCAGACAGATACGCTCTGTGCTTTCAGCATTTACAGCCTTTATTTCTTTTCCAAGACTTAAATAAAGTAGTTACTCTTGGCTGTGATCTTTTTTTAATGGGTTTGAATGCTTTGCAAATCTTCCATTGGAAATGATCAGCCATTGCAATCTGCTTTATTGGAGTGTATGCAACAAACACTGAAGACACAAGAGGAAATATTAGTTGCATCTAGTCCACTCAAACCGTAAGGACAAATAATTCATAGATATTTCTGACAGGCTGAAAACCATTGCTGCCAAGTGGTCACTTAAAACCCAAAAAAGGGGAAGGAGCATCCATTTGATTGGGATGAATTAAATGCAGAGTGGGTGAGATTCAAGAGCAGGTTACATTAGATTCAGACTGCAATAAGAAGAGATAATGGGGTCTTTCTTTTTAGGTTGGCTTAATCTCACCTGGAAATAAAGGAATGTTTTAGGCAATCTCATGGGACTGAGCATGAGGATCCCCACTGAGCCCTGTGAGGTTGTACAGTGATGCAGAGCAGAATTTGGGGAAGATTAATGTAATTTTGGGTCTAAACTGCTTCTAATTCTGGTGGATTTGGTACAGTTTGCATTTTACAGAGAATAACATGAAATTTTGGGGGAGTCCAGGTTAGGTCATCTTCCCTGGTCTTACAGATCAGTGCAGGAGTGCTGCCTCAAAGCTCTCTGCAACTCTCATACTAACTAGCGCTTCAATCCTCCAAATGCTAATGAAAAAGCTCATTGAAAAATCATCACTGGGGATAAAGGCGGTATGGAAAGGTTCAGAAGGGGCTAAAGAGACTTTCCTGGGTTTGTACTGGGTTCAGATGCAAGCAAGCATCAGCCCTGAGTTACTC
This sequence comes from Cygnus atratus, assembly GCF_013377495.2. NCBI lineage: Eukaryota > Metazoa > Chordata > Aves > Anseriformes > Anatidae > Cygnus > Cygnus atratus. The sequence continues at coordinate 6,684,742 of NC_066385.1, read as the reverse complement.
TACGAGCACACCCGGGTGTGTTTCTGACATGCGATGAGATGCACAGTCTTGAGGCAAGGCGATCTCAGGGCAGGATGAGTGGTTTCTGGCCAACACGAGCTGATGCTGAGCCACTGTTCCCTTCCCCAGTGTGCACTGCCCAGCCCATGCTGGGGCACAGTTGCAGTTAGTTATCGTCCTATTTCAGGGGGAAAAGTCCAGCGTCGCACTGCCTCCCTGACAGTCTGAATCTGCTCACTCCCACTCCTCAGAGGGAAAGGGGGAGAAAATACAATACAAAGGGCTCAAGGTTTAAGATAAGGACGGGGATATCGCTCAACAATTATCGTGACAGGCAAAACAGACTCAGAGTAGGGAAATAGTAAGATTTATTACCTATTAATAACAAGCTAGAGAAATAAGAAACAAAAGAAAGAAACCAAAAACGCCTTCCCCCCATCCACCCTCTTCAACCTCTTTCCCCCGAGCGGCGTAGGGGAAGGGGAATGGGGGCTGCAGTCAGTCTATGGCACTTTGTCTCTGCTGCTCCTTCTCGGTCCCTCTCTGCCCCTGCTCCCTGTGGAGTCCCTCCCACGGGATGCCGTCCTTCCCGAACTGATCCCTCATGGGCTGCCCACAGGCAGCAGCTCTTCAAGAACTGCTCCCACACGGCTCCGTCCCACGGGGTCCATCCCCCAGGAGCAAACTGCTCCAGCACGGGTCCCCCACGGGCGGCAGCTCCCCCCAGACCCCTGCTCCTGCGTGGGCTCCTCTCCACGGGCTGCAGCTCCGGCCCGGGGCCTGCTCCTGCGGGGGCTCTCCATGGGCCGCAGCCTCCTCCAGGCCACATCCACCTGCTCCAGCGGGGGCTCCTCCACGGGGGGGCTGCAGCGTGGAGATCTGCTCCATGTGGGACCCATGGGTGCAGGGGGACAGCCTGCTCCACCAGGGGCCTCTCCACAGGCCGCAGGGGAACTGCTGCTGCGTGCCTGGAGCACCTCCTGCCTCCTGCTGCACTCACCTGGGGGCTGCAGGGCTGCTTCTCACTCTCCCCTCTGTCAGCTGCTGTGTGGCAGCATTTTTTCTTCCTTAAATACACTCTCACAGAGGCACAAACAACATCGCTTATTGGCCCAGCTTTGACCAGCGGCGAGGCCCTTACCTAACATGGGGCAGCTTCTGGATTCTTCTCACAGAAGCCACCCCTATGGACCCCCCTACCAAAACCTTGCCACGTACAGGCAAACGGGATGTCTCACCATGCCAACTGCCAGGAAAGTATCTCCTTTTGGCATCTGACATATATCAAATGGATGAAGATAGGTTTCCCTACCAGTGTTTTGTTTCTATTGTTCTTCTCAAATTGCCCACTAAAAAAGTTCCAAAAACTTGAGATGCTTCTCACTTCGGATTTCCAAAAATCAAAACACTTGCTTGAAACAGCAACTTCTGCATCCAACCTGGACTATGAACTTGTGCCCTGGTGAATAATTTCCCCTCACACATGGGAGAAGATGCTCAGCCCACAGCACAGCTTGGAAAGCTGTGGCTCTGCCATGGCCACTGCTGCGGTGAGTGGACTCACCACTGGGCTTGGCTGCTGCTAGGCTCAGACATATCTATTTCCCAAGGTCATGGGAAGGAGATTAGGAAATCACACCAAAACAGAAATCAGCTCCAACATGGCACAAGGAGCCCGGGGCTGCTTGGGGGAAATAGCCCTGAGGGGCCACATCTACCTCTGTGCATTGAGATCCTTTTCCCCACATTTGGGGGGAGATTTTCCAGGGCTGGTTTTCCAGCACCTAAAAAGGTAGTTGTGTCCCTTGCCTTTCCTTTTTTTCTTTTTTTTTCTTTTTTTTTCTTTTTTTTTCTTTTTTTTTTTTTTTTCTGAGCAGCACCTCTGGGAGACCCTGACTTTGTGTGCTCAACTGCCAGGGTGCTGCTGAAAGGGCTCAGCACAGATTCACCAGCAGAGTGTGGAAGCCTGTCCTGGTTGCACCAGCTGGAAGGAAGCTCGGGGGAAAGGCTCAGCATCTCAAGCCACTGGCAGGACGGTTTGAGATGCTGGGGTGGATGGGAAATGCCCTGGCTGATGCTTGCCCCACTCCTGTGTGCTGGGTACCCATCTAGGGCAATGCCCCAGTGCTGCCTTTGCTTGGCAAGTTCTGTGGCATGGAAGGTGATGCTGCCTGCATGGGCTGGAGAAAGAAATGGAAAGGGAAGTATCTGCAGTGTTTTCAAATCCTGCAGGATAAGCAGGCAGGGGCTTGAAACAGCAGCTTAGAAGCCTTCATTGAAGGCAGTAGATGATGCTCGCAGCCCTAACAGCCCTTTGGACAGACCCAGTGGCTATGCCTGCATCCAGCAGCCTCTGATCTGCACCTGGCTGGGGCTGCTTTTTGGTTGTGTCCAGGTATGGCCAGGACCCTGTGCTATGTGGGCAGGTAATGCCAATGCATGATCCACAGGGGTGCACAGAGGAATGGGCACCCCTGGACAAGGCAAGATGCAAACTGGATGCAAAAAGCACGCAAGGGTGCAACTTAGGCTCCAGAAACTTCAGTGGTTTGGGAGCCAACAGCAATTGCAGGTTCCAGGAAATGGATTTTCCCATGCACCAGGGCAGAGTCAGGCCCAGCTCTCAGCAGCAGCAGCTGAGGGAATGCCTGGTCAACAGGACCCGTGGCCAGAGGAGCCCCAAACCCCTCCACCTGGAACGGAGACATGCTGGGGGTGGGAGCACCGGAGGGGCTGAGCGGGGGCAAATTAATGCAGCCCATGTGAAACTGGCACCATCCTGGCTGCCAATCAACCCTGCAAGCAGCTCTGCAAAGGGGGGGATGGGGGGGGGGGGTGTATCACCCCATATTCCTTCATTTGATGCTGTTCCTTTTTCACTCTCACTTGGAAAGCAGAGGCCATGCACACATCTGCAGCCAAGAGGGTGGCAGGCTGGGAGCTTGAACACTGCTGCAACTTGCAAGCAGAACCCAGTGATGGAGCAAAATCCCATTTCAGGCACAAGGAGAATGAGGGCAAGGAGTCCCACCGGGCTCACGTGGGCACTGGCATCGCCTTTCCGCCCAGTGCAGGAGGGTACAAACGTCCCGCACCGCCACAGCCACACACTGGGAGAGGTGTGGGGGCTGGAGGAGGCAGCTGGAGGCAGTGGGACCGGGTACCCCGAAGCCGGAGCAGGATGAGGATGAGAATGATGCAGAAGCTGGGTTTGTTGCTCCCTTCCTTTCTTTTTGCAGCAGGTTAAAAGACAGGGGTGGAAGAGAGGAGGGGTTGGCAGGTGGCCTTGAGGGGGCAATTGTGTTCTGCACTCCTTTTTGGTGGTGGTGTTTTTTTATTAATTTATTGGGGGGGGGGGGGGGGAGGGGAGAGGGAGGGTGGTCCTTGGAGGAAAAACCAGGGAGTCAGAGGGTTGCTTCTGAATGCTGGGTGATTGTAGCAAGCAACCCTGGGGTTGCCAGGAGTTGGAGGGTCCCATTGACATTATCCCAGTCCCTTTAAATCTTAATTATGTTCCTGCTGTGCCCAGATTATAATGTCCTCCCCTGGGACCGCAGGGTCATGGTGACCATCCTGTGAGAACCACACCAGTCTCTGCTGAGGCTCCAGCTCAGTGCACGGTGCTGCCAGTATCAAGCGACCCCAGGTCTCCAGCCCCTGTCACTGCCTACTTTTTTGCCATTGATGCAAAAATCAGGATCAATACAGGTATCAGCATGACCTGATTAGCAGCTTCCTATTGTTTTCCATTTATACCACCCATCCACTTTTGGCTGTGGCCACAGCCTCCGGGGAGGGTTTGTACCTAGAGGCTGCCGGTGCAGAGGCAGCTGGTTTTGTTGGGGTGAGGTCGTTTGCTTGTCCCCAGGAGCAGGAGGAGGTCACAGCACTGGGCTCAGTACTCAGATCCCCATGGGGCTGGGCTCTGCCCGCACACACAACCTCACAGCACTTTTGGGCAGACCAGGAAAGTTTCCCATTGATTTGGCATCGACTTGTCTTTATCGCGTTACCTCCAAAAGCCCATTCAGCAGCACCAAAAGGCGCCAAGGCAGGTTTTGTGTTAAATACCCACTTAAACCTTTTTCTGAATCAAGCTAAAACACTGACTCTGGGCATGGGGAAGGTGGGGAGGGCTCCGTTTTAGCAGAGCTTGGATCAGGCCCAGGCGATTGCAGCCAGCCTCGCCGCAGAACTCATTTCACCCCATCTGTCTTTTCCTACTGCCCAAATGGGTTTGCGGCAGCTTTGTACAGGCACCTGAGATTGGGAGCACTGCAGCTTCCTCCAAGCAGGGATGGCTGCTCTCGACCTAGCTCGTTATTAAATTACATCCTGACCTGGTTAATCCATAGCTGATTAATTTGGGCTGTATGGCTGGGTATCAGAAAGGTTTCATCTGTCTCATGGTGTGTACTCTATGTACCAGGTTCTCTGTTAATCTGGTTTATATATATATATATATATATATATGGGGGAAAAAACAAATGGGAAGATGCGTGCAGGAAGGCTGGGCCAGGCATGCCACCCTGCCTGATGTGTTGGGTTGAGGCAGCGAAGGATGCCTCTGTCCTGGACTGGGAATCCAGCTTGGGAATTTCCTCCTATGCATCATTTTCCATGGGGGTCTGGACTGGCTGTGCAGCACATCATGAGGGCAGGGGAAACTGAGGCACGGAAAAGGTTGCAGCCCATAGCAGTTAGTGGCTGCCAGTTTAGACCAAGCATTTCTTTGGTGGTGGGATTAAAAGGTTTAAATGTTGGGGCTCATCCTAGCCTCTCCTTTTTAAAGCGAAGGCCTCTCTACACATGGAGATGTCACAGACTGGATTTTGGGGCCCACTGGTGTTGCGGGGCAGCAGAAATCACGCCTCTCTGTACCCCATGCTGACATGCTTGTATTTCACCATCTCTCAGCCCCTTTTCCATTCTTCTGCTGCTCCCACACTTGAAAGTGGAGGGAGCTTTTGCCAGACCTCTGTCAAAAATTTGAATTAGTATTTCCTACTTTTTATCATCCACAAACAACCAGTGACTCCCTTCTTGCCCCAGCCCTGCTTAGTCCCCTTCAGCTGTGAATATTTGCCTTGAATTTAAGGAACTTGATTTGAAAAGATCTCTCCTGAGGAGGGGAATGCCCCACAAATTTTGTCAGGGTCTTTCTTGGAAACAAAGTCACAAGCAGCTCACTGGTGCTGCCTGACCTCAGTTTTCCTGGAGGGATGACCCCTGTGCTGCTCCCCAAGCCTCTGAGGGTCCTCTGTGACTGAACCAGGGATCTGTAGCTCCTTTAATTATCGCCAGTTCCCCATTTTATTATCCTCGGTGCCAGAGCAGTCCGTCAGGCCGGAGCCAGTCCATTGACCCAGCCATACATTGAGGGGGTTGAAGTTTGGGTCGTGCTCATTCCACATTGCAGCCCTCGTGTGTTCCTCTGTTCCCAAAATCCAGCATTCCCTGGTGCTGGGGGTTTCTGTGATTTAGAGATACTTTGTGCAGCGCTGAGAAATAAGAAAAAGTCACCCCAACGTCTCAAAGATCCACAGAGGTGTCATGGAGTCAGTCCAGCCCCATCCAGTAGCAACATAGCTGAAATGAGTGCTGCACCCCCAGCTAATTAGTTCTGCCTAAAAAGAGAAAAATTAGAAGGGGCTCATTACTGCACTAAATTGATCTGTGGGCTGAAGCTCAGGTCTGGCTGGTGCAGAGCAGAGCACAATAGGCATGGCTGTTCACAGAAGAGTCTGTGAGCATCATTTTGCCCTAGAATTAAGGAAAAATCAAGTTGGGTGCCCTCACTTCATTGCATGGAGTGGTGATGGGGTCTGCAGGACCCCTCCTGGCTTCCCCCTGCTCCCACCCTCCTCCAGTTTGCCCCATGCATACCACAGGAGAAACTGGTGTGATGAGCTGGTTTCTCCTTTGCTGCCCCCTGCACATGTTATAAGCTCCCCACACAAAATAAAACTCGTGGACCTGCTGCAAAAAAACCCTCAGCCGGCAATCCCTCTCTGCAGGTTTGTCCTCCCCATCCGCAGCAGCACTGTGCGTGCGGAGCTGCTGGGCAGCACTTCCACAGCAGCGCTTGCTGGATGTCTGCCTGCCCCTCGGGGGCAAAGTTGCCCCTGGGACAAATCCCAGCAGATGCCAGGAGCTGCTGCTGGGGGGATTAGTGGGACAGAAGTGCAGGAGGAGGACAGGGCGCCCGGCTGTGGGTGTGGAAATCCTTGCGTGTGTAAAATCTCCTCAGCTGAATGTGAAGCAGAACTTTCCCATGGGGATGTGGCGGGTGCGTTGTGTAATGCTGCACGCATCAGCCTGCTTTGACCTCAGGGATGTTGCTGGTCACAGCAGCTTTTCCTGCCAGAGCTGATTTCTCAGCCCAAGCACAATCCAAACTATTGGCATCTTGTGGGTGGTTTGCATGCTTCAGGCTTCCCTCAGCCACAGATGCTCTTTGCCTGGGTGTAGGATGTGACCCTCATTAGCACCAGGGAGATTTGAGAGAAAAATAAATAAATAAATAAATAAAACAAAAAGGAAGTCATTTTTCATCCAAAAACACCATCACCCTGTGTTTGAAGTCCTCCCAAAGGATGGGTTTGGAGGGCAGACAGGCACTGGCTGGGGCTGAATTTAGGTGCTGGAAATATTGCTTTAGCTCCCTTCTACTGGTAGATTCCCAGCAGGTGGGTACATATAAGCACCATAGTCTGTAGGGGTGCAGAAGGGTATGTGCAAAATGATGAACCAGCCCTGAAGAGCCAAAAAAAAAAAATCTGCATGATGTCGTGTCCCATTTCCATCACTGGCTGCAGCTGCAGAGGGTTGGACCTGAGTATAAGATGCCCCAAGCCTGCGGGTCCCAGGCTCTCCTCCAGGACAGGGCACTTTAATGTGCTCATTAACCTCATGGGTGGAAAATATCTCTGAGGACAGTGGAGGGAGCTGGAGGGAGGGAAATCGAGGTGACCGGGTCCCTCAGGAGCAAAGGAGCATCACTGTGGAGTAATTCAGGCTGTGGCACATGGGTAGAAATGTACCAAAACACAGCGCTAAGGGGGGGGGGGGGGGGGGGAGGAGGAGGGTGTGGGGTCACCTGGGTAGGGGTGTAGATGGTATCCATCCTTGCGCGAGTCCACCCAACAGGGCTGAAACCTCCCTAGGGTCCTTATGGCAAGGATGCAGTGGGGTTATGAGTGCAACCAGCTCTAGGAAAGAAAGAAAGAAAAAGTGGGGAAAGAAAAAAAATCTCAGTTACTTCAGTGACTCACGCTGTCCTGTCTGGTGGCATTCCTTGGGGGCATTTATTTAGTTACTACTTGCTGCTCTAAGCCCAGTGGCGCTGGTGCCCCAGCCAGGTGTGCGGAAGGGGCTTGTCCCCGCTCTCATCGTCCCTGCCGATGCCCTCTCAGGACCGTGCTGGCTCTGCCTGCTGCTGCCCCAGCTCCTGGAAATGTCTGGGGGGACGGGGATGTCCCGCGTGGTTGTGGCACTGTGGCCATCCCCTCCTGGAAGGGAGCCCACTGTACCTGCAACCACAGGCAAGAGGTAGGTGGGCATCTGGGGATGCTCCAACCCTTGGGCTCTCCCCTCCCTCCTCATTTTAATGCTGTTATTATATACTAATAACAAAAACAACAACAAAAAAGCCTTATTCCCTGCTGTAAATCTGTCTCCTCATGCCAGCAGTGCTCGGGTCCCTGGCCCCCTCTCCACCTCCCTTCTGGGGACTGGCTCAGACCTCACCACGTCACGGACAAGACTTGTCCCCGCTGGACCAGCCGGAGCATTATTGGGGATTAAAGGTGGCATCCGCCAGAAGGGCACATCCCACCCCGGCCCGCTCCACAATGAGTGGGTGGGGGAAGAAGGTGGGGGGCCAGGGGTCCCTCCAGCCCCCCTTCCTGATGGACCCCTGGCTCTTTTCAGGGCAGAAAGGGTGCTTTTTCCCAGGGCAACGTTGGGGCCAAGGCTCCAAACCACATCGGATCCTGCCAAAGCCCATCCCCGGTGTGCTGGGCTGCCAATTATACAGTGAACCAAATAAGAGGAGAGCGTTCTAAATGACATTGCCTGCTTTATCCCAACGGGACCTCTCAAGGGTATGGCTGGACTTTTTTTTTTTTTTTTCTACTTCCCCTACACATCCCTATGTGTGTTTAATAACTCTCTTCCCAGATGCAGAGAGCATTGGCACTTCCATGCCCTGCGTGGGTAAGTCCCCATAGGTGATGACATGGGGGGGCTATGGAACAAATTGTTTCTTTTCTCATTGAGCACAGGGGTGATGGGGAGGGCATGGGGGGGGGGGGGAGGGGGGAGCAGTGCAGCACCTCTGATTTTCTGGGAGGACCTTGGAGAATTCTGTCATTTGCCCAGGCGTGTGAGGTTTTGCTGGGGAGGGAAGCAGAGCTGGTGGGAAGCAGGAGGAAGTTGTACATGGGGAGGTTTTGACTGCACAGATGCAGAGGGGCTGGTGGAAACCACAGACCCAATTTACTGATTTGCTAGCGGGATGTGAGGAGAAAAACACAAACTCTCTCTCAAATGACCTTTCTTTTTTCAGTCTCTCTCCCTTGCATTTTTTTTCCTCCCAGCCAGGGATTTTGGATGAAGCGTATTAGTTAATCAGATTCTGAGAAGCAGATGTTAGGTGATTTAGGAGGAAAAAATGAGACTTTCTAGTTCGAGCCTCTGCTAGAGCCTACAGTGCGCATTGCAAACCATGTGGCTCTGTTCTTTCTTTGAGAGATTGCTTTGTGCATTTGGGAAGTGCTGGTAATTTTAGCCTAAATCTGAAGTGAGACAGAAAGGATGGTCTGGAGTCTGGGGACAGGTGGGATACCTATCTCTGGTGATGGGGACAGGCAGATGTCAGCATACTTTGTGGCTCTGAATGCAATGAAAAGAAAGTCACAGCCCTGAACCCTCTGGGCAGCTCCCCGATGGCTCAAAATGGGACTAAAAAATTTGGAAAAGAGCTTAAAAGCTTGAAACTGAGCTAAAATGTTCCTTTCCATGCCCTGCTGGCAAAGATGAGCACAACTTTCCACTCCCAGCAGTGACCATGACATGCAAATTGTCCCTTCACAGCTCTCAAGCCTCCATTTTCCCATGGGGGATGATGCTGGGTGGGCTCAGTTCAATGTGAATGCAGGCTTTAGAGCTAAGCCAGATTTCTAGATATTGCAATTCAATATACCATGATTCAACACACCGCAATTGCCTCCGCGGTGGAAATTCTCAGGCTGAACCAGCCCTACCAAGCAAGGGCTTGGGAATTTCCTTGCACAGAGTGCCAGCATGCAGTATTAGGAGTTAAGCACCCTTAATGCTTTTTAAGGCTAAAATCATCTCACGGTGCTGACTTTGGATGCAATTTCACAGTCAGCTTAAGCTGCTCTAAGGTTGCTCTGGTGTTGAGAGAGCTCCTGGGCACAGGCTAACTTCTGGGCTTCCAGCAGGACCGAGGAGCGGTGAACGTGGGGTCAGCTCCCTGCTCTGGCTGAACAGTCCTGTTCTCCTCATTCAAACTGATTTTCTTTTTTTCTCCCTGATTTAAAAATCAGCTTTGGGGTTTAGTATTAAGGAAAAATAAGAAAGCACAAAACAGAAAGATGTGTTGCTTTTCCTTTTTTTCTTTAACACTTTTTTTTCCCTCTAAACGAGCTTTGTTCGGTCTGGGTTTATCTCAGCATCCCTTCTCCCAGCCTGGCTGCTGATGCTGCGGGGTCACTGAGGTGTGGGCTGTCTGCAGCTCTCAGTTGCACTGCACTGTCTGCACCCCGCATTGCCCCGATGCTACATCTCACCCTGTCCACAGCAGCTTTGAGCCATTGAGCTCGGCACCTTACCTTGGATAAGGACTCTGGCTCCTGCACAAAGTTTTGCTTTTGGGCTTATAATGCTGACAGCAGAAGAGCCAGGATGCTAACATCTTCTGCTGCAGATTTGGGTTTCTAGCTGGTGTGTACCCAATTTGGACACCAGTGATTCAGCACAGTTGGAGTCCTCTGCAAAGACAGAGGAACAATTTCAGAACCCCGATGGCTCCAGCTCAATAAGGAGGTTTGGGCACCAGCTGTGTCCCAAGCTGTGTCCCTGTGGCCCCAGCACGGGACCGGTCCCCGCACTGCTGCTGCTCCATGCAGACGTGGCCCAAATTGCACTGCTATTCTTGGCAATTGAGGGCATTTGTGTTTTTCACTCCCTTCTGCTGAACTTCACTGGGTAAGAAAGGCAGCGGGCCCTTGGTGATCAGTGGGCACGCAGAAATCAGAGCCACTCTGTGTCCTTGTGTGGTTTCTTATGTTCAGAAAATACATCTGGGGGAGAAAGAGCTGGAGGGCAAAGGAGGGGAAATAAATTGGGGTGGGGTGGGGTGGGGAACATGTGGGGAAAAGTGCATTTTGGGGGTAAATCTCCTCAGAACTGTTCTCTGTTAACTTCTAATTTCCCTTTGTGGTTCTCCCTGAGGCAGGACAGGTCCTTTCCCGGTTCTATAACGTGGCCTGGTCCCTGAGCTCCTCTTTGATTTTGCCATTGAGCTCAGCACTACAGTGGTGGCCTGCTGGGGATGAGGCCCAGGAGTGTTTTGGGGACATAGTGCCAACAGCACCTGCCGGCCCAGTCTTGGGAAAAGATCCACCCCATGGCCTGAAAAATGCTCTCCAGTCTCTCTGAGTAACCTGAGTGTTTAAACCTCATCTTCTTCCTATGGCTGGGAATATCATTTTTACCACAAGGAAGGCCTAGGAGAGCTAGAGAGGATGTTGGCCTCTGCCTACCCCAAATTTCAGATCAAGACAAGGGGTCCCCATTCATGTCCCTCTTCACGCAGAGTGGAGGGGTTCTCCAGGGCTGGTGGACACGTCCTTCTCCTCCTGACCTGCCTTTCTTAAGTCCCAGCCTGGCCCTCATTTGGGAATTGCTTTCTAAGTGCCAGGTGACCCAACTCCTGGGGTTCCACCAGTGACTCTCCCAGCTGGATCAGGGGCTGTGGCTAACCAGGACACCTGTGTTTAATACGCAGAATCACAGAATCACATAGAATCACAAAATGTTAGGGATTGGAAGGGACCTTGAAAGATCATCTAGTCCAATCCCCCTTCCAAAGCATGAACACCTAGATCAGGTCACACAGGAATGCGTCCAGGTGGGTTTTGAATGTCTGCAGAGAAGGAGACCCCACAACCCCCCTGGGCAGCCCGTTCTGGTGTTCTGTCACCTTCACTGTGAAGAAGTTTTGTCTCATATTTAAGCAGAACCTCCTGTGTTCCAGCTTGCACCCATTGCCCCTTGTCCTATCATTGGGTGTCACCGAGAAGAGCCCGGCTCCGTCCTCCTGACACTCACCCTTTCCATATTTATAAACATTAATGAGGTCACCCCTCAGTCTCCTCCAAGCTAAAGAGATAAATACCTTTGAATCCTGCTCCAAACACTGGACCTGCAGCCTGTGGATTAGTGCACACTTGGAAATGTCTGAAATAGCCCCTCTTGCTCTCAGGGCTGGGACTGGTGAGGAAAGTCTGCATGGGATACCTGAATTCTTCCCTGTCTTCTACTACTGCCTGACTTTTTATCCTTGGATGCTGTAAGCAGTATTGGGAGGTTTAGTGGTGATAGTGAAGCCGTCCCAAAAAGGGGCTTGCAGGATCTGGAGCTGAAAGATATACTGGAAGTATAATGCCCGTGAAATTAATGTTTGCATTAAAACATACAGGGTTTTCTGACCTTGGGTTTGTTTCATTCTTTCCAGTCAAGCAAAGCGATCCACATGCACAGTTCATCTCTCTCTCCCTGTCCATTTGCTTGCAGATCCTCATAGTGTGGGAAAGACGCAAGCTGCTGGTATCCGACCTGGGGATTTATGCTGCTAATCTGATTAGTGTATGATGGACGTGTCCAGTTGGAAGGAGATGGAGGTGGCACTAGTCAGTTTTGACAACGCTGATCAGATCGTGGAGGATCCCTGTTATTCAAATGACCTCAGTCCCGCTGGGCAGTCACGGAAAGGCCATCCCAGCTGCACAAACCTCCTCTCCAACTGGAGAATCCTCATCAACAGCGAAAACGCCAACAATGAGACCATTTTCTCCAGGTTCTCTGCTGAGTTCAGTGAGCACCTGGTGGGGGAACGGGTGGGCATGGAGGAGGGGGACCAACGAGTCATCATCAATATTGCTGGGCTGAGGTTTGAGACGCGGCTCAAGACCCTCAACCAGTTCCCGGAGACCTTGCTTGGGGACCCGGAAAAGAGGATGCGTTACTTTGACTCCATGAGGAATGAATATTTCTTTGACAGGAACAGGCCCAGTTTTGATGGGATCTTGTACTATTACCAGTCTGGTGGGAAAATCCGGCGTCCAGCCAATGTACCCATTGATGTCTT